>NC_081410.1:260346436-260676436 GCF_030272615.1 Cryptomeria japonica
TATGGGGGCATTGTCAGGAATTTTGCTGGAAGTTGCCTAGTGGTGGTTGCTGGTCCTCTGGGTAGTCAAACTAGTATTATGCTGAAGCTTCAGCAACTCTGAATACTTTGATAATTGCTAAGAACCTAAATCATGACAACTTATGGCTGGAGGGAGACTCACTAAATATTATCAAGTGCTTGAAGGGGGAAACTGAGCCATCATGGTCTATAGAAAACATAATTTTTAAAGCTAGAGAAATTATTGCTAGCTTTAAAGTTATAATAATTGAACATGCGTTTAGAGAAAAAAAATTGGTTGCGGATGGCCTGGCGAACCTAGGCGTTAATTCCGAAGCTCAAACCATTTGGCATGGGGAAGATAATATCAATTTTAGTATTAAAGATCTCTTAAGAAAGGATAGATTTACAGGGAAAGAAGGACCGCACAATTATGATAGTTGAAATGAGTAATTTATGCATTTATAGAAAGGTTGTGATTAGTTGGCAAAATGGCAGAATTGTAATCAAAGATATTAACCATCCGCACACTTTGTGGGTTAACATTTTCAAAATTTTGAGAGACAACGGGAAAGAAGCTCTGAGTTTGCAGAAGAACAAAGGTGACATTTTGAAATTGAATATGGGAGGGGATCTAAGGAGGGAGGAACCAGATAACATATCCGGATGGAAGGAAATGCCAAAAGTATGGACGAAGATGGAAAAAGGGTCCCTAACAAATTTTATGGAGAAGCTGGTTGATTACGATTAAGGTAGGGTTAATCTTGCAGTCTCCAAAATAACTAAAAATTGGAGTAATGAGTCTTTTAAAATCCATGGTGTGAGGTTCAAATTGGACGCGGGCCTCATTGCGATTGTAATGGGTATGCCCCACTCAGGTCTCAATTTTTTAGAGATCTTAAAGTTTCCAACAACGCGGTTAAACTTTTTCTGCGTAAGGAGAAGGAGAGGGATAAAATAGGTAAAGCCATGGGGGGTTATTATGATGCCTCCAACATCAAAAAAATTTGGGGTTGTGTGTTGAATGATATCATGGAATACATAATAGTGGAGGGTCATTTTACTAGGGCCCATACTTATCATTTTGTGCTATTAAACCACTTTAGGCATGAGAAAAGGGTTTCCCTGCCCTACTACCTCTTCAGGTCTTTGTCGAGGTCTCTCAACAAACACAACAAGAATCCTTCAAACCCGGTGCTTCATTATGGCCTCATTATGCTCATTTATGAGCACTGCAAAATCCTTGCCATTCAGCAAAATAAGAGATTGTCTGCTTCTCCAGGGAAAGGCAAGAGAAAGCTGGAGGAAGGTGGACCCAACAAGGAAGAGTCGAATCAGAGCAAAAAGAGAAAGAGTGCTACTGGGATGAAAACCTAAGAGGATAAGAATGACACATAGGATACTGAAAAAGATGGCAGTGAAATGGAAACGGATGAGTCTGGAGGTGATGAAAGTTGGAAAGATGAGGACGTGGGAGCAGAGGAAGATAAAGCTAAGGACATGTCCGACCAAGATAGTCCAATTCACAGTGCTAGCTTAGGCAATGTCAACAGCCAGCCTATGGTGGAGAAGGATGATAAGGTTAATGAGGAAAAAGAAATGGATTCTGAGAGGGAGAAGAATAAGGAACCTAAGAAGGAAACAACTAAGGATAGTCTGAGTAAGGATAATGAGGGTGCTAGAGAAGGGTTATTCCTGGATAACCTCAAAAACCTTACCGAGGCTAGATTAGGTTTTGACAGGTGGACATATGAATTTTTGAAGAATATGGAAAAAAAATAGTAAGCAGATGGATGAGAAAAGGAAGGAAGATGATAGGAACCAAAAGCAATGGAAGCAGGACATGGAGGAAAAAACTAAGAAGATGGAAGCTCAGATTGACTATCTGGAAGAAGGTAAAGCGACAATGAAAAACCTACTGGGAATGATTCCAAACATCTTGACTACTATTACAAAGAACCTAGAGGAAATCTCTAAGGTCCTTGAAAGCTCCATCTCTCCCAAACCAGTGGTGGACCTCGACATTGATGAAGATGCTATCGAGACTAGGATCGGGGATTCTACTCCTGGTGGAGCGACAAAGAGAACTAGGGTGAGCTTGAAGAAAGCTATTGTGGCGTCTGCTAAGGAAATCCCTAATATTAGGGATAATATCAAAGAAATGTATGGGATTAGCAGTAACTTGGCCAATGCCCTGAAAAACATAAAATAGTTCCTTTTATGTGCTTTTTCTGGTTTGGCCGGTTGTCGCTGGTTTTTTGGGGCTTTTCTGTTAGTTTTTTCTAGTTGCTATGCTGGTTTTTCTTATGTATGTTCCTTTTGGTTTCTTAATGCTATTCTCTCGTAAGGATCTTTTGTAAAAGGGTTTCGGGGCCCCTTCAAAACCTATTTTTACCTTAATAAAAAACATTAACATTTGCACTTTCAACAATCTTGTTCAGTCTTTTGTTATAACAACGGTATGCCTTGCTCCTTGTAGAATATCCTAGGAAAATGTCTTCATTAGCTCTGTTGTCAAGTTTTCCAAGATTATCCTCATCTCTCTGGATGTAGCACTTGCTTCTAGATACCTTAAAATAAATATTGTCATAGTTCTATCATGCCATTGCTCATAAGATGTCTTCCCATGTCTTTTCCAGTATAGAATTATGGTAAGAGTGTAAACTATAGCATGAGTTGCTTCTCTACAATAGATTTTTGGAAGTTTTGCTCCTTTGACCATTGTTATAGTTACTTTTTGAATTGTCTGGTTCATCCTTTCTACCACACCATTTTGTTGATTTGTTATAGGGGCAGATAATTGTCTTTTAATACCATGTTTCTCACAAAAGTTGTTAAACTCATTAGAAGTAAATTCTCCTCCTCTGTCAGACCTCAAACACTTGATCTTTCTATCAACTTAATTTTCAACTTCAGCCTTGAATATTTTGAATTTCTCTAATGCTTATAACCTCTCTCTCAGAAATACAACCCAGGACATTCTAGAATAATCATCAATTAATAACATGAAATACCTCTCACCTTTCATACTCCTTGTTCTGGTTGGACCACATAGATCTGCATGCACTAAGTCCAACAATCTAGTGGATGAATTCTCTTTTCTTTAGTATGTCCTCTTGTCTTCTTTCCAACATGATGTTCTTTGCACATGTTGTTATCTGGTTTGGTCAGTCTTGGTAAATCTCTCATTGCACTTGATGAACTGATCTTCACTAAGTTGTCAAAATTGATATGACACATCCTCCAGTGCTAGAGCCAACTATCATTGACCTGAGATAACAAACAATGCTTTGTATCTCCTTCTAGCAGATACATGTTTCCTCTAGTCCTTTTCCCTAATGCTATAACAATTATGGATTCTTTCCAGATCTCACAACCATCATCCTAAAAGAGAAAATTGTAGCCATTTTTGCACATCTTTCCAACACTCAAAAGATTATGATGCAAAACCCTTCACATAGTAAACATTGTCAGTGTTATGCTTTCTATCAAAAGAAATAGAACCAATTCCCACAAATTTGTGTTGTTTGATAATCTCCGAACCTAACAGAACCACCATCATACTTATTAAGTTTCGCAGACTTACTTTTGTCACCAATCATATGATTTGAAAATCCACTATCAATCAACCATTCATTTCTATCTCTTCTAGAATGTAAAGCAGTAGTAACAATCTTAGGGATATCAATCTTAGAAACATCTCTTTCTACCAAGAATAAGCAATCGCCATCTTCATAATTTGACTCGTCATCTGAAATGCCAACATCATCTTTGACATAATAGGCTCTCTTATTGAATTTTCTTTTATTTTATCTATAGTTTTCTCTTAAATTCTTTTCCGAACTCCTAGTAGCAATATGACCAATCTTTCCACATCTAAAACATTTAAGGGGTAACATACCTTTGTATTTGTCGACACCTTTCTTTAGTTTCCTCACAAAGTTCGCTTCCATCTTATCTGAACTTATATCTTTTGGATCTTCCTTAGACACTTTAAATGCAGACTTAGTCTTAGCTTTGTCTTTTCTTGACTTCCTTATCTCAAATGCTGATAGAGTACCATAAAGATGTTCTCTAGTGAACTTCTTCAGATCATAGGTTTCTTCAATAACCAAGATCTTGTCACTATAAATTTTCAATAGGGAAATCAATATCTTCTCAATTATATCTTCATCTGACAAAGTGTCTCCAAGCTCTCTGATTTCATTTACCACACTATCAACCTTCTGAAAGTAGCTAGTTATGTCCTCTCCTTCCGTTTTCAAATTCTCATACTTGCGCTTAGTTGTTAGCTTCTTTGATAATTTCACTTTGTCATTTCCTTCATAGATATCTCTCAACTTTTCCCAAACCTCATAAGCAATATTCAATGAAATAACCTTTGTTAAATCAGTCTTAGATAAAGCACTAAAGATAGCATGCCTTGCCTTCTCATTCTATTCATAAGCTTTAATCTCATTAGGAGTGGTAAAACCATTTGTCGGTTGAGCATACTTAGTTTCCACTGATTTCCAAGTGTTATATCCTAAAAAGATAAAAAATCCTCTCATCTTCACTTTCCAAATACTATAGTCAGATCCTCCAAAGATAAGACTAGTCAATTTATGTGCCATCGGATCAGGATCTACCTCAAGCGGTTGAGCTCTTCTCCAAGGAACCAAAGCTCTGATACCTATTGTTGAATATCCAGGAACTGAGAGGGGGGGGGGTGAATTAGTTGATTACTTAAAACAATTACTTTTATCCCTTTCACATCCAGATCCAAACTAATAGAATTAATTAACAGATATAACATGCAAATAGAAACATACAACAAATCACACAAAGAACACCAGAAATGGCGTGGAAAACCCAAGAAGGGGAAAACCATGGAGAATGGTAGTTCTCAATATAAAAACCGGTTAAGGTGATTTTTACAAAGGGTGGCTCATTGCCAGAATGCTCACTATAGGTGTTCTCATTGCTTAGAAAAAGGCTCACTATCGAAGAAAGAGAGAAAGAAAGAAAGAATCCACCACTGAAACATAATATGCACAAACTGGATTGCTTTCAGTGCCTCAAAACCAACAGACTCACTCACATAAACAACCATCAAATATTTTCTTTCCAATCTTGCATATCTTCAAAATAATGTCGCACTTTTTCTATATCTAACTCAATAAGATCAGTCTTGTATATATACTGTCTTTCAGGAAGCATAGTATTCCATGTCAACCAACACAAAGATCTAAAATAGGCCAACACTAAATGTTCTAGTTGTGGGAAGGAATGATTAGTAGACAATACCACAACACACATCAACGGTTAGATCAACACATTACAATCATTACAGATTCCAAACCAAAAAATCATGATACACACTCTACACCACAAGCCGCTGCACATCCTCAAATTTTGGAATTAATCCAAACCCAAACACCATCACCAAAAGCAACAAAGATAAGAATGAGACCAAGATACACATTAATACCAATTATCAACACCATATCCAATAACCTAAAATATTCAGATCATCAACACATCTTCAATAGCACCAAATATTTCAGGAACACATGTTCTGGATGACCAACACCAAGAACAACAAAGAAATCAATGCCAACCAATATGTTGACATCAATGACAACCACTTAACAACACCATCTCATCCACAACAATCACATTTGCAAAATTGTCTAACAATGTATGTTGTCTTTGATTGTTGAAAGTTGTTGTGTTGTCATTGATGATATGGTGATTGGCTGGATAGAGATTGTTACAATTATTGAAGAAGTGAGGATGATGTTGTATGTTGTCTTTGATTGTTGAAATTTGTTGTGCTGTCATTGATGATATTGTGATTGGTTGGATAGAGATTGTTACAATTATTAAAGAAGTGAGGATGATGTTGTATATTGTCATTGATCATGTGTCAGGTATGGTGATTACTTGTGTATGGGGAGGTTGTTGAAAGTTATTGTCATTGATACATAGTACAAATGGTCAATGTTTGAATTTTCTTTATGTTGTGGATGTCCACCTCCTTGGTGTCAGATGCCCACACCCAGTTTGGTGATTGATGTCTACTCTATGATGTATTGAAATATGATGATGATATCATATTAAGATGAGGATTAGATGCTCTGAGATGAGGTTTAGAAGCATGGTAGTAGAGTGAAGATGTTTATGATATTAAAAAATGGCAGTTACAATTCTTATTTTCTCCTTGTAGGCATCCAAAAATGGTTAACACTTGCGGCATCATACTTTGACCGTATTTTAGGGTTTTTGCACTTACTAATGTTTTCCTCTATGTCACTCATTCAATCTTTATCATTTGTCAACATCGTGTCATTCTTCCACATTCTTTTCCTATTCGATTTCAATTCCTTGTATTTGAATTAGGTCTTGTCAATATCAATTTTGAATCTCAATCAGTGGTCATGATTAACTTGTCATATCAATTAGACATCATTTTAACCCTAATCGGTGTCAATTAAGATTTTTGAACTAAGTCCTTACCATTTTTATATCAATCATCGTTCAATCAATTGTCAATCAATTTTGATCAATCAACATCATTTCCAATTTTGAATCGTCAATCTTGTTATCAATTTTGATCGATTTGTCATTGGTCTTTGTCAATCTCTTTATCAAATCAATCTTCATCAAATCAACCTTTTGTCAATCTTTGATTGATTTTTCATCAGTCTCAATTAGTTATTAAACCCTTATCATTTTGGATCAATCGGTCATTGGTCCCTCATCAATTGTCATTTATTAATTCAGTCCATTTAACATCTTTTATTGATTCGTCATTGATCTTTGTCAATTAATGTCAGATCCTTGATAGTTATCCTTTTGATTGCGATCATCATCATTTATTTATTGCCTCATTTTCATCATGACCTAATTCATTTCCTAAGTCATCTCCTAGGGTTTTATGATTTATTCATTAAATCCCGCTAACACCCCCTTTTAGTTAAATGTGTTTATTCATTTATCCTAAGTGTTTTTTTGAATCACAATTAAATTATATATTTAATTGACTAATTTGTCCCTTTTTGTGAGAGAAATTAATAAATGAAAATTATTAATTTCTCCCACTTTTCTCTCCCCTAATTTCTCCTCTTTTTGTGCTTAATTTTGTCATAATTGAGAAGCTTAAATCTCTCTCAATTTGTCATAGCTTGGCATAGTAATTTTCCATGAAATTTGACATAGCAACTTGTCATATTATTGACATAGCAATTTTTCATATCTTGTCTCCCAATAAATCCAATTTTGAATGAAATTTCCCTTTTCAATTGCTCATCAATTTTGGAGACTTGTCCTATAAATTGAGCACCTTTGTCATTGATTTTCAACCATGCTTATGGTATTCTTACGTTGTTGCTTTCGAAACCATCTTTTGCAATCCAAACTGCTTTCAATAACTTGCATTTGTAGGTGACATCCACATAATTTGAAGGATAAAGAACAATGGAGGTCAATGAAGGGAACATCTACATATGGTTTGTGTTATTTTGAATGTTTTATCTCCATTCCTTTATTGAATGTGTTAGGACTCAATTTCATTGCATAATCTCTTTTTGTTGTTCAAAAAATTCTTCATAATGCAATGACCAGATATGAGTGTCACCAACTATGTCTGCTTCCTTGTCCTAGAAGAGATTAGCAAGATCGCTTTCTTCAGATTCAAAGTTCCCCACTGTTGCATTTGTTGGTGGTGCTTCAAGTGCAAACCTTTTTGTTGGTGAAGGAATCTTGTTTTGATTTCTTGTAGCATAATTGGGAGCATTATTTGGATAAGTCCTTGGGATATATCGATAAGAGATAAAAGAAGAACCTTGTGATAACTGCTTCTTAAGGGATAACACTTCATTAGCCAGCCTCTTCACCATGGGATCAATAATATTTGTTGAAAATGACTCCAAAGAAGAGTTTCCTTTGGATATATTAGGATCATTCTGTATCTTTCCAGCAAGGATCAAATCATCTTCAATCTCAATTGCTAAGGTTTGTGCAATTGTAAGGCCTCTCAGAACTTCCCTTCTTAACAAGAAACTCACTTTAGGCAACTAAGTGTTGATGAAGAAGCACTTCAAATTTATAGTGGTGGGCTGAGCCACTATTCAAATTGTATTAGACATCTTGTTGAATTTAGCCACAAAATCATGCATGAATTCTTGTGGCACCCATTTTCATCTGTGTGAGTTGTGCTAGCAATGTATGAGCTTCTTTAGTGGGCTTGAACCTCTCTTCAAACTTTATTTTGAGTGCTTGCTAATTGGTGATGGTTTGAGGAGACAAATGATAGAACCAATCAAAAGCACACCTTGTAATGTTTCAACAAACAATCTTATTGAAACATCTTCATGTTCGACCCCAAGAAAACCACATGCAATATAAAAAGAAGTAATATGCTTGTTTGGATGTTGATTTATATCTCCATAAAACTTTGAAATGTTCTCTCATGAGCCTTGAGGGGGCAGATGAAGAGGTGGTGTCAAATTCAAAGGACCAAAAGCATTTCCCCAAGGGCCTTGAGAAACCCCTTTACATGTCCTTTTGCCAAAACAAAAGTTTGAGATGCAAATCAGCAACAAAAGTAATTAGCAACAATAAGAGACTAGTGTACTTCAACCAAAAGCGTGAGGCGCTTGGTTGTGTAACTATATCCCCAACAGAGTTGCCAAAAACTGTCAGGTGAAAATTTTGTAAACTAGAAAGGTTTACAAAATTGTAGTTTCAACCATAGTGTGTGAGATTAAATCTCTCCTCACAGAGGGGAGACTCCTTCTTATTGATTGTTACCAATTAACTCTTGATTAAGAAATAAAACTAAAATAATGACTTGCATGTTACTTTCACCAATTCCTCTTATTTCAAGATTGATGTTCCCCTATTCTCTTATTTCAAAATAAGTTCTTCTTCAAGACTTACAACTCACAGTAATAAATAGTAATAACCCATACAATGAGATTAAACTAGAGAATAGCCTCATGTAGCATTAGTGCAAAATATGATTAAGGAGCTTGCACAACCTCAGAGACTTCTACAATATTTTTTACAAACTAAATGACACAGTTACATTATATAATAGTACAAAGGCTCACACATATATCATAGCTTTAAACTTATAATGGAAAGATAACTAGTAGCTCAAAGATTTCAAATTTTCTTCAGCTAAATTGTTAATTACTATATCAAAACCCAAAATTGCAACTCAAAGACTATCAAAATCATATTTTAAACTCACTTTAAATTCAATAGCCACAACACAATACCTCAAGTTAAGCTTAGGTTATGTAACAACAATGACATAAGAAAACTGCAATCACATAAGAAGATGCTCCAACTCAAAGATTGAATGTATAATTGCTCCTTTTATTAACTTGAAATTGATTTGCAAAATAAGATCAAAGTCTCAAGTTGCTACACAAACTAGTAGAGATTTGTTGGTATGCATAAAGATCCATATTTACAATGAGAACCCTCCCATATATAGGAGAGGAGTTATGAGAAAAATTAGGAAAATGTTCAACTAACTATGACTAAGTCAAAAGTAGAGTCCTAGTTGACTTAGGACTTGTTCAGTCCTATATGCAAAAATGTATATACAAAAAGACATCTAAGATGTCGATTGCAAACTACAAAAATGTAGCTACAACTAAAGGCATAAAATTTAGTAGGTGCCATCTGACACTTCTTTTCCATTTTGATCTTGTTTCAAAATTTCTTCAAACTTTTGCATGGCAATCTTCATCTATGATTCATTAGGTCCATTTCTTTTCTCTTATCAATACACTCCTAGTTGTAGGATCAAAATAATTAGCTAGTACAAATACAAATTCTAGATTTTGTGTGGACATGGGAAAGGTGAAACTGTTGGCATTCTGGTGCATTTTTGTATGACCGGTGAATGATATGGTTGTCATTGTTGGAAACATCATCTTCTAAGTCTTCACAATCTATTGGCAGTAAGTAGACCGGTATGCTGAGGTTAACCGACTAAGCAATGAGTAAACAGGGTAAGCAAGGAGTAGACCGATACATAGGAGATCAACCAAAAAGCAGTGAGTAGACCGGTGCATAGAAGGTCAACCGACAAGCAGTGAGTAGACCGACATAGAAGAGGCAAACCAGTTAAGCAGAGGACAAATCGGTATACAGGAAGAAATCGGCTAGGTAGATTTTGATCGGTACACCGGTAGAGTCTGTAACCAATAGACTAGTAACGTTCAGTTAACATTCAATTAAACCGACAGTCTTCTCTAGTCAACTGATGAACTTATCGGCAGGATCAACTGTCTTGACAGAGATTCCTGCAATGATTTCAGGAGAGTGGTTTAAGGCATGGTAACATAATTTTGAATAGGATGTTTTGGAGGGAAAGTTGGCGACAAATTGATAGGATAATAAATTCACATAATTCATTCTTGAGAAAGTTGTTGTTCATGCGAATAGTGATAATGTGAAAGTGAACACAGGGGGAGTATAATAGAGTGTAGAGCCGAGTGACAGAGGACCAACAAAGTGCAGAGCCAAGTAACAGAGGACCGACAAAGTGTAAAGTCAAGGATCAGTAAATAGATAGAGGGTAGAGCCGAAGGTATATTCAGGAAATCGGTGTTGTGCAGAGCAGACACAACTGATGCAGATATAGTATGATTTTCAGTGTGATTTGATCAAGCTATCAGTAGCCACTCCAACAGATCATCTTTATGTTTCTCTCTAACCATTGCAACTAAAACTCCCTTAATAGGGTGGACTTTAACAAGTCCCATTGTAAAAATCCCTTAACCGGGTGTCATCTTAATTGATGATCTTAAGACCTTTGACAAGGCTACCTTTAACAGGGTAAAGGCACTAACAGGCCTTAGAAAAATCCCTTAACTGGGTGGCACCTAACAGTGTCCTTGTAATCTCCTAACAGGGATGGCTCCTCACCGGGCGTACTCCAAAAGAGTACAAATTTTGTGAGTTCCTACTCACACCATGGTTTTCTCTCATTTGGGTTTCCATGAGATAAATCTTGGTGTCACTGTGTATCTTTTCATGCATGCTTATTCTTCTACCGTAGTTATTTATATTGATGAATGTTAAGTTAGTGAAAACTTAAGTTAAAAGTTTAATTAGGTAAAACTGGTAAAGTGGTGATTCACCCCTCCCTTCTCAGCACCGGTTGGGACTAACAGAAACCAAATGGATACTGTTGTTACTGGTTGATTCCATTCTGTAATATTGTGGAGGCTCTTTGACTTGTTTTAAAAACTCCACAAGATCCACATGACCTATCTTAGTATCTTTGATGTTATCTTTATTTGATGATATTGAGGAAGGTAGAAAGATTAGATGAGGATCTTGCTTCTTAAAATTCATGGTCTTCTTACTTTCATCATCTTTTCGGAAGCTGAAACAACGGCTTCCAGAGTTAAATGACATATCACCACCAAGTACTGAAAAGGGGATTCATGGGAAACATTTCTTCAATTTGAATAATTTGCTTGAGAAAGATCATTTGCAGTCATGCCCAAAATTCACACAAATTGGATTAAAAAACCTACACGACACTTAGAAGATACAAAGGTGTAAATTCGACTTATAAAACCAATTTACACTTGGCTGAGAGTTTCAAAATACAAATCGGGTTTATATTTGAGATGATGCAATTAAAAATTATAACTTTGTTACATCCTACTTGTTTCCTAGATGTTTTATGTTATTTTTATGCAATGATACTTGTGCTCAGTATGGTGGAATGATGATTCACTATATATGTGTTGATGATTTAGTATTAATCTTGATGGAATATGAGATGTTTTTCTTTTGTTACTAAGTAATGCAATGACAAAGATATGTTAGGATTTAAGACTATCTACTTTGGCCAAGTGTGTACTGAAGATCGTTTTCCTTCGAGAAGGGAGGGGAAGTATCATCAAGTCAGGAGATAAAGAGAGAGGGAATCAATGCCATCTGTAACCCTAAACGTAAGTTGAGTCGAGTTGTTTGTGTTAACCTTGTTACCGTTAACCAGTAAGAGCCAGGTAATCTTATTTTGGTCAGTTTTAATGATTAGGGTTTAATCATCCTAATATTGCAGTTGGTGATATTCTCTTGCGACTAAACCTATGTGAGATCCTAGTCCTTACTTCCTACGTTTCTATAGTTATGGAACTCCTTGATGTTAAATATTTATTTTTATTAAAAAAGTCTTATTCATGCATATGTAGAAATATTATATTATAAGCATACATGTATATATACGTAAGTATATTTATGTACTCAAGACTTTGAGAGACACATGCATATACATGCACATATATATATATATAATACACACATATACATATATATGTATATGTATACATGTATATGTATATGTATATGTATATGTATATATACATATACATACATATACATATATTCATATAAACATATATACATACATACACACATATATGTATGTATGTATATGTATATATACTTACACACACACACACATATATATATGTGTGTGTGTGTGTGTGTATACATACATATATATACACACATATGTATATATATACATACATATGTATATATATACATACATACATACATATGTATATATATACATACATACATACATATATATATATATATATACATACATACATACACACACACACACACACATATATATATGTGTGTGTGTGTGTGTGTGTGTACAAATACATATGTATAAGTATACTGTTGGAAATTAACACTTTATTGGTTGGTTTCTCTATGTTGTCATTAATGGCAACATGATTTTGTGTTCTAGCTTCATGTTTTGATTCTATGGTGTACCGACAGACATTTCACAGATTCTACACAAGAACCGACACCGACTTCGGCACCGACAGATTAGAAAGATTTCTTTGGTCACCGACAATGGAGGTCGACATGGTTATTGGTATTGGAGGCCGACATATCTCAGATCCGGAATCGACAATTTGTTTTAATATTTATACATTTATGTTATCTGACTGACATGTAACCTGATATTGTATATATCTTTGTAAGCCGACATAAGGCATAAAAGTTGTTTAGGGTATATAGGTTAGTTTGATAGATCATTTTGATATAGCGATATAGACATGAGATAGGAGATTATGGATATGCAAATTTAATATGATGCAAAATTATTTAGAGAGATTATGTATGTGAGGAATTTATTGTAAGGGTTATTCCAGTAAAGGGGTTTAGGGTTTCAAACCGGAATAGACAAAGCTTAAATCGGAACTGTATTCTGGCATAGAAGATGCTATTTTAGCAGTTCACACTTCTCTGGATTGTAGTTTGGATTTTTATGTAGTCAGTGAGGCTCCTATTGTGATTGAGTAGTGTGCTCTATGCTGTAAACCTTCCTACAAGTGCACGCCCCTCATAATTTTGTAATATCTCTTCATATGGTCAGTGGATTGATATTGTGGGTCACAAATCCCACCACAGTTTTTCCTCTTTGAGGTTTTCTGCGTATAAATTTGTGTGTTATGATTTTCATTTATGTGTTTGGCTTATTGGTTGCTTTACTTCTTTCAATTCTGTATGTACTGGTATACTGATTGGTATATGAATGTTTTGATAAGGCTAAAATATACTATTCCGATATAACACTGATTCACCCCCCCTTCTCAGTGTTATTGGTTTCCAACATATACATATACATACATATGTATATATGTATATATATACATACATACATACATACATACATACATATATGCATACATGTGTGTATGTATATAATGTATGTATGTTACACACACACACATGCATATGTATGTATGTTACACACACACATATATACATATACATGTACATATGTATTTATACACACACACACACACACACACACATTTGTGTGTTTGTGTGTGTGTGTGTGTGTGTACATATATATATACATATGTTCCATATTTAACATATAGTCAAGGAGTTCCATATATACACACACATATATACATATACATATACATATACATATACATATACATATACATATACATATACATATACATATACATACATACATGTACGTACATACATATATATATATATATACACACACACACACATACACATACATAGACATACATATGTATGTATATGTATGTATACACACACATATATGTGTATATATGTATATGTATGTATATATATATACATATACACATATATATACCCCCCCACACACATATGTCCACCACTCAAAGTTTATTTTAAAATTCATAAGGCTAAGTTTTACATGGCATCAATATGAAAGCCATATGTTCGGGTGTCTATACTTGGCGATATTCGAACCTTTATTTTGATATTAGTACCCTATAGTGGTGAGGCATAATTTGTGGCATGTTTGTAATTCATATGAGATTCACTCTTTTAATGGAATCAAAATTGACTGAAATGAAGATAACCGATTCTTTTCGAAGATTTTAGGATTATTTTGGAATGAAAAGTGGGGATAAATTTTATTACATTTTTGAAATAGTTGCTCTAAGAAAAGAAAACAATATCGAACTTTCTCTTTGAGGAATTATACTGCGATAAGCTTTTGGTGCTTGCAACACATGTTGGAATTCCTTAGGCAAGCAACGCTTCTACACAACTACTCGTGGAAGTATAGGAAAGGAACTGTAGTCTAGAATCTTTGCAAGGAAAGACACATCGAATTCACACCTGCAATGACTTAACCAGGTCATGTTTATATACATGTTTAGAATGACTTTGTTCAATCTTTTTCCTTGTTTCCATTTGTGAAAATGAATAAAGCATGGATCTTTGATATCATAAACTATTCATATCAAAATATAGATGTGATAAACTCTTCATTGTTATTGTTTATATATATATATATATATATATATGAAATAATCAGTTAGCGTACCCATTATTGGAAGAGCTAAGCATGAAAGTAAATCAATCTTTCTTAGTTATGGAGATGTATATGTATTATAGCTTAATAAACAAGTAGAACATTGATAGACTATTATGGTAGAAAAATACAACTTAGAAGTTAAGGAATTACATTGAGGAGTCATAATTCTCTGTGACATCCTCTTGATTGTTATTCTGTTCCACAATTGTAATAATGTGGAGATTACCTCAGTTGTGTATAGCTGCTCAAAATAATTTAGAGAACACCCTCTTAGGGTGATTGCCAATTAATCTTAGTATGAAGAAGTTTAGATAGGCAAGAGTAACCCTATAGTGCACTTTTATTGCAGATTGGCACATACAGAAAAAAGCCAATATGAACACTTAGATAGTTCAATGATAGTAAATTCTCATAATGCATGTTGTTTTCCAGAAGCTTAGAGTGAACATGAGAGTTAGTAGCTCTATGGCTTGTCTTACCTTGATCATACTAAAGCATTAGTTTTCAATTCAAGGCCATGACATAATGAATTCAAAGAGGAGAGAGCTACACTTTTAAACAGTAAGGTTGAGTCTTTAGTTACAGTTAAATTATGATACTTAGTGGAGATAAAGTTTTTACACTCAAATTATGTATATTGTAATGGTTACCAAGTGCTGACATAGTGGTCATCCATTAATTAAAATTCTCAGAAGAGAACCTATGCCCTGAAAAACCCAAGTTATAGTAGAGTTCATGAAGAGAACAAACTAAGAAGTTAAGGTAGAAGTACCTTCAGAATTACTAGTAGTGTACCTAATCCTATAAGTGTGCTTAAGTGTATGGAAATAATGGTATAATCCATATTATGATACCGTATAGTGGTATCAAATACATTCTCAAACTCAAAACTATCCTAGGATTAAAGCACAAATTACAAGCAAAAATGTTGTAATGATAAGTTGTAGCTAGATAGAAAGCCAAATTAGCTAGCCAATCTAGACTTGAAAGCGTAGAATCAACTAGAATCTAGCATAAGCATTTGAGATGGTTAGTGGAACCCAAAATAGAATTAAAAGTTAGAAATCAGAATACTGGTAGGTATTCCTAGAAAGGATAAGCACATAAGTTCTATGTATTTTGCAATTAGCAAATTTCTAGACCTGAGAGAATCATGGTACATAATTAACAATTGTAAGATAGTACAATAATGTTAAATTAAGTTCTCATACTTGAGAACAAGAGAGAGAGAGAGAGAGAGAGAGAGAGAGAGAGAGAGAGAGAGAGAGAGGAGAGAGAGAGAGAGAGAGAGAGAGAGAGAGAGAGAGAGAGAGAGAGAGAGAGAGAGAGAGAGAGAGAGAGAGAGAGAGAGAGAGAGAGAGAGAGAGAGAGAGAGAGAGAGAGAGAGAGAGAGAGAGAGAGAGAGAGAGAGAGAAGGTAATCTAGCTCATGAGTTATAGTATGGAACTAGAAGGTGCCATCAACAAAGAAGATAAAAATAAAATAAGTGTTTTATAAAGCAGGATTAATAGCTAGTGGTGCTTATTACTACAAGTTTTTTTTTCTTCTAAGTCAAAAACATATATGTAAGCCTAGTAAGCCTCAGATAGAGTCAGTATGCATGTAGCATAAGAGTCAACCTTGTTGGTTCGAAGTTCTACCTCTGTTTTTGGTTCAACCAAGTAGACTATTGCTCAGTGACTACATGCAACATCGTGTTGTAGAAATGCAAAGCCTTTAGCCAAGCTGGCACTATTATAAGTATGTGTTAGTCAGTTCTATTGGTCCAGTTATGAAACCTAGTCAGAGGTCATACTAGTTAGGAGCTGCCAAAGGGGTGTGATCGACTAGGGTTTTATAAGGACAAACACTAGATTCTGATGGCATGAGTTCAACTTACATTAGCTCCCTGTGAAGGGTCGAGCCTTTCTAGTTGGAAATGACATGGGGGACTAGTAAGTCCATGGTTGGGCAGAAAAGCGACTTGATGATACTTTCCCTCTTCCAATCGCTCAAAAGCCAATTGATGATCAGAATGTGTTTCAAGGAAATCTGTAATCTATAAACCTCTCTTATTACTTTAATGTCGTAGTAAATTATATGCATTGCATGCATGTACTAATTACATCTATGAAGTTTAAATATTTGATAAAAAAAAATATCAAGCTTTTTGTTAACTGTTTCATTATTTTAAGATGTTAGTTGATGTAAATCTCTTTTCAATTTCCTTTTAAAATGGTTTTAAAGTTGCAAAGTGAATGCATGTTACATATGGTATCAGAGCGTTAGGTTTGACACTGAACCTCAGGCTCACCACCTAACATGTTGAGATCAAAAACTGAATCAACCTTTTTGAAATTGGAATTGTATTTTCTTGATCAATAAAGTAGAATGTAATGGATAACTTAGCCAACGGTAACATTGAGGTAGTTGAGTTTGTTAAGAATTGGTAGATAGCAGTAGGTTGTCCATTAATGTAAGGATACCATGAAAGTCATTGAAGACCATTAATGTCAATAAACATAAGACAAATTATAATTAATTGGAATAAGGGTCGGTCATACCCCAAATGTTGTGTGTCCTGTAAGTCAATGAACTTCAAAATGTACAAGTTGAGCAAGGGTGGTGAGTATTGATAGTGCATTTAATGTGCTTGCAATGTTAAAACCTTGGCTAGGGTGGTGTTGCATAATACAAGTGACCGTTAGATCACCAAAACTAGATACACCTTTAGTCAGAAGGGTAATACTAGTTGGGGTTACCCATAGTGTATGATCGACTAGTTTGTGTAGGTCCTAAACACCAGGTTCAGATGGAAAAGATGGAAACAAAGTCTCATCCCTAGTTTGCACCCTTGTGCAGGGTTAGACCACTTCCAATTAAGAAGGAGGCATGAGAGATTAACAAGTCTGAGGTGGGGAGGAAAAGCCTTGATGACACTCTTCTTCTTGTAGGCTATGTCGAGGCTTGATACAAAATATCTCCAATTTGAAAGCTTATTGATTTTAATCTTTGAACTTTTAATTTTTCTTTGGAAATGGAAGTTTCCATTTAAATATCTTTTCATAGTGATTAGCAAAAATGCCATGTGTTCCATGTTTGGTTATTAAGGAACTAACTTCCCTTTAGATGAATCAGTTAGATCCCTAATATGTGTTGGCATTTTTGATGTTTATGTTGTGATTATCATTGATGTACACACACTTGAATTGAGATCTCCTTTATATGTATGAGTTTGAGCACAACCGGTATTTATTCCAACCGGTATGTTGTATTATAGTCTTTAGACTATTGGTGTTTTGTAGAATGTGTTTGCCGGTTTGAAGCAGCATGTTGACCCCAAGCGGTTCGTGGATACCAAGCGGCACGAGGGACTAAAGTGGCATAACACATTTTTACCAATCTTCATTTTTGTCAAACTGGCAACCGACATTTTGTATGAACCGGTAATACTCTGTGATGAGTTACCAACCGACATGTTATGATGAGTTACCATCCACCGATTGTTTGACGGCGCCGACACCTTTTTGTATCGTGGTACCAAGTATGTCCAGGTTCATTGAACCTAGGAAATTGTTATGTAATCCTATTGGACCGACATGAAATCAGATTCCTTTATAAGGACATCATGTCTAGGGTTTTAGGTTGTTGATGTGGATATAGTGAAAGTTTATGTTGTTGCCAGGGTTTAAGGTGATTGAGGAGTTGGAGAGAATATGAATGTGTAGAAGACTGAAGTAATGCAGGAGTGCATTAGGAATGAGCTACCAAGGATCTAACCAAGTAGTCTGTGCTACTAGCTAGATCAAACACTTGTTGATTACTCACATCTTTGACAAGTCTGTAGCCCTTAACCGGGTAGGCCCAAAAGCCTTTTGTAAATCCTCTAACAAGGTGGTTCACATCCGTGGATCTAAAATACTCTAGCAAGGTAGTCTTTAATCGGACTTATCTCTTAACAGAGATTGAGATTCCTAATAGGATCTGTTCTGGTAAAGAACATTGTAAGACCTTAACCGGTCTGGTTCTTATTTTGTAGATAGTTACTTGTGAGTTCCATCTCACCATGGTTTTTCCCATTTGGGTTTCCACATCAAAATCTCATGTGTTATGGTGTTTGTGCTTCTATGGGTGAATGCATTATTTTCTATTTGGTTTGCATGTGTGGTAACCGGTTTGTCTGCTAAACTATTTTACCAGTTTACTATCAGTCTTGTAAAGTATTTAAGTGCAAAGATTTTTGGCATACTAATTCACCCCCCTCTCTTAGTATTCATTAATTGGTATCAGAGCCAACCTTTCTATAAGTTTAACCACTTGGAAAGAGATATGGGGGAATACTCTATAAGGGAACTTACTCATCAACTCACTCAGTCTGAGCAAGCCTATGATGATCTTATGGTCAAATACAAGGCATATCAAGCAAAAAGGAGAGAACATGTAGAAAAGATGATGGAGCTATCTGAAAATAGTTCTTTAGATGAAGCAAACATGGAAGCCCTAATTGCAAAAGTAAATAAGTTGACTGAATTAAACTCCAACCTGAGAAAGGAATTGGAAGGACTGACTATCTGGATGTGTCAAGAGCTTGAGAACCAAAGGAAAGCTGAAGATCTGGTGAGAGAAAGAGATCAGTGCCCTAACTGCTCAACTCCATGCAAGCAAAGTGGAAAAGGAAGACATGCAAGGAGAACTGAACATTGCCATCTTTGAGAATGAAAACCTATTGGAAACAAATGCTGCTATTACCAAAGAACTCTCTAAGTCAAAGGAAATACTTGCTAAGTTCAACAAGAGCACTATCAAGCTAGAGAAAAAGCTTGAATCTGCCAAACCGGTCAAGAATACCAATGGACTTGGTTATTCTGGTCATGAGGAAGGTCAGACCTCTGGTACAAATGCTGGAACATCAAAGAAACAATTGACATCAAAGGATAAAGGTAAGCAAAAGTTTAAACCTGTTTTCTTTAACTGTCTAAAAGAAGGACATACAACAAATGTGTGTAGGAGTAAGGCTTACAACAATTTTCCTTATTTCCTAAATGATAAGCCTAGATCCTATAGATTTGATGGTAACTGTTATGCATGCAACAAGTATGGGCATAGAGCATCTGAATGCAGGTCTGTTATGAATAACACTGGAAGATATCCTCAGAGGACCCAAGGGGTTGGTCCTGAACCTTTTATGAACTAGAATCACAACCGGTTTAATGCCTTCAATCATCAACAAAGAAGTGGTGGCTATCAAGCGACAACTAGATGGAGAGAAAACTGTATGGTATGTCATGGTCATGGTCACACTGCTGCAACATGCAAAAGGAAGAATGGAAACATGAACAATGGACCTTGGAGAACACCTGGATTGGTCTGCTATCACTGCAACAAATCGGGTCACATTGCCAGATTCTGTAGATCAAGAAAGGACATATCTAATGATATACCGGTCACTCTGGAAGGAAACATTGATGTTGACATTGTTCAAGCAGACATGAACAAAACCTGGAAGAAGAAACCAGCGGTGCTACAAGAGGAACCGGTTTCTACACCTAGTGTGGAAATCATGAAACTGACAAACTAAGCTTTAGAAAAAATTAGGGGGAGCAAACGGCAAAATGTTTTGAACCCCCGGTTTACACCGGTAAAAGACCTTAACCGATATGTGATACCTGTCGTTTGGCAGAAGACCAAAAATGGTAAAAAGGGAGATTAGGGTTTACGCCCTAATGGAGGAGCATTAATGACGGTAGGTGAGAAACATACTTAAAAGGATTTTTCAAATCATTTCTCACTATCAGTTTTCGAGTGAAGAAAAGTTTTTCAAAGAGCAAAGCGACGAAAAGGCGATTTGAGCTCTGATTTTGAGAAATTGAGAAACCGCGAAGGAGATTCAAATTCAAACTGCAAACGGTCAAGTGGAGAACACAAAGTGGTGATTCAACAACTGACGGAGTGTGAAGTGAAGGAGAATTGGCAAGCCCTAAATTCACGTGTTTCAAAAGGTATTTCTTGAGTTCTTGAAATTTCTATCATGGCTTCCGCATCTCATACCAGTTCTAGTGCATCTGTCGAGTCTGCAAGTTTTATTCAACGGAAGTCTAAGTATAATGCCCTATCACAAGTCCCAGCTAGTGTGATAGTAGAAGAGGTAATTTTTGACTACATAGATTGCAAGATTGAAGACCTAGGGTCTCTAGCCATCCACTCCCAGTTAGGTTTATTTTGTGGAAAGGATAAGAAGATCAAACCAGAGGATAATATTTTGGAGAAGAAGAAGCTCCACAATGCTGTTTACTTCCTGGAGGATTTCACAGAGGATCATATAAGGATCATTCTGAGCAGAGTCCATGGTGATAAGATGTACCTGGAGAGAACACATGACATCATGCCACATGCAATTCATGCAATCACCAGATTCTACAACACAAGGCTATGCTTCTGGAAGGTATGGATCTGGATATGGGTACGAAAGCTCTACATATGGATTTGGCGGATCTGGAACCGCTACCTTCTACAACTGGCTCTGTCTATCATGCCCTTTCTACTAGATGGTGGTTTAACCGAATCAACCGCCCCACGGGGCTGTGATGGTGCTGTTTCAATTGCTGGATCAACAATGGTGATGAATTGGCACCCAACCCAACCCTTTAGTAGTTCAATTGGCTGCCTATATGGCTTTCGAACTAAAATGAATGCAGCCACTCTATCTCCTCCCACCCACCCCCGGTCAACTGCTTATTCAATGGGTGGTTAAACTGATAGCCTCGCATCTGCGTCCGGTGGGATTGGATCTTTTGCTTCATTAACTGAATCCTTGGCTTAGTCAACTGAATCACTTGCTTCAACACGCAAAATAGATAGCACAGCGCATAACCCTACTCAAGGATAGCGCTGGTCTATATACGTAATTCCTCTGCCGACGATGCTGGTGGTGGCGAAGCTTCTGCTGCTTTTGACCTTGCCTCTCCTGCTACTCCAACTGCTACATCTATAGAATCTACTGAATCACCGCCTACTATCAGGCATAATCAACCGCAGAATCTGGATCTCCATCTCGGTCAATTGCACCCTACGTCCAATGGTAAGCAAAACTAAAATGTCCAAGCTCACCGGTTCAGTGAGCGACTCACAAGGCATGACAATCAATTCTATCAAGGATGATCTTGTGAAGTATGCATGTATGGTGATTGGATACCAGACATTCTCAGCCAGCAGAATTAACTCTGTATCTGCTGCAGCGGTAAATGCCGCTTACCGGATGATAAAGGAGGATGCATCATTTGATCTGTGCACTGGTATGCAAAGACAACTCCTGTTGAATTTGAAGTCGATCAAATAGGATAATGCACTAAGGTTCAAGTTTGGGCAACTACTGGTTGGGTTGTTCTTCTATTTCCAAGGCTACTTTCCAGGAGAAGGAGATGTCCAATGGTCTGCTAATCAACCGGTGACCAAGCAAATCAAGGAAATCATTGAAGCAATTGGAACCGGTTACCCTGATGTTCTGAATAAGTATTTTGATGAGTTCAGACAAAAAATGAGCCAAAGAATGAGAATATCTAGTGACATCATCAAGAAATATGAGGATGATATCTGTTTCACCATCAAGGTGGATCAATGCATAATGGAGGCTGTTGAGCCTAGACAAGAAGAAGTGGAGGCAATGGGCTATGAGGTGATGTACGATATGCTGGAAGGGTATGCCTCTACCCTTATTGCCTCACCTCTTGATCCTAAGGCAAAGAGGACTAGAACCTATCTGGAAAGGGTTACACCAGTCGAGGAACCCTCTGCAAAGAAAGGAAAAGAGGTTGCAGTGAAGAAGGCAAAGGCAGTGCCTGCAGCATCAACACCGGTTACTACTGCAACTCCAAAAGTGACCAAGCGGTCACCAGCCAAGAAGAAACTGGAAGTGGCACTGACTAAAGTGTTCGACAGAAAGAGGAAGACAAGGAATACCTCTCCAAACTCAGAAGAAACTGTGTCTGAGGAAAAGCCAAAGAAAACACGTCAAGCAAAGAGAAAGACAAAGAATGAACTGACATCATCTGCACCGGTAAATATAGATACCTCTTCCTATAAACCTTTGACACATTATCAAAGAACAATAAATAATATTAGGAGAAAAGTGCTACATGACTTAATTGAGTGTTTTGATGACTTTAATGATGATGAAAAGGAAGCGGTTGAAAAGGACATAATTAAGTATTTATGTGTTAATAATCAGTCACCCTTAGAGATTAAATCTCAGACACTGGATTATTTATATATGTCATTAGATAATAGATGGCACATTGCCATAGAAAAGGAACAGGAAATTAGGGAGAAAGTGTTTGCACAATACTTTCCCGACCTGTCAAATTCTGAATTATTTGATGTTATTGACTAAAATAAAGGACTCTTCTTCACTAGAAGAAGAAGACTCTGGCTGTTAGAAGGAAGAGTTGATGATATAGAAAAAGACACTCATCACTATATGACAACTGCTGTCCAGTCTCACAAAGTGCGTCTAGCCAACCGACAAGCTGAAAAAGAACCGGTTATATCCAAACTGGATGAAGTATTTGATGATGAAGGAAATCCGGTTGTTGAACTGATCGACACCATTGATGTCGATGCTTTGGACATAAAGGATGTTACTCAGGCAACATCATCTGAGGCAACTGGATAGGAGCAACAGGCTAAATAGGTTGATAAGCAAGCCGAGGACAAATAGGAAGCGGCAAAGGAAGAGGCTGAGAAGAGGAAAAAGGATGAAGAAGAGAAGCGGAAAAAGGATGAAAAAGAGAAGAAGAAAAATGATGAAGAAGAGAAGCGGAAAAAGGAAGAAGAAGAGAAGAAGAAAAAGGATGAAGAGGAGAAGAAGAAGAAAGATGAAGAAGAGAAAAAGAAGCAAGAAGAAGAAAAGAAGAAAAAGGAAGAGGAAGATAAGAAACATGAGAAGAAGAAGGAAGCAGAGAGGAAGAAGAAGGAAGATGAAGATAAGGAACAAGAGAAAAAGAATGAAGCAGAGAGGAAGAAGAAAGAAGAGGAAGATAAGTAACAGGAGAAGAAGAAGGAAGCAGAATAGAAAAAGGCTAAGGAGGACAAGGAAGCAGAGAAGAGGAGAGAAGCAGAGAAGAAGAAAGCGGAAGAGGACAAGGCAGGAGAAGCAGAGAAGAGCACCTAGATGGAAACTCTGAAGGCAACCGAGAGTCAAGCCAAATCGGCTGATCTCACCAGTCCTATCGATCTCTAGTCTACAAGTGAAACGGAGCTAATGCAGAGCATCAAGGTTGCTCAAGAGTGCCTTGAAATTATTCGAAGGAAGAAGGAGCAGGATGTAATTGAAGTGGCTGTGGACACTCTTACCAGTTTGATACCGGGTACAAATCTTCCCAACACCGATTCATCACTAGCTAAACTTAAGCTCCTATGCACAGTAGTGGATGATCAGGTGCAGAGCCTAGAAGAGGCTGTAGAGGCAAATGTCAAAAAGGAGCATCAAAAAGCTCTCAATATAGCTCTGGTGAAGAAGTTGAATGAGCTCCGATTTGAACTGAAGAAAGAACAAAAGGATATAAGGGACGCTCTGGATGAGGGGAATCTGCTACTCAGCAAGATCTGCCAATTCCATCTGTTCTATGATGATGTGCTAGCTCAGAAGCAAAAGCTTCAAACGGACTTGCAGTCCTACATGAGCACATTCAAGCCACCTTATGATTCCTTTACAACTTATGGGAAAACCGTTCACCGGTTTCACATCCAATCAGCAAAAATGGAGCAAGAGATCAACACCTGGTCTAGAGATTTGCAGGAGCTACAACTGGTTCTACTCCCACAATTGCAAATTCTTCAGAAGTGCTATCTGAACCTGGATGCCTTAACAGTTACACAGGAGACGAGCACAATTGATGTCATGGAAGAATAGGTCTCCCAAATGCAGACAGAAAAGGAAGTAGCCACCTCCCTACTTGAGTCCTGGTCTTTATCAATGAAACAATTCTTGCAGGATTTTAAATCTATTTTTGACAAGTATTATTCCTTATTGTCATAAACTTTTATTATTTTGAAAACATGATTGATCAGCTGTACTTTGTCATTGTTGGCAAAGGGGGAGAAGAATTATATTTGAGAAAAGTATCTGGTTATCAAAATTTTGATATATGCTCTGAATATCTCAATGTTTATGCTCTTTATGCAAAATTGTTATATATTGTATTGTCAAAGGGATAGTGTAAATGCTTAGGGGGAGCAATTTTGCTAATGACATGATTTTGTTGTAAAACACTTAGATGTCAAAATTTTATTTTCCTAAGTGTTGCCATCAATGCCAAAGGGGGAGATTGTTGGCATTTTTGATGTTTATGTTGTGATTATCATTGATGGACACACACTTGCATTGAGATCTCCTTTATATGTATGAGTTTGAGCACAACCGGTATTTGTTCCAACCGGTATGTTGTATTATAGTCTTTAGACTATTGGTCTTTTGCAGAATGTGTTTCCCGATCTGAAGCGACATGTTGACCCCAAGTGGTTAGTGGATACCAAGCAGTACGAGGGACTAAAGCAACATAACACATTTTTACCAGTCTTCATTTTTGTCAAACCGACAACTGGCATTTTGTATGAACCGGTAATACTTTGTGATGAGTTACCAAACGACATTTTGTGATGAGTTACCATCCACCGATTATTTGACGGTGCCGACACCTAAATGGCGCCTTTTTATGTCGTGGTACCAAGTATGTCCAGGTTCATTGAACCTAGGAAATTGTTATGTAATCCTATTGGACCGACATGAAATCAGATTCCTTTATAAGGACATCATGTCTAGGGTTTTAGGTTGTTGATGTGGATATAGCGAAAGTTTATGTTGTTGCTAGGGTTTAAGGTGATTGAGGAGTTGGAGAGAATATGAATGTGTAGAAGACTGAAGTAATGCTGGAGTGCATTAGGAACGAACTACCAAGGATCTAACCAAGCAGTCTGTGCTACTAGCTAGATCAAACACTTGTTGATTACTCACATCTTTGACAAGTCTGTAGCCCTTAACCGGGTAGGCCCAAAAGCCTTCTGTAAATCCTCTAACAAGGTGGTTCACATCTGTGGATATAAAATCCTCTAGCAAGGTAGTCTTTAATCGGACTTATCTCCTAACAGAGATTGAGATTCCTAATAGGATCTGTTCTATTAAAGAACATTGTAAGACCTTAACCAGTCTGACCTTAACCGGTCTGCTTCCTATTCTGCATATAGTTACTTGTGAGTTCCATCTCACCGTGGTTTTTCCCATTTGGGTTTCCACATCAAAATCTCATGTGTTATGGTGTTTGTGCTTCTGTGGGTGAATGCATTATTTGCTATTTGGTTTGCATGTTTGCTAACCGGTTTGTCTGCTAAATTGTTTTACCGGTTTACTGTTAGTCTTGTAAAGTGTTTAAGTGCAAAGATTTTTGGCATACTAATTCACCCCCCCCTCTTAGTATTCATCAATATGTTGAAGAGCAGTAGGTTATTTAGTTCACAACTTTAGCTATAATAGTTATGTTCTATTTCGAAATGCTCAATTTTTATATTAATATAGATTGTAATCTATTTTCTTCCAAGAATATAATTTGTGTAACAAAGCATGTTGGGGATCCTGGAAGTGGAATTGAACCTTGAAATGGAAAAGAGGGCTATGAACCAACTATCAATTGACTATGGATGATCATAATCATGTATGATAACTTTTATTCAAACCTACTTGATAGTGAGGATGAGAAGAAGCTATCTGACAACTTAAAAAAGAGAGGCGCAAATGGCCCCATCAACTAGAAAATGATTGGTAGCACACCTTAACCAAGTCAACTAGAAACTCAATTGAGAAAGTGACTAAGGAAAGAAAAGAGACAGAAGGTCAAAAAGACCCCCAACTTCTCACTCTGGGTTATCATCTCATTCCTTTGATTTGATGATTAGGAAGAAACTATCACAGTATATGATAGTAACTCTTAAATAAGAGAATAATTGTGTGATAACTAGCATTAAGAACGTCAAAACTAGGGCACATAATTTTATCTAAGGGAATAGCAGTAGATTCGACAAAAAATAGAGCAATTTTTGAGTGTCCAACTCTAAGAAACTTACATAAAGTAAGGATTTTCATGGGTCTAGTGGCTTATTACAGGAAGTTCATAATGAAATTTTCACACATAGCTTATCCCATCACTTTAATTCAAAGGAAGGGGAAGAGATTTGAGTGGTTTGAAAAAATTGTCTGAAGGCTTTTGAGCTTCTAAAAGAAAAATTGACCACAACGCCAATTCTAAAGGTGTCAAATCCCAAAGGGCATTTCATGGTAGTAATTGATGCCTCAAGAGAAGGACTGGGTGGATTTCTCATAAAAAAAAGACAAGTTACAGCCTATGAATCCAAGAAGCTTAAAAACTATAAGTAGAACTATGCACCTCATGAGTCAAAGCTCATGGAAATAGTACATGCCTTACAAATGTGGTGTCACTATTTGCTAGACAAACCATTTGAGCTTTGATATGATCACTAGGGGTTGAAATATATCTCACTTAACCAAATCTCAATGCACGACAAAGACAGTGGTTAGAAATGATCTCCAATTATGACTTTGAGATTAACTACATCAAGGGTAAAGAAAACTAGGTGGCAGATGCCTTGAGCCATCAACACCACATTAGTGCCATTGTTGTAGTGCATACTGATTTTAGAAATCACGTCCTTCAACAGTTAGTGGGGATATATATTGTCAACAGTTAAAAGAAGCCCTATGAATTAACCCTCGAGATCCAAGTTATGAGGGTTTCCACATAGAAGCGAACGAATTATTGAGATACCAAGGCAGGATGTATATATCCGAATCTTTTGAATTAAGGAGTTTAGTGTGAAAAGAAGTACACTTAGCACCCTACTCTGGGCATCTGGGAGTTACTAAACTCCTAGTTGACATTAAATCATTGTATTTCTGGAAAGGGATGAAAAATTATGCCTCAAGGTTTGTGGCCAGTTGTTTTAAATGATAGCAAGTTAAATTCAAACATGAGTACCCAGTAGGGTTATTACAACCCACTACAGTTTCTGACTAGAAATGGAAGATAATCAACATGGACTTATATCAAGGATTGCCTATGTCTAGGAATAAGCACAATGCCATTTTGGTAGTGGTTGACAAATTAACCAAAGTAGCTCACTTTTTACCAAAAACCTAATAGATGGGGTGCCTACCATTGCCTACAAGTTTGTTGAAGAGATATTTAGGCTATGTGGGATACCAAAGAAAATTATTACAGATAGGGATGCCAGAATGACATCTAGATTTGGAAAACTTTGTTTGTAGCCTTAGGAGCTCAGTTGAATATTAGCTCTGCATATCATCCAAAAAAAGTTGGCCAAACATAAAGGGTCAATCATGTGTTAGAAGATCTCCTAAGAATGTACTGCATGGATCAATAGTACAAGTGGGAAGATTAATTTCTTTTGGTTGATTTTGCCTACAATAATTCCTATCATTCATCCATTAAGATGGCACCTTCCGAAGCACTATATGGAAGGAGGTGTAGAACTATTGGTTGGGATAAAATGGAAGATAGGATAACCCTCAGTCTAGAAATGCTCTCAAAAATGGAAGAGCAAGTGAGGCTAATTGATAAAGGTTAGCAGAAGCTAACGATTGACATAAAATCTATAGAGATGCAAAGCGAACTCCCTGACAATTTGAAGTGGGAGAGAAAGTACTTATACGGGTTAAACCCAATAAGAGTGCCATTAAATTTGGAAAGTCTTCAAAACTTGCACCTTGTTATGTAGGGCCATTTGAAGTCCTAGAGATCATCAACCCGATCACTTATAAAATTTCTCTACCACCAGCTCTTTCATGGTTGCATGATGTATTTCATGTTTCTAATCTGAAAAAGTATGTATCTGATTTTACACATTTGATTAACTGGAACTCCCCACAGGTATAGGATGTAGGGGTGGTCATGATCGAGTCAATTAGGGTGCTCGAGTTACGTAAGCATCGCTTACGTAATAGAGAAGTCACTCAGTGCAAGGTCCAGTGGGATCAATACTTTGAGGCCACTACCACCTGGGAAGATTATAATTAGATTCATAAAATATTTCCTCATTTGTTTAATGTTTACATTAGTTGAATTTGTTTCCTTTTTATGCTAGATAAACAATTATGAATTTATGTTTTCCTTAAAATGATACTTTAAATCATCGATGACGATGATTCACAAGGGGAAAGATATCTTACATCCCTCTTGTGCCCTAGATGTTTTATGTTATTTCTATGCAATGATACTTGTGCTCAGTATGATGGAATGACGATTCACTATATATGTGTTGATGATTTAGTATTAATCATGATAGAATATGAGATGTGCTTTTGTTACTAAGTAATGAAATGACAAAGATATGTTAGGATTTCAAACTAACTACTTGAATTTGACCAATTGTGTGTAGGAGATCGTCCTCCTTCGAGAAGGGAGGGGAAGTATCATTAGGTTGTGGGATAATGATAGAGGGACTCAATGCCATCTATAACACTAACCGTAAGTTGAGTTGAGTTGTTTGTGTTAACCTTGTTACCGTTAACCAGTAAGAGACATGTAGTCTTATTTTGGTTAGTTTTAATTTTTTAGGGTTTAACCATTCTAATATTGGAGTTGGTAATCTTCTCTTGTGACTAAACCTTTATGAGATCCTAGTCCTTACTCCTTACATTTCTATAGTCATGTAACTCCTTGATGTTAAATAATTTTTTTCATAAAAAAAACTCATTAATGCATATGTATAAATATATGTTTGAATATATATTATATGCATATATTTATATATACGTAAGTATATGTATGTAATAAAGACTTTGAGAGACACATACTTATACATACATACATACATACATACATATATATATGTATGTATGTATATATATGTATATGTATATGTATATGTATACACACATACAAATATATATATACATACACATACACATACACATACACATACACATACACATACACATACACATGTACATTGTAGTACCCCTGCCCTAATTAGATTCTAATCTCAGTTTGACCTTGGTTAGTTTTCCATGATGTAATGTTATAGTCAAATATTATGATTATTGTGCATACCTGTTAATATGCTTTCACATTGATTCTTATGTAAGTTTATTTGTTCTCCTAATTCATGTTATTAATCTTGGGCTAACACTTTCATTAAATATATATATGTATGCATGTGTGACTCATGGTTGCAGGTACAGTACCGCATAGGTACGAGGTTCGTCTCCACTTGGATTCACAGGTTTGAGTGTACCTCTTTGGTCCTTAGAGATTGGATTAGGTGGTCATAAGACCCTCATTCACCCTAGCCATGCTCAAGTGAGCGTCATCATTCATCCGTCAGTTTCCCCTTTGGTTGGGTATGTAGGTCGTGTATCTGGTTGGCTTTCTTGGGTTGCATGTTTTGCGTGTGGTAAATTGAGTATTTAATCCTAAGTATTTAATTTGATTATATGTGTTTTTACGCATTAGTAATTAAGGGACTAAATTAAATAAGACCCTTTTGTGCGATTAATCATTAATTAGAATTGCTCAATTCATGTTTGTAGCAAGTTCGATTAAATGGTTAATTTTAAATGATAAATTTATTTAGTTTATGCATTTTGAAAGGAAAGATTAAATTTTATTCGAAAATAGAAATATTTTATCCGCCTTGGCATTTTGGAAATAGAAATGTTAGTTTCAATTAATTGAGAAAATCAATTTAAAAAAAAAGAAAAGCAAGTTGTTGCATATTTAAATTGTTTGAAAAGAATGATTTTTTATTTTAATTGAAAGAAAATATTTTAAATTCAAAAAAAAGTATTTTGGTCAAACATTTTCCATTTAACCTAGGTTTGGAAAATATTTTTGGGAGGATTGTTTTGGAGAGCTTTTTTTTGGAAAAATATTTTTGGAGAATGATTTTTGGAGAAATTTTGGGCATTTTGGGGGAAGAAGGATTTCTTGAGCTTGCAGGCTGGGCTCTTCATCAAATCTTTTCCAGGATTGCTAAATGAGGTAGGATTTTTAATTTATCTCTTTGATTTCTTTGTTTAATAAAGATTGTTTGTTTTTTTGGAAGAAATTTGGTTGTGTTTATGGATAATCTCTTATATTATGTGGAAAATGGAAGAGTGGTAGTTAAATCACAAACTCAAACCCTCCTTGCTTCTTTCTCAACCTCCAAATTTAATTTTGGTTTCTTAGATTGATTTTCTAAAACCAAATATTGGGGTTGGCTATTCACGATGAATTTTTATTTAAATCTCCATTGGATGTTCTCAGATTTAAGTTTTATATTGGAAATTAGTTTGGGGTTTGGCAGATTGGTTGAATAAATTTGTGAGAAATGATTCTTTGCCCATATATGATTTTGGTTGGAAAAATTTGCCTATTATGGGAGGTTATTCAACAAAATTTTATTATTTTGAATACCATGGGTATTCTGGAAATTGTTTGTCTCAGTCTGAGACTGTGTTTTAAAATTGGGGTTTTTTATATTTTAAAAAGTTATATAAAACAAAAATAAAAAATAAATAAAATAAAATATGCTAACCCCCCTGCATGGCAGGAAAAACCCCACCACGCGGGGAGTTAGTAGGGCTACCATTGGTAGCGGCTGCTACCCAAGGTAGCGATCTGCTACCAAGTGGTAGCGGCCTGCTACCATTTGGTAGCATCGCTACCAATGGTAGCGTGTGCTGCCAAGGGGGTCCGGTGGAAAAGGGAGGGGGCCCACATGGGTGTCCACGTGGGTACCCCATTGTTTATGTTTTTGTTAAATTTTTTTTTAATATAATAATATTTATATTTTAAATAAAGTTTTAATTATTATTTAATTCAAGTCATTAAATAATAATTGATGATTAGTTTATTATTAATTAAATGTATAATGGCAAATATACATTAATTAATATTCAAATTCTAATTTATATATATACTAATTGATATTTTAGTTTGTATATTTGAAATATACGCAAGGAAATATTTTGTTAATTTGGGAAATGTTTATCTATTTTTTTCGTTTCTTTAAATGTATATTTCCTTAATCCAAAAAGTGTAACTTAGTTCTGAAAAAGATAAGTTTAGAGAAATTGTTTTCAAACTAGTATGGAATGATGTTTTATTTGAAAAATGAATATCACATTTTTAGTTGATTAATGAATATTTGATTTTATATCATTGTGTGTACTGCATATATTATAATTATATTCTTGTGATTTTGGTTTGGAAACTCATGATGAAGTATATAAATTATTGTATGATGCAAAACAAACTATAGTGAGTTAGTAGACCATAAGCGACATGTACCTAGACAGGGTAGACAATTCGCAATCAAATTAGAACAATTAGAAAATGGGATCGATTGTTGTGTTTAAACAATATGGAAGAAGATTGTCTTTTCTGATTTATGCCTACGCATGTTTAATTTTCTATATTCGCATTTGATTAAGAAATGGCAAGTCCTTGATTGTGAGTGTTGAATATTATCGTATGTTGATTTGGGTACTTGCTTATGTCCTTGATCTCGAGTATTTACTACTTTCATGTGATGGTTTTGTATCCGGTCATGTCCTTTATTCGAGTGCTGAAATGTTGGTAGGTGGTTGACCATAACTGATCATGTCTCTAGTTAGAGTACCATCAGTCAGTGCACCTCGTATGAAGACTTGTTTGGTCAAGTGCGTATTCCCACCATTTTGAACTCCATAATCTTGTCTTGGTGTATTCCTTGGTTTAGGAGTTCATTTGATTATGGTCTAGTGTCATATGGGAAAGTAGCTTTCGAGTGGGGGTCGCGTCCAAAGTGGTTGTAGGGTAACCCATCGAAAGTGTGTCTAATAAGTGATAACCTAATAGCATATTAGAGAGTTTAGTTAATGAAAACACTAAGTAAGATAATTATGCCCCACACATGGGATGAGTGCTAGTACATACTCAACATACAGTGAGAAGGCCTGAAATGGCAAACCATCAACCTTGTCTTCACGAAAGGATGTGTTGGGTCCACATAAGAATTGGATGGGCCTGAGGTTCGAGAAAGGTTGCTAGGGTAACCCAGTAGATGGGGCCGAAACCTATGGAGACCTGCCATGGTAACCATACCAAGTTATGTGATGACACTTGTCCCTTATGTTCGCTAGTGTGCTGTTTGTGTTTTCTTTGATAGGAGCATTGTTCTGGAGTCATCTTGTTGTTTATGCCCTTGTGAGAGCCTGATATTCATATTAGACCATGGGTTGCTTATGATGGGTTGCGAAGACTTAGTTTCATGGGTGCTCCAGTTGATCTTTGTATTTACTTCTTATTATGTTCGGTTGGATCCTTTTCCTATTCAGGGACCATTCATGTATCTATTGGACCAATGCGGTCGTATGTATTATTGGTTTATGTACGCCTTGATGGTAGGATGTAAATGATGTGAACCTTATGTATTCTTCACCCTATTATTTATAAGAGGGGTCTTGTAGTTGAGCAGACTCGGAGATGTAGCCCACTAGAGGTGAAATCCGATATCATTTTGGTGTTATGTGCTGTTTATGATTCTTCTCTTTCCTTTATAATTTAGCATGTATGGATAGAATTATGGTTAAAATGTATAATGAGAATTAGATGATGTTAATCTTAAATGCATGTATGTAGTCATCCTATTAAATGCAATAATTTGGATCATGAAGAATGTAGATTTGAATAATGGAAAGTATTCATAAGTTTATAATGCAATTTAAGTATGTAATGAGATTAGATGCATGACATATGTTTTAATGTAAGATTGAATGTAATGTATGGTTAAATTGTAATGGATGAACTTAATCATGTTATCTATATTTTTAACCTTAGTGGATGAACTCATCATGTTATCTATAATTTTAACTTACCGAAAGAATTTATCCTTGTTTAAAGTATTATCATGTCATTAAGTTAATCAACTTAATTGGATTAATTAGCATGAGTTGAATTAAGTGTTGAGTTAAGTAATCACGTTGGTAAACTCATTAGATGTTATTTGAGTCTTCCGCTGTGTTATCTGAACTTATGATATCTCATTGTATCATTATGTTGTGTTTAATTTAAAAATTAATAATATTTGCACTCTATTCTTGTGTTTTAGCTTTATCCCTTCGGGGTTTCCTGGCGGGGCATTACAAAAATATACATATAAATATACATATACACATACATATACATACATATATACATATACATAGTGATACATAATGTATAATGTATATGTATATATATGTATGTGTATGTGTATATGTATATTTGTATGTATATGTATGTGTATATGTATATGTATCTATATACATGTGTGTGTGTGTGTGCACATACATACATACATACATACATACATGTGTGTGTGTATGCATGTATTTTCATGTACACACACACATATGTATGTATGTATGTATGTATGGATGTATGTATGTATGTGTGTGTGTATGTATTTGTATATGTGTATATGTGTATATGTATTTGTATATGTGTATATGTGTATATGTGTATACACATATACACATATACAAATACATACACACACACACACATACATACATACATCCATACATACATACATACATCTCTCTCTATATATGAATGTATGTATGTGTGTGTGTGTGTATGTATGCATGTATGTATATGCATGTATATATATGTTTATATGTGTATATGTATATGTATGTATGTATGTGTGTGTGTGTATACACACACACATATGTATATACATATATACATATATACATATACATACATATACATACATATACATACATATACATACATATACGCATATACATATATGTATCTATATACATGTATACATATATATGTATATGCATATATACACACATGCATATATTTATATAAATATATATGTGTATGTATGTATGTACGTATGTATGTGTTTGTGTGTATACACATACATACATATACATACATACATACATACATACATACAAGTATGATATGGCATCGGTATGAAAGCCATATGTTTGAGTGTCTATGCATGGCGATATTCAATCCTATATTTTGATAATAGTACCTCATAGAGGAGGGGTGTAATTTGTGGCATGTTTGTAATTCATATGAGATTCACTCTTAATGGAATAAAAATTGACCGAAATGAAGATAATTGATTATTTTCAAAGATTATAGGAGTCTTTTGGAATAGAAAGGGGATAACTTTTATTAAATTTTTGAAATAGTTGCTCTGAAAAAAGAAACATTATCAAAATTTATTTTTGAGGAATTATATTGCTATAAGCTTTTGGTGTTTTCAATGTGCGTTGAAATTCCTTGGGCAAGCAATGCTTCTAGACAACTGCTCATGGAAGTATAGGAAAGGAACCAGTCTGGAATATCTGCAGGGCAAGGCACATCGAATTCACACCTTCAAATACTTAACCAGATCATGTTTATATATATGTTTAGTGATGTAGGGACTCCTAAGGGTCATAACTTTTGACTCGGAGATGGGTTTTTGCTGAAATTTTATAGGTGACTTTGTTATGATTTTTTTTGATTGCCCACCGAGATCAGATTGATAGGTGGCCATTTCAAAAAAATTTCAGGAGCTGGAAATTTCATTTGGGCCTTCAAAATCAACTTAGTGTTTGTTTCTCTTTTTTAGAAAGTTATTTTTTTTAATAACTTTGAAATCATGTTTCCAATTTCAAATGTTAGTTGACAATTTATCTTGCCTTAGTTTTAGGAAGTTTTAAGAAAAAATCTGGATTCATAGGATTTGTTTGGAAAATTACTAAAAATGGCAAAATTTGACAATTGTCAAAATATGCCAAAAAGGTATTTTTTGGTTTTTACTTTTTTTTTTAATATATGGATCTTTCGATCATTGTAGAAGCAGAGTTGGTGAATGGTAATAAAGAATTTTTGAATCTATCTTGATCAAAATTGAATTAGCTTGATTGTGCGTGTATGCTGCATCATTTGGTATCAGAGTAGGAAGATGGATGGGAGAGGAAGAGGAAGAGGAGGTCTTGCCCAAATGCATAGAGATATGCAAAATCTACAAAGGCAAGTAATAGAATTTACAAACCAATTAGTGAATCAAAGAATAAGGAGAGGAGGAAATGAATTTGATGAAGAGACAAGCCAAGGGAGTGCAGATCAAGATGAGGAATTTGTAGAAGAACAATTAGAAGGTATGAGATTTGAAGAGAGGACTCTCAAGGCCTTAGAAGGAAAAAATGAAGGGATCAAGATTGATATTTTAGACTATGCAAGTAGTCTTAAGCTAGAGGATTTGATAGATAGGCTGAATGAGATGAGAATTTTTTTTGAATAGAAGCCTATGATAGAGTAGAAGAAGATAAAGTTCGCATGCACCAAACTAAAGGGTCATGCAATGATTTGGTGGGATCATCTCCAAAAGGAATGAAAAAGGAAAGGAAAGGATAAGATCAAGGCATGGAGTAAAATGGAGAAGAAGCTGAGAGAAAAATTCTTGCCCATAGACTATGCTCAAACCGTATTTCGCAAGTTTCAAAATTTGAAGCAAAATTTATCTTTTGTGCAAGATTATATAGTTGAATTGTACAAGTTATCTATATGTATAGAACATCAGGATAATGATGAGCGGATGGCTGCTAGATATGTGAATGGCTTGAAATTCACTATTCAAGATGAATTGAACATGCATCGTGTCAACAACATGGAGGAGGCCTATCAGTTGGCTCTAAAGGTTGAAGAAAAATAAAGTAGACAATATATCTAGAGGAATAGAGGAGGATGAAGGGGTACATAAAAACCATTTTGAGGAGGTTCAACTTAGAGCAAGGGAGTTTCATCCCAAGGGTTAGAAAAACAAGTAGACACTCAACCAAATCCTTAGAATCAAGAAAGAGGAAGGAGGTTATGGTAATGGTAGAGGATGGGAAAACCAAAGAAGGCACTTCACTTGTTTTAGGTGTGGAGAAGGACACAAAGATTCTAAATGCTCAAATTATAACATGCAAGAAGGAAATCAAGTAGGACAACTTAGGGTGAATCTGGTTCAGACAAAAAATGCAATAGAAGGAGCAGAACAAGAAGTTCCACCAGATGTGGGAGAAAATCTCATGATGAGAAGATCAATGATTATTTTAAAGAAGGAGAAAAGTCAAGCTAAAAGCTTTGATGATTCATGGCTTCGAACCAATATCTTTAGAACCAGATGCACTTTGGGTGGAAATCTATGTCAAGTTATCATTGATGGGGGTAGTTGTGAAAATATGGTGTCTAGAGAAATGGTAGAAAAAATGAATTTATAATGTGAAAAGCATCCCCATACTTAACACATTTCATGGTTTAAGAAAGGAAATGAAGTCACTGTTGATAAATGATGTTTAATCAAGTTTAGCATAGGGAAGTTCTATAAAGATGAGATATGGTATGATTTCATCCCAATGGACGTCTGTCATTTGTTGTTGGGGAGGCTATGATAGTATGATATAAAGGTTATGCATGATGGAGAGAAAAACACATACACATTTTGGAAGGATGGATTTAAGGTGATTCTTTTGCCTCTTAAGGATGAAGGGAAAAGTGAGACCATGTTGTCTATAAAAGAACCTGTCAAATAAATGAAGGTAACATGATGTTGTGATGCTCTAGTAGTAAAAAGAGGAGAAGATCAATAAATTTTAATATCATCAGAAGCACTAAAGATATTGGAAGAATTTGCTGATGTTGTGCCTAATGAATTACCTGATGGTCTACCACCAAAGAGGGATATTCAACACCACATTGATCTGATTCCATGAGCAACTCTACCTAATTAAGAAGCTTATATGATGAATCCTATACAACATTCAAAACTAAACAAACATTTAGTAACAAAAATCATAAGAAAGGGTATGGTAAGAGAGAGCATGAGCCCATGTGTTGAACCTGCATTGTTAACTCCCAAGAAGGATGGCACATGGAGGATGTGCACTGATAGAAGAGCCATTAATAAGATTACCATTAAGTATCACCTTCTAATCCCTCATATGGAGGACATGGTGGATGAGCTAGCAAGGGCCAAGTATTTTAGAAAGATTGATCTGCGGAGTGTTTATCACCAAATCCGCATTCGAGAAGGGGATGAGTGGAAGCCAACTTTTAAGACTAGAGATGGTTTGTATGAATGGTTGGTTATGTCGTTTGGGCTATCTAATGCACCCAGTACATTCATGAGGCTGATGAATACTATCATGCGATCTTACATTTGTATGTTTGTGGTAGTTTATTTTGATGACATTTTGGTTTTTAGCAAGAGTCGAGAAGAACACTTACAACACTTGAGACATATCTTGGGTCTACTAAGAAAGGAAAATATCTATGCAATTTTGAAGAAGTACAAATTCTTGCAAAATAGTTTGGTCTTTTTGGGGTTTGTCATTTCTGAAGATGGTGTTCTAATGGATCCAAAAAAGGTCAGGGGAATTCTAGAATGGCCTAGTCTGAGCAACATAACAGAGGTAAGAAGCTTTCATGGGCTGGCCACTTTCTATTGAAAGTTTATTCAAAATTTTAGTATCATTGTAGCACCTATAATAGATTTCACCAAAGGAAGGGACTTTGCATGGATAAAAGATGCTGACGAAAGTCTCAAATTTTTTAAGAAGGTAATTGAAGCTCCTCTACTTGCATTGCCAAATTTTGATGAGTTATTTGAAGTAGAATGTGATGCCTCCCATGTGGGAACAAATGTTGTACTTAGCCAATCAAGTAGACCAATAGCTTTCTTTAGTGATAAGTTGAATGATGTAAGGAATAATTATTCTACTTATGATTTGGAATTTTATGCAATTGTTCAAGCATTAGACATTGGAAGCATTATTTGGTTTTGCGAGAGTTTGTTTTATTTATAGACCATATTTCCTTGAGATACTTGAACACACAAAAAAAGTTGAATAGTAGACATGCCAAATGGGTCTTTTTTTTATAGAGCTATACCTTTGTTCTGAAGCATAAGTCTGGAAAGCAAAACGAGGTTGTAGACACTTTGAGTAGGCGTGTTGTATTGTTGACCACAATGGAGACTAGAGTCATTGGTTTTGATGCCATCAAAAGTTTATATGAATCTGATTATGATCTCTGGGAGATTACGGAATAGCTAAAAGCTCCAGTGTCTGGTAACTTGGATCATATCAAAGGTGAATATTTTATGCAAGATGACTATCTCTTCAAAGGGAAACAATTGTGCATACCAGCTATCTCTATGCGAGAAAATATTATCAAATAATTTTATAGTAGTGGGCTTGCTGGACATTTTGGAAGGGACATGACAATATCCTTGGGAGAAGACAAATACTATTGGCCAAAGATGAAAAAGGACATCGCTAAGTATGTGACAAGGTGTAGAATCTGTCAAGTAGCTAAAGGACATTCACAGAAAACAAAGCTATATATGTCATTACTAGTACCCACCAAACCATGGACAAATTTAAGTATGGACTTTATGTTGGGGCTTCCACACACCCAACGAGGTAATGATTCTATTTTTGTAGTTGTTGATCGATTCTCAAACATGGTTCATTTTATTACATGTAAAAAAACTAATAATGCAACGAGGGTAGCATAACTATTTTTTTAAGAAGTTGTTGATAGATTCTCAAAGATGGTTCATTTGATAGGGATACAAATTCTTAAGTCATTTCTAGAGGAATTTATGGAAAAAGATGGGGACCAAGTTACATTTTAGTCATTCCTATCATCCTCAAATAGATGGGAAAACAAAGGTAGTCAATTAGAGTTTGGGAAATTTGTTAAGATGCATAGTTGGAGAGAAGCCCAAACAATGGGACTTGGCTTTACCCTAGGCATAATTTGCTTATAATAGTTTAGTAAATAGATCTATAGGAAAATATCCTTTTCAGATTGTATATGGTAAGAGTCTGCAAGGTGTTCTAGATCTTGTGCAACCACTGGTGAGATAGAATCAATGATGACGGGGAAGAATTTTCCGAACAACTTCAACAACTAAAAAAGGATGTGAGACAGAAGTTGCAGGATACTAACGAGAGATACAAGACTATTGTGAATGCTAGTAGACGACACCAAATTTTTAATGAAGGCAACTTAGTGATGGTATACTTGCGAAGAGAGAGATTTCCTATAGGGAAATATCACAAGTTTAAGTACAAGAAGATTGGTCCTTGTAGGATTATAAAGAAAATCAATGATAATGCTTATGAGGTTAGCTTGCATGACAATTTAGATATTTCTCCTGTGTTTAATGTTTCTGATTTGTATGCATTCCATGGAGAGGATAATGGTGAAGGTAGTTGGTGTAGGGGAACCCCTTCAAAATGATCATTCAGGGTCAGAGGAGGAAGGATGAGACCTTAAACATGTCTTAGGATGTTTTCCTTGCATTTTCAATTATGAATTTTGTGTTTGTAATAAAAGACCCCATCTTGTGAGCCAAACTCCTATTTTGGCATCTTTATAAGCCAATTAGGACTTTTGGAAAAAAGGGGACTAAATATGCCTAGGATAGGTTTGTCCTGGTGATTTTAGTTGTTTTATGTGCTTCTAGGGTGTTTAGAGGTGTTAGTCTTGACCCAAGTCATTCAGGTGCAAGAAATGACATTTTTGACAACTTTGTCAAAAGTTGTCATGAGCAACTTTGAGTAACTTTTTGAATTTTTGTTGGTTTAACTCCTCCAATGGATCTAACCTCTTGTTTTTGGTTGGGAGTGGTTGTAGAGGGGTATAAAAACCTTGAGGACACAATTCCCAAGGAGAGACTATACAAAGAAAGTAGCTCTGATTGCAAATAATAAGAAATTCTAAGTTTTTCCTGCAAACTGTGAGGTTTTGGCACAGGGTATGTAGTTGTACGGATTGGGAACAATCCCCAATATTGTGATTTTGTTAGTGCAGTGAGTAATCAATGTTTTGGTCTTTATTTGAGGTCTTGATCATTTGTTTTTCTCCAGATATCTAAATTTTGTTGTAGGTACCCGGAAAACCAGGGTTTTGCCTTCCCATGGCCATAACTTGCAACCTGTTCATCTAGAACTTATGGAAACGAATGGGATTAAAGTGTGGCCTATGTATTGTATGATTCAAAAGGCATTTTTTAGGAGGAGAAAGGGAGGTGTGTGTTTGATCAGGCCCTAGGTAGACATCTCTATGTGGCTACCTAGCCCTTAGACTGCAATAGTGACCCTAGAAGACAATTGGTGATGATTCCAAGCGCGTAACCATCGAATCTATAATGGTTTATGGTTTCCTACATGCTCATGGGTTTGTGGTTGTAAGGTGTGTCCAATCTGATATAGTTGCTTCACAAATGGAGGCCTAATTAACCCTTTACGACAATTGGTCACCACTGGATTCAGACCTTTCCTTGTCATTTCTTGACCTCTCCTTTTGGAGGATTGTGTAGGACCATAAAGGGTATCTAAATATATGATTTTTTTTCCTGGGTGTTTTGAAAAGTTTGGACTTAAGGTCCCATTACCCGTTTCCAAGGGCTACAAGCAAATAGGCCTAATTGTGAAGGTATCACAGGGAATTGCATTGAATCCTTGAAACTAGTGTTTGGTCTGGTCCATGTGAGTGTTCTATGATCTAAAATATGGTTTGTAAAGGTCAGGAACCTTAGGAGGCTTCATGATGCACTTTGGAAGAAATTACCCAATTTGAGTAGTATGAACCTTGGAGTGAAATGAGAAGTTGGAATTAAGATTGTAGAGTCTTGCTTTGTAGGATCCTATTGGTGTGTTGAGGGGTCAGTGTCATACATACTGAAGTGTTTGACAAGTTACAAGGAGGGCTCTGCATCAAGTGGTATCAGAGCTAGTAATGACTTTGGTAAAGAGAGAGTGATTTTGAGAAAATGGTAGAGGGAGAGGAAGAAGTCCCTAGGAGACCAATCACCAACATGAAATTGGAAATGATTGTGAGAGACAAAGCCAATGCTTACAAGGCCATGCAAAAGGAGATAGAGAGGTTGAGGGGTAGAGTAGATGAAAAGGAAGATGGAGGCTCTGGTAGCAGTGAAGAAGGGGATGAAGATGAGATCCCTATGCTGGAGGAAGAGGTAATTTCTCCTGACCAGAGGCACTTCCTTAATGCCCTCAAGTCCATGGAGAGAAGAACCATGGAGCAAAAGATTGATTTGCCCACTTTCATTGGGAAGATGGAACCAAATGTAGTGGTGGATTGGATAGACTCCCTGTCCAGTTTCTTTGAATGTGAAGACATTCTAGGGCATCAGAAGGTGAAGATTGCTGAATCCAAGTTGAAGGGAGGTGCCCTAACTTGGTGGAACTTTGTCTAGGAAGAGAGAGAAAAGGAAAACAAGCCCAAGATTGTTTCTTGGAAAAATATGGTTGCCTTAGTAAAGGAGGCTTATGTACCCAAGGATTATGAAGTTCAACTTCACAAGAGGAGGAAAAATCTCAAGCAGAAGGAGATGGATGTGAACTCTTACACTGAGGAGTTCCAAAGGATATGTATGAAGACTAAGACAAAGGAGGAGGAGAGTGAAAAGGTTGCTCGATACCTAAATAGATTAAGGTACAACATCCAAGAAGAACTAAACCTCCTTAGCTCGGATACAGTTGGTAAATGCCATCAACTTGCCATCAAGGTGGAAGAGAAAATCAAAAGGAGACAAGAGAAGAACAATAAAAGAATAGGAAGACAACAAAGGGGTAAAAGAAATTTTTTTAGAGGTAAGGGAAATGGTTTTGGAAACCAAGGTGAAACAAATCAAGAAGGCAGTAAAGGAGAAAGCAGTCAAAATAACAATGGAGGGTACAATCAGAGGGGTAACTTCAGAGGAAGAAGATCACCATTTAGGGGAAGATCTCAAGGTAGAGGTCCAATTAGATGCTATAATTGCAATCAAGAAGGGCACATGGCCAATAAGTGTCCTAACAAGCCTACTAGTTCCATGGGGGAAAGAAGAAGTAACTTGATCCAAGAATCTGATTGCCAAAGTGTGGCAAGTGCAAATACATACTAGAGTGTCAATACCCCTGATAGCTATGGATACCCTAAAAGAGGTGAAGCTTTGATGATCAGGAGAGTAGTAACTACCATGAAGATGGCTGACAAAGAACCCCCACAAAGAAAGTCTCTATTCAAGACCACTTGCAAAGCGGGTGGAAAGTTATGCAAGGTTCTAATAGATTCCAGATCAACTGAAAACTTTGTGTCTCTAGAAATGGTGGAGAAGATAAAATTGAGAAGGATACCTCACCCTTTCCCCTACAAGGTCTCATGGCTCACCCAAGGTCAACAAGCTGTTGTGGAAGAGCAGGCTCGGGTAGAATTCTAGATTGGAGCCTATAAGGATAGGTTGTTGTTTGACATTGCAAACATGGATGCTTGCCATCTCCTATGTGGGAGACCATGGAAATTTGGTTTGAAGACACAACATGATGGTGCTAGGAACACATATTCAGTCACCAAAGATGGTAAGGTGATAGAGTTGTTTCCTTTGATGGAGAGTGAGGGGGAAATAAAAGCAAAGGAGGTAAAGGTGTTGGTGGTAGGAGGAAAGAAATTATTGAAGAAGATAGTAGATGAAGGCATTGTTTTCTATGCTCTTATTCCTAGTCCCAAAGTGACAAAGGTGGAGAAGTTTGAAGACAAGAAAGGAGACAGATTGAGGTTGGTTGACCCTATAGTGCAACAGTTACTAAACAAGTACAAAGGTGTCATCTCTGATGGCATGCCAAGGACACTACCTCCTATGAGGGATATAAATCGTTGCATAGACCTTATACTCGAATCCACCCTGCCTAACAAAGCATCATACAAGCTCACCCCAGATCAGAATGTTGAGATTGAAAAATAGGTTGAAGAACTATTGGAGTCCGGACTGATTGGCAAAAGTTTGAGCCCATGTGCAGTCCTTGCAGTCTTGGTACCCAAAAAGGAAGGCACTTGGAGACTTTGCAAAGAATCAAGGGCTATCAACAAAATTACTACCAGGTATAGATTTCCAATGCCTAGGATTTAAGATTTGTTAGATTTCTTGGGGGGTGCTAGATATTTTACAAAAATTGACTTGAAAAGTGGCTACCATCATAGTAGGATTAGGGTGGGAGATGAGTGGAAGACTGCATTTAAAAAAAATGAGGGGTTATATGAGTGGAAGGTCATGCCCTTTGGCTTATCTAATGCACCAAGTACCTTTATGAGGTTAATGAATGAAGTCTTGAGGGATTTCATAGGAAAATTTGTCATAGTCTACCTAGATGACATTCTAATTTTTAGTCAAACCAAAGGAGAGCACCTAAAACATGTAGATCTAGTCCTAAGGAGATTGTATGAAGAGAAATTAATGATCAATTTGGAAAAGTGTTTCTTTATGCAGGAAGAGATCATTTACTTGGGATTTGTAATCTCATATGGTGAGTTGAAAATAAATCAAGAAAAGGTGAGTGCTATATTGTCTTGGCCTACACCTAGAACAATGAATGATGTTAGAAGCTTCCATGGTTTAGCCACATTATATAGGAAATTTATAAGGGGATTTAGCCATATTTGTGCTCCAATGCTTGACACCATAAAGGGAGGACAAAAGTGTAGTTTCAGTTGGACTAAAGAGGCATATAACTCCTTTGAAATATTGAAGAGGAAAGTTGCAGAGTAGTCGGTCCTTGCCCTACTTGATTTCAATAAAATCTTCCAAGTGGAATGTGATGCCGGTCACATGGCTATTGGGGAAGTGCTTAGCCAAGAAGGAAGGCCCATTGCCTTCTTCAGTGAGAAATTAAATCAGGCAAAGAGGAGGTACTCATCCTATGACCTAGAGATGTATGCTCTAGTGCAATCCTTGAAAAAGTGGAGACACTACTTGCTACCAAAAGAGTTCATAGTTTTCACAGACAATCAAACCCTCAGTTTCATAAACAACCAAGAAAAATTGAATCATAGGCATATGAAGTGGGTAGAGATGCTACAAGCCTTCAATTTCACTCTTAAGCATAAGAAAGGGGTCAAGAATAAGGTGGCAGATGCTTTGAGCATAAGAGTATTGACCACAAATAAGATCCAGTTGGAGAGTGTTAGAATAGACTCCTTGAAGGCCATGTATGAGGATGATGAACACTTTGGAGAGATCTACAAGGTATTTGCATCTTTTGATGAGAGGTTTCATGTTGATTTCTCTGAATTTATGATACAAGATGGACTATTGTTTAAGGGTGCATAGTTGTGCATACCTAAATGCTCTATGAGACTAAACATAATCAAGGAGAAGCACTGTGGAGCAATGGCAGACTATTTTGGTCTTCACAAGACACTATACTTGGCACTACTTTTGGCCCAAATTGTAGACAAATGTCAGGAGATTTGTGGAGACATGTGTGATATGCCAAAAAGAAAAGGGGAAGTCCACCAATGTAGGCTTATACTAGCCTTTACCCATTCCTTCAAGACCATGGGAAAGTATAAGTATGGATTTTGTTTTAGGATTGCCTAGGACAAGAAAAGGTTATGATAGTGTTTTTGTAGTGGTGGATAGGTTTATTAAAATGGCACCTTTCTTGCCATGTAAAACCACTTGTGATGCTTCTTATGTTGTAGACTTGTTTTTCAAAGAAATTGTTTGAATACATGGTTTGCCTTTGACCATAGTCTCTAATAGGGATGTGAAATTCATTGGACACTTCTGGAGGACTCTTTGGAAGAAGCTTGGCACAAATCTAGCTTTCTCCTCAACCTACCATCCTCAAATAGATGGCCAAACTGAAGTTGTAAATAGATCATTGGGAAATCTACTAAGATGTCTAACTAGGCAATATGGAGAGAAGTGGGATAGCATACTATCTCAAACAAAATTCTCTTATAATGATATATTAAATAGAAGCACTAGTAAGTCACCCTTCCAGGTTGTGTATGGCATCCACCCAAGGGGTGTGTTGGAGTTAAGGGAACTACCTCAAGGAGAAGCCATTAGTGTAGATGGAGAAACCTTTGCCACCGCCATAAAGGAGATACATGACCAAGTTAAATCTCACCTTCAACAATCTGTAGAAAGGTATAAGGCTCATGCTGATAAGAAGAAGAGGGATGTCCAGTTTGATGTGGGAGATTTGGTGTGGGTTCACTTGAAGAAGGAAAGACTTCCAAAAGGCAAATACACAAAGCTTATGCAGAGAAAGATTGGACCCTGTCAAATCTTGAAAAAATATGGACAAAATGCTTATGAACTTCAACTCCCACCTGATCTTGGTTTGTTACCCATTTTTAATGTATATAACTTAACTCTTTACAAATGTAGTGTTGATGCAGAAGAAGAATCCATTCAGGTTGTAGCAGATAATGCCATTCCCAAACATGAACCGCCAAAATTGCATAAAGTTTTGGACACCAAGATTGCAAAGAGGACAAGGAACAAAGTATATATGGAGTATTTGGTGGTCTGGTAGGGACAACCAGATTCTGAAGCAGTCTGGATGATAGAACAATAAATCAAAAACCATGGTGCAGACCTACAGACTCTCATCTCAAGTGGACTTGAGATTTATTTTTCCAAGGAGTATGGTGCAGGGGCACCCCTTCAAAATGATCATTCAGGATCAGAGGAGGAAGGATGAGACCTTAAACATGTCTTAGGATGTTTTCCTTGTGTTTTCAATTATGCATTTTGTATTTGTAATAAAAGACCCCATCTTGTGAGCCAAACTCCTATTTTGGTATCTTGATAAGCCAATTAGGAGTTTTGGACAAAAGGGGACTAAATATGCTTAGGATAGGTTTTTCCTAGTGATTTTAGTTGTTTTATGTTCTTATAGGGTGTTTAGAGGTGTTAGTCTTGACCCAAGTCATTTGGGTGCAAGAAATGACATTTTTGACAACTTTGAACAACTTTTTGAATTTTTGTTGGTTTAACTCCTCCAATGGATCTGACCTCTTATTTTAGGTTGGGAGAAGTTGTAGAGGGGTATAAAAATCTTGAGGACACAATTCCCAAGGAGAGACTATACGGAGAAAGTATCTCTGATTGCAAACAATAAGAAATTCTGAGTTTTTCCTACAAACTGTGAGGTTTTGGCATGGAGTACGTAGTTGTACGGATTGGGACCAATCCCCAATGTTGTGATTTTGTTAGTGCAATGAGTTACCAATGTTTTGGTCTTGATTTGAGGTCTTGATCATTTTTTTTGCTCCAGATATCTAACTTTTGCTGTAGGTACTCGGGGAAACCAGGGTTTTGCCTTCCCATGGCCATAACTTGCAACCTGTTCATCTAGAACTCATGGAAATGGATGGGATGCAAGTGTGGCCTATGTATTCTATGATTCCAAAGGAATTTTTTAGGAGGAGAAAGGGAGGTGTGTGTTTAATCAGGCCCTAGGTAGACATCTCTATGTGGCTACCTAGCCCTTAGACTGCAATAGTGACCCTAGAAGACAATTGGTGATGATTACAAGAGTGTAACCATGGAATATATAATTTTTTATGGTTCCCCACATCCTCATGTGTTTTTGGTTGTAAGGCATGTCCATTCTGATATAGCTGCTTCACAAATGGAGGCCTAATTGGCCCTTTATGATAGCTGGTCACCACCAGATTTAGACCTTTCCTTGTCAAACCTTGATGTATCCTTTTTAAGGATTGTGTAGGACCATAAAGGGTATTTGAATCTATGATTTTTTTTCCTGGGTGTTTTGAAAAGTTTGGACTTAAGGTCCCATTACCTGTTTCCAAGGGTTACACGCAAATAGGCCTAATTGTGAAGGTGTCATAGGGAATTGGGTTAAATCCTTGAAACCACTGTTTTGTCTGGTCCATGTGAGTGTTGTATGATCAAAAATAGGGTTTTTAAAGTTTAGGAACCTTAGGAGGCTTCATGATGCACTTTGGAGCAAATTACCCAATTTGAGTAGTATGAACCTTGGAGTGAAATGAGAAGTTGGAATTAAGATTGTAGAGTCTTGCTTTGTAGGATCGTATTGGTGTGTTGAGGGGTCAGTGTCATACATCTTGAAGTGTTTGACAGGTTACAAGGAGGGCTCTGCATCAGTAGTGGACAATAAGTGTCTTGGCAACATCACATACCAAGTAAGAAGAAGGAAAAGATTGCACAAATTTTGGATAAACAGACTACATCCACCTGACAAGGTCAATACAACAGGTATTTGGTATGGTGGGATGGGTTACCAACAATGAATAACACATGGATATTAGAGTGGGAAGTGATGAAATTAGATCCCACAAAGTTGCAATAGTTTGAAGACAACAACTTGCAGGAGCTGTGTTTTTTTCAACAAGGGGGGATTGATGTAGGGACTTTCGAGGGTCATAACATTTGACACGGAGCTGGGTTTTTGCTGAAATTTTATAGGTGACTTTATTTTGAGAATTTGTTTGGATTTCTGACTGAGCCCAACTTAGTAGGTGGCCATTTCGACATTTTTTTAGGAGTTGGAAATTTCATTTGGGCCTCAAAATCCAACTTTTAGTGTTTTTAGAAAGTTTTTTTTTTTTAATAACTTTGAAATCATGTTTCCAATTTTGAATGTTAGTTGACAATTAATCTTCCCTTAGTTTTAGGAAGTTTTAAGGAAAAATCTGGGTTCACAGGATTATGTAACAATTGAATTAGCTTGATTGTGCACGTATGTTGCATCATTTAGAACGATTTTGTCCAGTCTTTTTCCTTGTTTCCATTTGTGAAAATGAAGAAAGTATGTATCTTTGATACCGTAAGATTTTCATATCAAAATATAGTTGTGATAGGCTCTTCATTGTTTAAAAAAACACACATATATGAAATAAGCAGTCAACCTACACATTATTGGAAGAGCTAAGCATGCAAGTAAATCAATCTTTCTTATTTATCAAGATGTATATGCATTATAGCTTAATAAACAAGTAGAAAATCAATAGACTGTTATGGTAGAAAAATATAACTCTGAAATTAAGGAATTACACACATGAGTCATAATTCTTTGTGACGTCCTCTTGATTGTTATTTTGTTCCAGAATTGAAATAATGTGGAGATTACCTCAGTTGTGTATAGCTGCTCAAAGCAATTTAGAGAACACCCTCTCAGGGTGATTTCCAATTAATCTTAGTATGAAGAAGTTTAGATAGGCAAGAGTAACCCTATGGTACACTTTTATTGCAAATTGGCACATACAAAAAAAACAATATGAACACTTAGATAGTTCGGCGACAGTAAATTCTCATAATGCATGTTGTTTTTTGGAACCTTAGAGTGAACATGAGAGTTAGAAGCTCTATGGCCTATCTTACCTTATTCATACTAAAGTATTAGTTTTCAATTCAAGGCCATGAAACAATGAATTTAAAGAGGAGTGAGTTACACCTTTAATTAGTAAGGCTAAGTCTTTAGTTATAGTTTAACTATGACACTCAGTGGAGATAAAGTGTTTACACTCAAATTATGTATATTGTGATGATTACTAAGTAGTGACATAGTGGTCATCTATTAATTAAAATTATCAGAAGAAAACCTATGCTCCCAAAACCCAAGTTGTAGCTGAGTTCATGAAGAGAACAAACTAAGAAGCTAAGGTTTAATTGGTGTAAAAGTTTTGTTTATTTTATCAACACCTTGGAGAGAAGGAGGATTAAAATAAGTAATATCCTGGGTTGTCAAGTAGGGAGTCTTCTTGCTTCCTATTTGGAGCTCCCCTTATGCCATGATCCACCTGACAATTTTTGGGGAGCTTTGGTGGATAAATTCCATAAGAAGCTAACTGGATGGAAGGGTGCTCTTCTAAGCCAAGCTGGTAAGGTCCAACTGCTGAAATATACTCTTCAAAGTATCCCTCTTTATGCCATTAGTCTCTTTAGAATTCCTGCCGAGTATGCAAAGGCTATTGAAAAGATTCAGAGAACTTTTTTATGGACAGGGGTTAAGGAGAAGAAGATAATGAATCTGATTGCCTGGGATAAGGTATGCAAGCCAATAAGAAAAGGAGGACTGGGTCTTAGAAGAATAAGAGACATAAACAAGTTCCTTATGGCCAAGCAAATTTGGAGAGGGTACAAAAATCAGGGAGAGTGGAAACTGATATGGGACAACAAGTATAAAAAATAATGTCCAACTCTTCAAAGCTTTCTTAAAGCGGAAAATATTCCAATTGGCTCCAACATTTGGAAAAATGTTTCTAGAACAAGAGACTTAATTGCCAGAGGTGCAAAATGGAAAATGGGAAAAGGGAATTTTATCCAATTCTGGGATGATTCTTGGTTGCTGGAGTCCCCTTTGACCGAAAATCTTGAGTGGAGTAGATTTCAGAACTAGTGCAAGGAAAGATTTGGATCTATGGTGGGTGATTACTGGGAAGATGGACAGTGGAAGGATTTATCTCAGGTGGACCAATCCTTGGGAAGTCTGAACAAAGTTATGAACTCTATGGTAAGGGTTTAAGGGGAAGACCAATTAATTTGGAAACTCACAGCAAGTGGTAAATTCACTATGGCTTCTCTTTATTATCAAAAATACTCTAACATGGAAAGCCCATGCTGGGCTAAGGCATGGGTGAAAGGCCTCACCCCTAAGATTAACATTTTTTTTTTGGATAGCCCTTCAAGATAAAATTCTAATAATTGAGAATATCAGAAAAAGAGGTATGAGCATGCCTAGTGTTTTCTATGTAAGCAGAATGAGGAGACCATTAATCATATGCTCTTTCATTACCCTTTCTCTGCTGATGTTTGGGGAAGATGTCTGGACCACTTCAAAATCAGTTGGGGCTTCCCAGAGTCGATTCAAGAGGTTTTCAACTCTTGGCATCATCCTTCAAGGAATAAGTCTACTACTTTATTGTAGAAACTTGCCTTACCTCATATGTGTTGGGGTATATGGAAAGAGAGAAATGACAAAGTTTTTAGAGAGAAGGTTTCTAAGGCTAAAATTGTGTTTGAGAAAATAAAAAGAAATATAGTGGAAAATATGAATATCATAGGAGGCATTGATAATCCTCAAGACAAGGATGATCAATTTGAGCACTTTTAGATCAATCCTAGAGAGGGTGTGATATGGGTTAGCCAGCCCAATGGGTAGATGAAAATTAATTTTGACGGTGCTTCAAAGGGTAATCCGGGTGTTGCAGGATGTGGAGTGGTCCTTAGGGATGAATGGGGATCATGCAAAATCATAAAAAGCATCCCCATAGGAAATCAGACAAACCATGTAGCTGAAGCTATGGCGGCTTACCATGGGATGATCCTTGCTAAGGAAGCCAAATGCACTAGAGTCTGGTGTGAAGGAGATTCATTGAACATAATCAATTGTTTAAATATGAAATTTCTGCCTTCTTGGTCAATTATCAATGCTATTAAAGCGACTAAGAAAATTAGTGAGGAATTTGAAATGTGTGTTTTTACATGTGTATAGGGAGGCCAATTCCTGCGCTGATTGGGCTGCCAACCTGGCTTGCCAATCAGAAGACATCATTACTAGTTATGGTGAAAGTGAGATTGCAAATGAAATGAAATCCCTACTTAATCTGGACTGCAGCCAGGCTAGGCAATGTGGTACTTTTAATCATAGTTTCTAATGCGTCTACCACTTTTTTTGATGCAGGGTTATTTCAGAGGTAATGAGCATTTATATAGGTGTCTTATCATAATTGTCTGGCACAGATTCTGGGCATTTTTATAGGGCATCCACAGAAACCAGAGAAGAGGTTTTGAAGCCGAGAGAAGGAATTTTAAGGAAAGTGCTAAAAAAAGGGAGGTAATAAGAAAAGATTCGAACCCACCTCTTGCTCAGACTGGAGAAAGAACAACAAAGTGTGGGATATCCTTCAGTAGGGGGGTCTGAATGTGTTCATGGAGAGGCTAAATGGGAAAGATCCCACAATTACTAACTATTTCATCAAAAACTGGAAAAATGGCAAAATCATGGTCGGGTCCTAGATGATGAATGTTGATGAGGAGGTCATTGCTAAGGCTATGAGGATGATTACTGAGGGCATGAAATTTTATAGGGACCGCAACATATCAGATAAATCAGCGGACAAGTTCCCAGTCACAGATGATGAGAGGAGAAAGATGGTGAAAATCGACAATTCCTACCATGCCCCAAAGAGGATTTGTAGGCCATGGAGGTTTATTTTATTTGATTCTATCGCTTACATTACTTTGGATGGTAGGTTTACTAGAGCCTATGGTCATCACTTTATCCTGCTCAACCATTTCCGCCATGGGGAAAAGGTGAGCTTGCCTTATTACATAGCCGGTTCTATGGACCACACTATCAAGGAGGTTTAGAAAGATCCCAAAGGTGACCATGCCCTCCACCAGGGGCTTATGGTTCTGGTTTATAAAATGTTTAAGGGGAAATGCATTGAAAATCCTATTAAAGGCAAAAATGCAAGAGATGAGACTACAAAGAGTGAAGGCAGCGGATTCAACTTTGATTCGGAGAATGAGGGAGATTCAGAAGAGACTAGTAAAAAAGGGAGGAATAAGGCTAAGAGGAAAAATATTTTGGTGGATTCAGACATTTCAGAGTCTGAAACTGAATCCTTTGAGAAAAAAATTATTAAAAAAAAGAAAGGGAAAGCAATTGGAAAACAGATTTAGATGAAGAACACTAAAAAGGGAAACAATAAAGACATCAGCCATGTTCTAGTTGATTCCGAGGAGGAAGTTGAGGAGAACAAGAAGGATGAGGGTCAGGATAAATAGGGGGAGGAAAACCCGGTGATGGGCAACATTGAGGGTTTGAACACCATAAGTCTGCAAAAGGAGGATAAAGGGGATAAAAGTGGCATCGATGATAATGATACTATAAAATCTTTCTATGATACCATCAGAACCATGGTGAAGGATATTAACAGTTTGAAGACTGATATGAAGGCTATTACAAGAGTTATGGTTGGTGATAAACCCCTGATGGAACATGTTAAGGAACTGGTTGCTGTACTTCACAATATGGAAGCAATTGAATGTATGGTGGGTAAAATCATAACAACGGAAAAAAGGTCATTGAGATGGAAGATAACAAGGAGATTAAAGGAATGGAAAATAAAATAACAATCTGGGTAGCAGAATCGACAGACTGGAACTCAATGTTAAGAAGATTGCAAATCAAAATTTTTAGATCCTCAAAGCTTTGGTGCATAACATGAACATCTTGATCAATAGATTTGAGAACAATGCAGAGAAGGATGGTGATAAAGATCAGAGGAACAAGAAGGGTCATGAAAAGAGGACCAGAGCTAATACAAGGACCAAGGGTGACATCAAAGGTCGTGAGCTGGAGGAATTAAAGACCTCGGTGAACAACACGAAACAAATGGTTGTCCATGCCGAGGATATCATGAAAAGTATTTAGGTCTCTATCTCTGTTTCTGCAGGGGTTCTAGGTTCTATCTTTTTGCTGTTGTTGTGTTGTCCTTTCGCTGTCTGTTTATGGTTTTTTATGTTATGTAAGATGATCCCTTTTTGTTCGGGTGAGATCTTTCTATTTTTTGAAGTGATCAGGCACGTTTCTTTCATATTCTTTTGATCTCCTGACTTGTACAAGGTTCAGGTACCTTTCAAATATCTGCTTTTACTTAATCAAAACTAAGAAGTTAAGGTAGAATTACCTTCAAAATTACTAGTAGTGTACCTAATCCTTTAAGTGTGCTTAAGTGTATGGAAATAATGGTAAAAGCTATATTATGATACCGTATAGTGGCATCAAATACATTCTCAAACTCAAAATTATCCTAGGATTGAAGCACAAATTACAAGCAACAATGTAATGATAAGTTGTAGCTGGATAGAAAGCCAAAGTAGCTAGCCAATCTAGACTTGAAAGCATAGACTCAGCTAGAATCTAGCATAAACATTTGAGATGGTTATTGGAACCCAAAATGGAATTAAAAGTTAGAAATCAAAATATTGGTAAGTATTCCTAGAAAGGATTGTTAGGTCCCGGAGACAACTGAGAGGGGGGGGGGGGTGAATCAGTTGTCTAATAAATTCAAACCAAAAATAAATTAACCAACTTAATGCTTAATACCGGTAAACCAGTTTAATATGCCGGTAGACAGTTTTAATAGTTAATTGCTATACCGGTAAGGATTAGTGCATGAAACATAAAAACAAAGTCATCCACAACACATAACACCAATATTTGTACGTGGAAACCCTGTAAGGGGAAAATCATGGTGGGAAACCTTACCCACAATCAGATGATACTACTGTAGATAGTAAGTGTGCATAAATGGGGTCTGCACATGCAGAAAGGCCAAGTGCCTAGAGCTCACTGCTCAATCACAAAATGGGAGTCACACTGACTACATTTGGATGGTTAAATCCAATAAGAATGTACTGCACAAAATAGCATCTTCATATGCTGGATTCAGTATCGGTGTAGTTCTGATTGTCTTCACAAAAACCCTCCTTCAATCTTCAAATGATGTTTGCATGTATAGCTCTGCTTATTCTCGCATATACCTTCACACAATCCTTTTTCGAATTACACACTTGATCTTACAAATAAGATCTTACATTTATACCATAACCTAAGATCAATTTTAGTAGGTCGGCTCTACAAGATATTACAATAAAACATTTTACAAACAATACAATATCTGATGCAATAACGAATTCAACATGTTGGCTTAATGCATTTACAATAATAATTAATCATCTCCATAGCGTGCCGTGCTGATCTGGAAAAGATAAACCTACCGGTGTAACCCTGGACCTATTTGCTGGTAACAACAAATATGCAAATATGAATATACCAAAAACAATTCTCCAAGACAAGATGTCCAAACGATGTCTTCGACATAACCATGTGTTTTCCATATCATTCCAAGTGTCGGTGATCATTATATCTTGCTGGTGTACCAGATACCAGTGATTGTGCATGAGTCACTTGCTTGCCGATGAATATTGTTGATTCTCCAAAGTGCTAGAGTTGATAAGTGTTTAGTAGGTGTTGACATTAATGACAAAACCATACCAAAATACCAACAATCTCCCCCTTTGGCATTGATGGCAACAGAAGATGGAAAAACCATCAAAGTGCCAAAATAGAAATGCCAAATACCAAAAACCAACAATCTCCAAAAAGAGATCATAACCAGAAATCAAAATACAGATACAGAGAGTAATAATCTCTCCCAAACAACAATCTCTCCCCCTCGGAGCAACATGTGATTTCCTTGTGTTCTTCAAAGTTTTTCCATACCAATCTCTCCCCCTTTGACATCAAATGCCAAAGTTACAACAAAACCAAGTTCATATACAAAATACCAATCAATGTAGTATACCAACTACTCCCCCTGAGAAGTAGTGTCCCATCAAAGCCGAAATAAAAGATTTCTCTGTTAATTCTGCCAGTTGATGACAATCATCAACTTCTTAAGTCTCTACAGGTGGGGGTATGACCCCAAGCTGATCTCTAAGATATTCAAAAGTATCCTTAGGCAGAGGTTTAGTAAAAATATCTGCAATCTGTTCTTTAGTATTCACATAAACCAGTTTTATCTCCTTTGCTTCAACATTTTCCCTTAGAAAATTCAGTTTGATAGAAACATGTTTGGTTTTAGAATGTAATACCAGATTCTTAGATATATTAATTGCTACAATGTTGTCACAATAGATAGTAATAGGTTCCTTGCATTTTACCTTTATGTCTTTCAATGTTTGCTTAAGCCATAGTACCTATGTACAGTTAGTTGCTACTGCAACATATTCTGATTCTGCTGTTGATAAAGATGTACAACTTTGTTTCTTACTCAACCAAGAAACTAGTCTGTTTCCAAGAAAGAATTCTCCACTGGTGGTGCTTTTTCTATCATCCACATCGCCTGCCCAATTTGCATCTGTTTATGCACATAATTCAAAGTTTTCATCTCTAGGATACCATAATCCAAGATTTATAGTGCCTTGTAAGTATCGGAAAATCCTTTTTACTGCCGATTCATGATTTTCTCTAGGATTACTTTGAAATCTTGAAACAATACATACTGCATTCATAATATTAGGTCTAGTTTGTGTCAAATACAGTAAACCTCCTATCATAGATTTGTATCTAGTTGGATTAACAGGTGTAGATTCATCCCTTTGTGATAATTTGTCATTTGTTGTCATAGGTGTGCTTACCTGTTTAGAGTTTTCCATCCCAAATTTCTTTAGTAACTCTTTTAAGGACTTGGATTGACTCAAGAATATACCTTTATCAGTCTGTGAAATCTGCAATCGTAAAAAGAATTTTATTTCTCCAATCATAGACATTTCAAATTCTTGCTGCATTTTAATAGAAAATTCTTTACATAATCCATCTTCTCCTCCAAAGATTATATCATCAACAAATACTTCTATAATCAAGATGTTATCATTAGTTACTTTATAATATAAATTGCTATCTACATTTCCTTTAGTAAAACCAATCTACAAAAGATACTTATCCAATCTTGCATACCAAGCTCTTAGAGCTTGTTTCAATCCATACAGAGCTTTTCTTAACTTGCAAACCATATCATTGTCATATGTCAAAGAAAATCCATCAGGTTGTTTAATGTAGACTTCCTCTTCAAGATCTCCATTCGAAAATGCACATTTAATATCCATTTGATAAACTTTGTAGTTTTTGTGTGTTGCAAAAGCCAAAAATAATCTGACCGCCTCAATTCTAGCTACCGGTGCAAAGGTTTCATTGTAATCAACTTCTTCATTCTGAGAATATCCCTTACACACTAGTCTTTCTTTATTTCTAACAACCTTACCATCTTCATTAAGTTTGTTTCTGAATACCCATTTGGTTCCAATTACATTTTTATCTTTAGGCCGGGGAACTAATATCCAAGTGTTATTTTTCTTAATTTGTTCTAATTCTTTTTCCATAGCTTTAATCCAAAATTTATCTTCACATGCCTGATTAACAGATGATGGTTCAATTTGAGAAATAAGACATACCTCTTCATTTGCCAATCTTCCTTTTTTCATAACTCCTTTAAACTTGTTTCTAATTATTTGATCTTCAGAATAATTCAGTCTTACATACCGAGGTGTCTTTGTTTGTTGCGGTTCCTCAGTTACTGTGGAATCCTCAGATGATACCGAGGTAACTGGATCTTCATTCTATACCGGTGGATCTAGAGTAGGTTCATTTGCCAAAATTTTTGTTGCCGGTTCAGAGTCTATATACCTTGAAGGTCCTCTAAATTGTTCATCAATCTTTACATTTGTACTTTCAACAATTTTCTACAATCTTTTGTTAAAACATCTATATGCCTTTCTCTTAGATGAATAACCAAGAAATATTCCTTCATCACTTCTAGGATCAAATTTGCCAATATACTCATCTCTTCTGATATAACATTTACTTCCAGAAATGCTGAAATACTTAAGAGTAGGAGTATTACCAAACCATAGTTCATGAGGGGTCTTACCGGTTTCACCTTTGATGTGAACTTTGTTGAATGTATAGACCACTGTACTGACTGCTTCTCTCCAATATACATGTGGTAGGTTTGGTTTTGATGACATACTTCTTGCTGCATCCAAGATAGTTCTGTTTTTCCTTTCAACAACTCCATTTTGTTGTGGTGTCTGAGGTGCTGATAGCTGTCTTCTGATTCCATTCACTTCACAGAATGTATTAAATTCTTTAGATGTAAATTCTCCTCCTTGATCTAATCTTAGACATTTGATTTTCTTACCAGTTTCATTTTCTACCATTGCTTTGAACAATTTAAACTTTCCAAGTGCTTCTAATTTTTCTTTAAGAAAAGTAACCCAACACATTCTAGAGTAGTCATCAATGATTAGCATGAAATATCTATCACCTCGTAAGCTTTTAGTTCTAGCTGGACCACATAAATCAGTGTGAATTAAATCAAGAGCATTATTGGATTTTTTTGGAATACTTTTGAAACTAGCTCTAACTTGTTTTCCAAATTGACATTCCTTACATACTGTATTTTGAGGTTTGACAATTTTAGGTAAATCTCTAACTGCCTTAGTAGTACTGATTTTCACCATGCAATCAAAGTTTACATGATAGAGTCTCTTATGCCATAACCAACTTCCATCTATATGTGAAATCAAGCATGTCTTTTCACTGTTATTCAAATGAAAGATATTACATCTAGTTTGATTACCGGTTGCAATTTCCAAACCAGTTCTGTTCATGATTTTGCATTTTCCATTTTTAAATTGTAACTGAAATCCTTTCTTAACTAATTGACCAACACTCAAAAGATTATGCTTTAATCCTTCAACATAGTAGACATTGTCAGTGTTATGCTTACCATCAAGAGATATTGTACCCTTACCTTTGATTGAGCAAGCTTTGTCATCTCCAAATCTCACTAAGCCTCCATTGTATTCTTGAAAGTTCAAGAATTTACCTTTGTCTCCTGTCATATGATGTGAGCATCCTGAATCAATGATCCATTCATCATTTACTTCAACTTTAGCTACCAAGGCCTGTACTACCGGTTGAGTAGTAGGTGCCGGTTGATCTTTTGTTATAGCAACAAAAACCCATCCATTGTCTGCTGGATCCTCATTAGAATCATCAGTCACACCTTCATCAGCAATGTAACAAGATTTGTCTTTATTCTTCTTAAATCTGTATCTCTGATATTCAAGGTTAGGCTTGCATGTTCTTCTAGCTTCTTCTCTTAGTCTAGCATGTCTATCAGGGCATCTTGAAACCATATGACCAATCTTATTGCAGTTAAAACATTTAAAGGATGCTTTACCTTCATACTTACTACCAACTGGACCTTTAGGCATTTTCCTTGCAAATAGTGCTTCAAGTTCTTCAAATTCTTCATTTTCTTTCTTGCTTTCTTCAAGTTCTCTTGCATAAAAGGCTTTCCAATCAGATTTGTCAAATGATGGAGCAGATGATGTTGATTCTTTAAAGGCCAAATCTGTCTTTATAGTAGCAATAGGACCAAATTCTTGAATTTCAAAAGTTGAAAGTTTCCCAATTAATGTATCCCTAGTAACTGATGTATTGGGCATTGTTCTTAACTCATTTATAGCAGTGACTTTCATTTTATATGCTGGTGGAAATCCTCTTAAAACTTTTGAAACAATTTCATCTTCACTTAAGGTTCCTCCACAACATTTAATACCCAAAACAATCTCATTTACTCTTTCCATAAAAGCATAAATCCTTTCATCTTCTTCCATTTTCAGATGTTCATACCTGACCCGGAAGCTTTCAAGTTTTATAATTTTGACTGTGGAATCTCCTTCATTTAGTATTTCCAAATGATCCCAAATAGCTTTAGCGGTAGACCTATCTAATAGTCCCATGATTTGTTGATCTGATAATGCACTCAAAAGTGCTTCTCTTGCTTTGCAATCATTTTCCTCATCTTTCGTCAAGTTATCTGGACTAGGATGACCTTGTACAACAGTAGTATAACCATTCTTTGTAACATCCTTGATGTCCTTTCCAATGCAATTTAGATGTGTCTCCATTCTGATCTTCCATATGCCATAGTTGGTTCCATCAAGTTTAGGACTGTCCTTCCTGAAATAGTTAGTAGACATTGGATCTCCTCAAGCTGTTAAACTTCTGCAAAAGAGGACTAAGCTCTGATACCAATTGTTAGGTCCCAGAGACAACTAAGAGGGGGGGGGTGGTGAATCAGTTGTCTAATAAATTCAAACCAAAAACAACTTAACCAACTTAATGCTTAATACTGGTAAACCAGTTTAATATGCCGGTAGATAGTTTTAATAGTTAATTGCTATACCGATAAGGATTAGTGCATGAAACATAAAGACAAAGTCATCCACAACACATAACACCAATATTTGTATGTGGAAACCCTGTAAGGGGAAAAACTACGATGGGAAACCTTACCCACAATCAGATGATACTACTACAGATAGTAAGTGTACATAAATGGGGTCTGCACATGCAGAAAGGCCAAGCGCCTAGAGCTCACTGCTCAATCACAAAATGGGAGTCACACTGACTACAGTTGGATGGTTAAATCCAATAAGAATGTACTGTACAAAATAGCATCTTCATATGCTGGATTCAGTACCGGTGTAGTTTTGATTTTCTTCACAAAAACCCTCCTTCAATCTTCAAATGATGTCTGCGTGTATAGCTCTGCTTATTCTCGCATATACCTTCACACAATCCTTTTTCGCATTACACACTTGATCTTACAAATAAGATCTTACATTTATACCATAACCTAAGACCAATTTTAGTAGGTCATCTCTACAAGATATTACAATAAAAACATTTTACAAACAATACAATATCCGATGTAATAACCGATTCAACATGTCAGCTTAATGCATTTACAATAATAATTAATCATCTCCATAGCGTGCCGTGCTGATCTGGAAAAGATAAACCTACCGGTGTAACCCTGGACCTATTTGCTGGTAACAACAAATATGCAAATATGAATATACCAAAAAAAATTCTCCAAGACAAGATGTCCAAACGATGTCTTCGACATAACCATGTGTTTTCCATATCATTCCAAGTGCCGGTGATCATTATATCTTGCCGGTTTACCAGATACCGGTGACTGTGCATGAGTCACTTGCTTGCTGGTGAATATTGCTGATTCTCCAAAGTGCCAAAGTTGATAAGTTTTTAGTAGGTGTTGACATCAATGACAAAACCATACCAAAATACCAACAAGGTTAAGCATAGAACTTTTGTGTATTATACAATTAGCAAATTTCCAAACTTAAGAGAATCATGGTACAATTAACAATTGTAAAATAGTATATTATTGGTAACTTAAGTTCCCATAGTTGAGAACATGAGAGAGAGAGAGAGATTAGGTTAGATATATCATGAGCTCTATTATGGAATTAGAAGGTGCCATCAACAAAGAAGATAAAAATAAAATAATTGTTTTATAAAGCAGGATTAATAGCTAGTGGTGCTTATTACTACAATTTTGTTTTCTCTTAAGTCAAAGACATATGTGTAAGCCTAGTAAGCCTTTGTTAGAATTAGTATGTAGTTAGCATAAGAGACAATCTTGTTGGTTTGGAGTTTTAACTCTTGTTTTTAGTTCGACCGAGTAGTGTGTTGCTCAGTGACTACATGCAACAATGTGTTGTAGATATGTAAAAATTTTAGCTAAGGTGGTGCTACTATAAGTATGCATTAATCAATTCTTTTGGTCTAAATATGCAACCTAGTTAGAGGTCATACTAGTTAGGAGTTACCTAAGGGGTGTGACTGACTTGGGTTGTGTAGGGACAAACACCCGATTTTGATGGCATGAGTTCAACTTTCTGTTACCTCCCTGTGAAGGGTTGGGCCTTTCTAGATGGAGATGGCATGGGGGACTAGTAATTCTGTGGTTGGGCAAAAAAGTGCCTCGATGATACTTTCCCTCTTCCAATCATTGAAAATCCAATTCATGATCAAAATGTGTTTCAAGGAAAACTGTAATCTCTAAACCTCTTTTCTTACTTTAATGTCTTTATAAATTGTTGATGTTTTCATTTTCTATGTAAATCTGGTGTTCTTTGCTTTACCTTTCATTTCTATTAAGATGATTAATGTTCAGTTGGTATTAGTTTGTGGAATTAAGTGTTTGATCAAGATTTATTTTCCTCTCCTCTCAGTATTGGCATTTGTTTAACAATTGGTATCATAGTTGAGCTCCTTTGAAAGAATCTTAACCACTTGAGGAAGGTCTAGGATGGCACAAGATGGATCTTACAAGATACCCAAGTTTGACGACATGAACCACTACTTCTAGAAGCTAAGGATAAAATCATATTTGAACTTTATGGAATTTGCAATTTGGAACTCTATTGTAGATGGTTATATTGCTCCTACTCCTCCAACTAGTCCAGATGCGATCAAAATTTGCTCCTACTCCTCCAACTAGTCCAGATGCGATCAAAATGCAAGAGAATAATAGAAAAGAAAGGAATAAAATCATAAGTGGTTTGGATGACTCAAAACTCTTGAAGGTGATAAATTGCAAGTCTACTAAATATGTTTGGGAGAAAATTAGCAGTATCTATGAAGGAGATCAAAAAATAAAAAAAGTCAAGTTGTAGAACCTCCAAAAGCAAATTTTAGAATCTAAGAATGTTAAAAGAGACAAATATTGATAGCCATATATACTGAGTCATAGGAGTGGTAAATGGAATAAGAGGTATTGGCAGAAAATTAGATGAAGATGGATTAAGGAATAAGGTATTTATAACTTTTCCCAAATCCAATAGTTCTATGGTGTATGCTATTGAGGAAAGTAGGGATTTGGACAAATATACAATGGATCATCTCTATGGTGTAATATTGGCCTTTGAGATGAGATAATTTGAATTAGATAACCCTAAGAAGGAAGCTATATTCAAAGCTAGTAAGAAAGTGGAAGATTATGTTGATCTTGATGACGATCTTGACAATGTTGAAGCAAACATGAAGAAAAGAACCAAAAAATACAAAGGTAAGTTACCCTTCAAATGTCTTAATTGTGGAAGAATTGGTCATTATGCATTTAAATGTACTTTCAAGAAAGATAAAAAGGGAAGAGGATATAGTAGAAGTAAAATAAGATAAAATAGAAGAGACGGGCCTAAAAGAAGTTTTTGTTCCAAAGAAAGTAGTTACTCATCTAAAGAAGAGGAGCGTGCTGATTAAAATGATGAAACATTGTTTATGACTATGAAAGTTGATATTTTTGATGAATGTAAGGAGTTCAGTAGTCTATCTAGTGAAGAAAATAGTGAGAGATCATTAATTGTTTAGACTACTCTTCATGCAAAAGAAGAACCAAATTCATGGGTGATTGACAATGGGTGTTCCAATCATATGACTGGTGACAAAAGAAAGTTCATTAATCTTTAAAAGTAGAATGTTGGATGAGTTATGTTTGGTGGTGAAGAGGCTACTCAGATTTGTGGCAAGGAAATCATAACTATTGATGGAAATAACAAGATAGAGAATGTTTTCTATGTTAAGGGATTGAGACATAATCTTCTTACTGTCAATCATATGTGCAAAAAAGGATACAAGCTTATATTTCATGAGAATGGATCTGAAATTGGAAAATAAAGATTACGAAGACTGATTGCAGAAAGTACAAAGATTGATGGAAATACCTATCATCTAAAGGAATCTAAAAGAGAAAATTGTTCGATAGCCTAAAGTAGTGAATGCTGGCTATGGCATAAACAAACGAGACATATCAATTTTGATAACACAGTGAAGATTAGATAAACTCTACACAAGAAGTAAGAGATATGTCTAAGATTATCAAGCCCATAAATACCTTGTGCAAGGAATGTTAGATGAGAAAAAAAAAAAAAAAACAAGATTCAAGAGCAAATAGTAATCTACCATAAAACCCTTGGAGTTGATACATAGTGATCTATGTGGACCCGCTTGGACAAGAGGACTAAATGGTTAAAGGTATTTTATGTTACTTGTTAGTGATTATTGTAGAATGATGGGTTAATTTTATAAGAGAAAAAATTTAAGCACTAGATAAGTTTAAAGCTTTCAAGTCTATGGGAGAGAATTAGATAGATGCTAAGATCAAATGCTTAAGGTCTAATAGAGAAGGCAAACTTACATCAAATGAGTTTAATAAATTTTTTGAAGATCATGGCATTAGGAGACATTTGTTTGCTCCTAAAACCCTTATGCAGAATGGGTAGCAAAAAAAAATAGAATAATAAGAAATGACTAGGACAATGTTAAAAGATGCTAATCTACCTAATGTACATTGGAAAGAGGTTGTGCATACTATTGTCTATATTCTTAAAAGAGTGCAGGAGAGGGTCAATAAATATAAGACCCCTTATGAGATATGGTATGGAAGAACTACTATTATAAGGTATTTCAAAATCTTTGGAAGCAAGTATTACATCAGAAGAGATGAAGAAGATCTTTAAAAAAATTATTGATTATGTAATCTTCCTTGGTTACTCAACAAGAAGCAAGGCTTAAAAATGATATAACAAGAGACTCAAGAAGATATTTGTAAGAACAAATGTCAAAGTAGATAAAAATTAGAATGAAACCACATAAGAACCCGAGGATTGAAAAATAGAAGGTGTTCCATGCACTGTAGATGAAGAAGAAGAGAAACATAGGGAAAGGAATCAGGGAAGAACCTTAAGACTCAAACAAGGTATGTACAAAAGAATCATTCAGAAGATTAGATTATTGGTGATAAAAATGAAGGTGTGCAAACTAGAAGAAGCCTTGCCAGGGCTATTGAATAATTGAAACTTTATCTTCTATATGATGGTATGATGAAAGAATAAGTATCCGATCAAATACTGAGAGGGGTGGGGCGGGGGGGGGCTGAATAAGTAGATAGAAAAACTGATAGAAACTTCACCAATCTCAAAAATAAATCTCTTAAAGTAAACTTAGAACTAATAATGTAATACCTATGTCAAGATAAAAACTCATAAGATAAACCAGTTGACTTACAACAAATTAACAGTAAACAACTTCTTCATTTCTCAATGCTTCCGGTTATCATGACTTATCAAAATAGTTAAGTAGTTAGGTAAATCAATAATGAAAGCATAACCACAAAAACATTTACCACTTGACACAAATATTTTTGACGTGGAAACCCAAATAGGTAAAAACCACGGTGAGATGAGGCTCACAAGATAACTATTTGAACTCTTCTGAAGTTCGCCATGTTAGGAGCCTAGCCTATTAAAGTTTTACAAAAAATCTTGTTAAGAATTGATCTCGTTAGGAATCACCCAGTTAAGGGATTGAATACAAATGCCTTGTTAGAAGAAATACCCTGTAAGGAGTAACCTCAATAGAGGATTTGAAAATCCAATCTAATGGACCACCTTGTTAGAGGATTTGAATAACACCAAGCTTGTTAGAGCTTACCCGGTTAGGGGATTTCAATTTTGCTATAATTGTTAGAAAACAACAGGAGTTTGCTGATCTATCTAAAATAGCACTACACTTGCTTGATCAGATCCATTTCATGCTTCTATCTGCCTTTACTCAAACTGTAGATACATCATCCGGTTCGGCAACCACACACTCAACTGGTCTTGTCTATCTCTTGCCAACTCATTAAACTAAACAAATTCATCGACCTTATAAACAAATCAATCAGGTCAGTAACACAACAAAAACCTAATTCTCATAGAGATTACAAACAAATTGGTTCAAGTATGACTATTGGATTACATAGCAATCTATGCACATCAATCAAGAAAACCTTGATCTCTCCTTGATCACCGCTTCATCAAACTTAGTAACTCATCACGCGCTTTGAATTAGATGCAATACACTTTCTCATTCCCTAGACAAAAACCGTTACAACAAATCACCAAAATCTCTTGAAATTATCTTCATACAATAATCATACGTGTCATAATCATTACCGCTCATCATCAGGTCATAAACCAATATAACCAATTGACCAAACTTAATCGATTAGGGTTTATAAAAAACAATAGGTAGGGTTTACCAGTTACACCAATAGATAAGGTTTATACTAGTTACATTACCAATATTACAACAATATCATTACTGATTAATTGACATCAATGACAACATAACATATCATTAATGCAATCTTCATGCAAATGCCAACAATCTCCCCCTTTGGCATTGATGGCAATAAAAATATCAATACCATTGATTGCTGCATGATTGTGAATAGGAATCCTGGTTTACATTACCAAGTATTCAACATGTTCTCCATGTCTTTAGCTTGTCGCTGGTTCTCCTTCCCATAATCACATAATTATTCTCTCCCTTTGACAACAATGCCAAATTGAAAGTAAAACATGTAATGACAAATTTCACTATGCATCATCAACAATCTGTAACTTGATGCTCCCCTTGTGGAATAAATCCACTTCTACACTAATCCTTCTATAAAATTCTGCAAGTATCTCTGGGACTGATGTAATCTACATCATACCTAATTGACTTCATGAAGAGGGACAACCCCTAACTGACTTCTAAGTTACTCAAAAGTAGTCTTAGGTAGAGGTTTAGTAAAAATATCCGCAAGCTGCTCCTTGGTAGAAACATGCTCCAAGATCACATCTTTACTCTATACTTTTTCCCTCAAGAAATGATACTTCAATTCAATATGCTTGGCTCGTGCGTGCAAAATAGGGATCTTGGAAATATTTATGGCACTTGTATTATCACATAAAATCTTTATGAAATCTTCATCTTAAAACCTTCTAAAATGTGCCTCATCCATATTGCCTATGTAAAATTTATGTAAGTTGCAACATACTCAACTTCAGCAGTGGATTGTGAAGTACAACTTTGCATCTTACTACTCCATGAAACAAGTCTTCCTCCAAGAAAAAATGCTCCACCGTTTATGCTTTTCCGCTCATCAACATTTCTAGCCCAATCTGCATCTATGTACACCTTCAAGTCAAAATTTCCTCCATATGGATACCATAACCCATAATCAATAGTACCTTTTAGATATCTAAAAATTCTTTTGGTTGCTATCAGATGTGTTTCTTTAGGATTCTTCTGGAATCTAGCAACTATGCCAACTGTATGAGCTATGTCCGGTCTGCTATGAATAACATAGTGTAACTTTCCAATCATTGACCTGTATTCCTTCTCATCAATAGATTTGGACTCATCTTCCTTAGACAAATTACAACTGTAACCATAGGTGTCCCAACTAGTTTACAACCACTCATGTCAAATGTCTTCAAGACCTCTTTCACATACTTAGACTATGTGATGAAAATACCATTCTTCATTTGTTGTATTTTCAAGCCTATGAATTTTTTTATTTCTCCCACTAAAGACATTTCAAACTCATTTTTCATTTCATCTACAAAAAAATTGCTCATGTCATCATTACCTCCAAATATAATATCATCAACAAATACTTCTCTGACTAATATTTTATCTCCTTCAGATTTAAGATATATGTTACTATCATCACTAGTTCTTAGAAAGCCTATCTTCATCAGATGTGTATGAAGCCTTTCATACCATGCTCTCAGTGCCTTCTTTAATCGATATAAAGCTTTATGCAATCTACATACCATGTCTTTCTTATTAGTCAGAGCATAACCATCTTGCTGCTCAATGTATACTTCTTTTTCTAGTATCCCATTCAAAAATGCCGACTTAACATCCATCTGGTATACCTTGAATTTCTTGTGTGCTGCAAATGCTAGTAAAGTTTTGACACCTTCCAGTCTTCCCACTGGTGCAAAAGTCTCACCATACTCTTCTCCTTCCTCTTGTGCATAACCTTTGCAAACCAACCTAGCTTTATTGCGAACTACAACACCATCTTCATTCAACTTGTTCTTGAATACCCAGTTAGTACCTATCACATTTTTGTTTACTGGTCGGGGTACTAGGGTCCATGTGTTGTTCTTCTCAATTTGATGTAATTCCTCCTCCATAGCTTTAACCCAATGATCATCACCAATTGCTTCCTTAGCAGTTCTTGGTTCAATAGTGGAGATCATGCAAGAATTCTCTCTAATTCTTCTTTTGGTTAGTACTCCAACATCCTTATCCCCAATAATCTATTCAGGATTGTGATTTAGTCTCACAAATCTTGGAATAACATGATCATTATCTTCACGTTCAACTTCTTCATTATCATCATCTTCTTCTAAATTTATCTGTTCCGGTTGAACTGGTACATCAATATTTGCTTTGCCGGTTTCAGATTTCACAGTTTCTGGTTCCAAAAACAAAATGCAAGGATCTTCATCCTTTTTCTTTGAATGGTTTCCTCTGAGACTTCAGGATTTTCATCCACTCGAACATCAGCATTCTCAACAATTCTCTGTGCCCGGTTGTTAAAACACTTGTAGGCCTTACTCTTGGTGGAATAACCAAGAAATATACCTTCATCACTTTTAGCCTCAAATTTGCTAATATAATCACCTCTCTTAATAAAAGATTTGCTTCCAAATATTCTAAAATAATTAACATCAGGTGATCTACCATAGTAATATTCACAAGTAGTCTTGTCCTTACCTCTCTTTACCAGAATCCGGTTCATAGTGTAGACAGCTGTGTTGATAGCTTCTCTCCAGAAAGTTTCGCTACACCTCTTTGTATCAACATCATCCTAGCAGCTTCAACAACTGACCGGTTGTTTCTCTCTACGATACCATTCTACTATGGTGTCCTTGGTGCAAAAAGCTGCCGTTTGATACCATTTTCTTCACAATACCTAGTGAATTCCTCATAAGTAAATTCACCACCTTGATCTGTCCCTACACACTTTTTCTTACCGCTCTCTTTCTCAGCTAAGGCCCTAAATGCCTTGAACTTACCAAAAGCTTTAGTCTTATTCTTCAAGAATGTGACCAAAGAAGTGATGAGGTTCTTTTTTTAAGCACCAAAGAAGTGATGAGGTTCTTTTTAACCAATGTGAAATGAATTCTTTCTAAACTAACTTGAAAAAGATAGGAATAAAAACAATCAAATTCCTAAATCTAACTTCTCGCATCTGCAAGAAATGATTAGTAACCCACAACAAATGAAAGTTAGTGAAAAACTAAGGCCTTAGGTGAGCTTATACAAGGCTAATTTTCTAACTCTGTTACAAATTATCCCTTCTTTCTGCTAGAGTCACATGCTAAAATTTTGTACAGATGCGCTATAGAAAGGTACAAAAGTGCTAAAGTATGACTCCTACGCACTACACTGATTTCCTAATGCGTTATGCTAATACTTTGATGCACAAGAAAGAAACATAAAGTGTTATGCGCTAAAAGTAAGCTCCAAAGTGCAAGAAGGTTCCTATGCGCTAAACAGTGTGATGAAGGCGCTGCTTTTTGCCACAGATGCACTAAAGAATAATCCAAATGTGCTAAAAGGGAATTCCAACGTGCTTGTAATCCTTGTCCTACACCAAAAATGATGTTATTTATGGGGATGAGCCCCATGGTGGGTGCCATAAATGTATGTGGGGAAATCTGGTGACGAAAACAAATAACTCAAATCCAGAATACCCACACACCAATGAGACTCTTGGTGCAAGTATATGAATTGATTCAATCAATTCAACTTCCCAAGGGGTGTCCCATTGTTCTCTATCTCATAGGATCCCTAAAGTCAATGTTTTTCTCTCAGATCACTGAGCAAAGTGACTTAGGAATGACAACTCCAAGAATGAGAGATGTTTGATTTATATGCATGAATGCATTCTAAGATGTATGATATTGAAAATATGATGATTAAGCTAACATAAAGATGATGATATGATAAAATATTAGCAAATTATCCTAGAAAATGATCTACTATCCTAACATGAATATTAAATGATGTATTTAAAATGCTTCTAAATGCTATTATGATAATTTAACAAAGAGAGGCTAAATGTTTAGTAATTTAGGCTATAATGTAGATGCATGAAAACTTGGAGATTATGAAAATGGGGAATGAGAGCTCTATTTATAGGTAAAATAGGGCAATGGATGGTTAAGATTGAATAATCTTAACAAGGGATGGGATTGAAAGTTAATCAATCCATGTTTACAATTCTCACCAATGAAATGGTTACAATTGTCAACAAGAGGTTGCTTGAGAGAAGATGTAAGAAGCATTGAATGAATGAGAAGACATAAAGGTTACCCTAGGAGGTAAAGGTTAAGGTTAGGTTAGGGTTATCCAATGGATAAATCTTTTACCCAAGGGGTAAACTCTTGTACAAGGGTTAATAGGATAACCAAGGTTAAAGCCATGAATGCTTGATGAGACCCTTGGGTTAGATGAAGGTTAAGTTAGAGAGAAAGTCTCTAACCATGCAATAAGGTTGAGTTAACCTTTAATGGTTAGGAAGACTTTGAGGGCTAGCTTGTTGAAGATATAAAGCCTTTAATGCATTTCAAAGACTTTGGAGGCTTTGAAAAATGACTTCTCTTTGCTTAGGAATGTGACAATAATTAGGAGATAAATTAGGCTGAATTGGAAGTGATTAGAAGAATCTAGAAGGGGTTTAGGAGGCAAGTGGGAGATGTAGGAAAATGCAAGTGGATCGAGGAGGATTTTAATTAAAATAAAATTACTTTATTTCAAACAAAATAGATGCAACTTGCATAAATACAAGTGGGGGATTTAATAAATAGATTAGATTTATTTATTTGCAAGGATCAATTTAGTTAAATGTAAACTTGATTAAAAAGGGAGAAAGGGGAATCAATTAAATAAAGTGATCTATTTAATTAAAGTCTAGAAAAGGTTTAGGTGAATTTAATTAAATAAATTGACTAATTCATTTAATGAAATATATGAAAATGAAGAAATTAATTAAATAAAATTTCATTAATAAGAGGAATGGGGTTAAAATAAATATCTAGTATTCATTTAGAAAAATGTTCAGATTTATACGTCTACACTATGTAAACCATTATATTGGTCTGGTGGTCGATCTTTGTATCGTGTGATTTAATTTTGTAATTAAGGGTTGAGGGTTTAGCCGACCTTGTTATCAAGGTTGATGAATTGTATATATAGGTGATATTGTCATGTAGTTTGGGTGTTGATGTTAAGTCTGCATTATCAAAAAGAGGTTTGTGTGTGAACAAGTGATTTATCCTTCAGTGTTGAGTCTGAGGTGAGATTGGTGTTGCGGGGCAGACATCTATGGTTAACTGGAACTGCAATCAGTCACTTGGAGATGCTATTCTTTCAGTTCATTTCTTTTGAATTGTAGTCTGAATCTTATTGTAAGTCAGTGAGACTTCCCTGAGGGTTGTAGCCTTTTGGGCCATTATATTTGAGCAGTGAGCTCTAGGGAGTGTGTTTGAATGCATGTGCATTCCCCATTGTAACATTTTCACATACTACTACAGAGTATCATCTTACTGTGGGTAGGTTCCCACCGTGGTTTTTCCCTTAACCGAGTTTTCCATGTGAAAATCTCAGTGTTGTGTGTTGTGCTGTTAATTTGCTTATCTATCTTATTACTGCAATTTATCAGATTTGTGTTTCATTTCTGATTGATTATTCTGATGACTGACCCTGACTGTTTATCTGTCTGTCTCAGAGTTTTTCACAGCCTAACTAGTTTTTGCAGAATGCTTGTCGAAGAATATTGCTTGTCGCACAAAGACAATATAACTATTGATTCGTTGTCTTTGCAGGTTGCCTGAAGGAGAATCGACTAAACATTGTATATTCTTTAAATTCATTTTTAGGAACCTAACTTGCTATTTGGTTAAAGAACAAATCTGTCTTTTGTGCTTTTAGAAGATTATGAGAGGTAGGAGAGTATGCTCTTGTCTTTTTCTAGACAATCAGAAATCTAGACCCTTGAAGCTTTTTCTTTGTTTGAGATTTGTACATCTTTAGTAGGCCTACCCTCCCGAGGGGTTGAAAAACTCTTAAAGCCATTATGGCCAGTGTAAGGGGAACGACCTAAGTGGGAATGACTAGACACCAAGTACTCCAACCCACTATAAAATAAATGTGATTTGATGAAAATCAAGTCAACGACAGTGCTCGGGAATAGCTCTCCTTCGTACCTTCGGGTATATTAAACCTTGGTTTTCAAGGTTGGGAAACCTCTTAATTGAGTTTATACCTCGATGCATCGAACGGATCCCTGACTAAATCCAATTTAAAATTAGAAGCTACCCGGTTCATCTCTGAAAGAGGGATAATCTTTGTGCAAGAGAGATAGTAACTCTCCCAAGATACTTGTCATTTCGTGCCCCCATTAGCATTTGGAGTCAGATAATACAACGTTGAGAATCCATTGCGTGAGACTCAACGACTGTATTCTAATTAGCTATTGGGTGTGTACCTGAGTCTACAAGCAAAGGTTTTCTTTCCTCACCAAATTCCTTAGGGTTTGCATGCTGTGATTGGAGTCACTATAAATACTACTTGTTTTCTGTGTTTTTCATCCCTGAAACAAAAACTAAAATACCAAAAATCAATGAAGACCAGAAACAACTCAGTGAGTTGAAACTTTGTTCGTGTCAGAAACTAGTCCATCCCAAGTCGAAACTCTGTCCGTGTCAGAAACTAGTCCATCCTAAGTCGAAACTCTGTCTGTGTCAGAAACTAGTCCATCTTAAGTTGAAACTCTGTCCGTGTCAGAAACTAGTATATCCTAGTAAAAAATCAGTCCATCTTAGAATTTGTCATACTCAGTTGTCATACTCAACAGTCAAAAAACTCAGAATTTTAGTCTCTGCCCTGTGAAAAGTTGTACGAGTTTGCTAAATTATCATGCTGCACCAGTCCTGTGTCGTACGAATCTACTCAATTATTGTCTTATAGCAGATTCTCTGTCGTACGAGTCTAAATCATTTATCATCCTGCACTACATTCTGTCTCGTACGAGATAGAATTGACCTCAGTTTTTTGTCGTCCTGCACATGCCCATCAATCATATGGTACAAGGCAGCAACTTGTACGAAACTGAACTTTTGTCATCCTATAACTGCTAAATTGTCATTTGGTTCAGAAAACCCAGTCATACAAGTCTCTGGTTTTGTCAGACAGAACATTAAAAATTGCCAAAAACATAGTCTACAACGAACATAATATTGGTTATCATTTTTCTGAGCATAAATAGATCAAGAGAGTGTACCTCTGCCATTTGTGTTGCACGATTTGGTCGATCACCTCTCAGCTAGTTCAATCAACTACCTATCAAATTTTAGTCACTTAGATAACATCTTATATAGGATAGATCGTTCCTGAAACTAGACTGCATCTTACACTATGCTTAGAATCAACTTAGATAATGTCTTAGACATGATAGATCATTCCTGAAATCAGACAAAATCTTAGTTGTTTCTCCCTAAACAATACTCTAAACAAAACAAACTAGCTCTGAAATTGATCTTGACCTCTGCATTACAAAACAACTCTAGGTCATACTAATCCATAAAAATGCCTATTCAAACAAGGAGTTCTCATAAGAAACAAGCCAAAGGCAAAGAACAAACCTTCACTTATCAAGATAATCCATTCTACGTGAAGGATCCCCTCACTGACATACCGTCATCATCAGGCAGACCAATTTTTGATGAACTGAAATCTCCCACTATACATGAGACAGAATACAATGATGGAAACAAAAACGACCGTAATATTCCTGAAAATCATAATGACTCCTCATCATCAAGTGAGATTGACGAAGCTATTGAACCTACAGAAAAGAAATCCTTGACTGTCAGAAAGACAAAGACTTTAGAAAAATGATGAAAACTATCATGACCCGAGAAAAGGAAGACTATTTCTTAGAACTAGCAAATCAGGGTGCTAAACTTCCTATTGGATATGATGTTCAGACACTTGTTACTAAAAGGGAAGACTCACCTATAATCATGGTACACAAACAGTTACTAGCTTTGTGAATAGAGCTCACAGAGCTGAAGAATAAGGACAAGTCCCCGAAACAATATTCTCTGAAAGCAATATGTCCCTTCCCATTTGACAAGAATTTACACATGCCTCCATTCCCATCACGAGTGGAAATCCCAAAATTTGATAAATATGATGGTACCTCAGATCCTCAAGATCATGTTAGGGAATTTAGTGCTGCTTGTATGGAATTCATGCATGATCAAACGTACCTCATGCGTCTCTTCCCAAGGAGTTTAGGGGGTCAAGCAATGGAATGGTTCTCAAGTCTACCCAAAGGAATAAAAACATTCAAAGAACTAATCCAATTGTTTTTACAACAATAGTCATACAACATTTGACATCCTGTGACTATGATCGATCTTTGTAATACTCAACAGAAAATAGGGGAACCTCTTCTTACTTTTCTCCATTGCTGGAGAAGGATGTTCTCTAGGTACCCAGGACTTATTCCAGACTCTGAGAAAATGGATATATTTTTCAATAACTTGGTCCCCAAACTAAAATATAGCGTACAAATGCAAGTACACCCATCATTTAACAAAATGGTAGATAATGCCATTCGAATGGAAGATGTGCTCATAAAAAAGGGAGATATCACACCTTGGAAAGAAACACAAACAGGATCTAGCTCTAAAGAGAAGAACAAGTATTGGAAATTTGCCAAAGACAACAACAAGAATGTTGTTAATGATGGAGTAGTAGACACTATCAAAACCAACTCAAAATCAACAATATTCAACCTGGCTAGTGGTACACAAGCACTTAAAGCCGCTGAGATTGCAGCAGAAAATCCACCAAAGAAAACAAAGGAATGGTTCAAAGAAAAGCCTTGGCTTTCCAAACCTAAGCGTGATTTTACTCCTCTTGAAGAATCATATGAGTCGGCTTTCAAAACTCTATTGGAAAACAACTTGATAACACTACCAGATAACTCCAGACCATATGATCTAGATGTCAAACCAAGATGGTGGAGAGAAAATGAATACTGTGACTTCCATCAGAATAAGGGTCATAACATAAAGAATTGCATGAAGCTAAAACATGAGATTCAGGATCTCATAGACACTGGTAAAGTTGTTGTTGGGAATCATCCAACCAATGCTGATCATAAAGAATTTAAAGACCCTTTGCCTGCTTATGAACAAGGTGATTCCTCAAAGACCAAAGGAGGTGCCAAGGTAAATTATGCTTATGCCAGCTAGGACAACATTATCAACATGATTGAACCTTCACACTCAGAATATTGCAATGTGATTATAGTTCAAGATAAACCAAATGAATCACGATATGCAAAAGTTCTGACCAGATCTCAAAAGAAAGTTACCCTCCAAGGAGGTAGTTCTTCCAAACCAGCTCAAGAAACATCAAATCCAACAACCATGCCAAATAAACAAAAGGAATCAACCTTGGACAAATTTAAAAGATTAACCTCATCATCATCCTCTAGATACAGCGTGGTTGAACAGTTTAAAAGGACAAATGCTCAAATTTCAATTTTTGAATTGCTACAGCTCTCATCTGCTCACAAGGAAATCCTCGACAAAGCATTGCTCACTACCAATGTTCCAAAAGATTTAGACATTGATCGGTTTCAGTCTATGGTGGGTCATCTGACTTCACCTCACTATTTGACCTTCTCTGAGGAAGATGAAAATTCATTAAATCATCCACATAACCAGCCATTGCATATTGAAGCCATGATCCACAAACACAGAGTAAAATGTTTTTTGATAGATGGAGGCGCGGGGTTGAATATCTGTACTTATCATTTGCTTACACAACTAGGATTCTCTGAAAATGTCATTGATCCAGGCAAGAAAATAACAATTAAAGCCTATGATGAAGAAGAGAGGACCTCCAAAGGTTTGGTATCATTACCAATCAGAGTGGGACCGGTAGAGAGAGATGTCCTTTTCCAGGTTCTTGACATTCCATTGTCATACAATATATTGCTGGGCAGGCCATGGATTCATGAAATGAAGGCAGTACCATCAACATATCACCAATGTTTAAAGTTTCCTTATAATGGAGCTGAAGTCAATATTCCGGCTGATACAAATGTCATCTGTAATGCATTAACAAAAGGTGCAGATACTTTTGTGCCTCATAATAGGGCAGCCTCTCCAAATGAAGATCTAGAAACATTGATGAAAGACTTAGAAAAGAGATTGAAGATTACAGATACCGGCATGGATGGCTACAAAATAGAACTAGTACTATCATTAGTTTCTCTCCCTCCATCACCAAAATAGTTGGGCAAGCCATCAGAGGCTATGAGAACACAAACTTCAGCTCTGAATACTATATATGATGGTCTCTTCATATAGTCTTCTACCTCCTTGGCGGATGAAATAGAAGAGGATGTTGTGCTTAACTGGCTCTTTAAGGAAGATAGTCCAAATGAGGAGGCACGACATTGTGAGATTTCCTCAAACCAATATGGTCATGGTTACAAAATGATTTAGCGCATGGGGTACTTAGGTATTGGTCCTTTGGGCAAACAAAAAGAAGGTATTACTGAACCAATTTAGCTACAAACCAAATCCACACATGATAAAGCTGGACTGGGATACAATCCTAAAAAGACATCAGAACAAAAACATGTTTCTAGGTCTAAAGGCTTGAAAAAGATATCGCCTTTAACATTACATGAAGCAAACACTAAACAAAGAAAAGAGTGTAGAAAAGAGAAAGAGGAATCAACAGTCAAGAAAGAAGAAATAGTCAGTGCTCAAGCTTCGATGGTATCAGCTACGATAATACAAGAAGTTGAGGTTCCTGAGGATATAAGAGATGAAATAGTAAGAATTAGAGAATTGTTTGCACCATTAAAAGTTCCAGTCACATATACTAGTAGACAACAAGTAGATGATTCAGAGACTGATTCAAATGAGTATGAATGGGGTCCTAACTATCTTTCAGACACATCCGCTACAGAAACTCCAGAAGAATATAATGGTGTCATTGATGATACTCAAGAGCTGATGCACATAAAACTAGAGAGGGAAATACAAGAAATTAGACAAAAGAGGAAAGCAAATTATGAACAAGCATTGAAAGAAGGAACAATACCAGCAAACTTCTCATCTATGCATCCTTATCCTGAAACAGAACAAATCAGTTATAGCACTACACAGGAAGAGTTAGAAGCTATAGAACAAGAACTAGTTATCAGTCCAGAAGAAGTCGAATGGAGTAGATGACAAAAAGTCACAAAAATAATGAGACCATGTCAATAGGTGTGTCAGATACAAATGACAAATGAACTACAATATGAAGGAATTTGTAGCATTAAAGATGTTAGTATTGATACCATACATATGCTTACTAAATCACCTGAAAGAGACTTGGAAAATTCATCTGATAACTCTGATGATTCTGATGACTCTGATGACAGTCCTGTTCATGATGATACCCACTCATCCTCAAATTCTGAATCATCTGATACGAATAATGAAAAATTGCCTACTAGTCTTATTGCTGCTAAACCATGACATGACATCCAGTCCGACTTAGTAAATGACGTTACAAGTATGTCTATTGGATTAGATCAATTAAATATTAATGTGAACTTTAATAATCATGATCTGACTCTTTTTGGTCTCGAGACACTTACGCAAGGTATCATTCTGGAACTTGACTTTTTGATCCGCAACTATGATAACAATACCGTGAATGCTCTTGAACCTATCCAAAATTTGTCCTTAATACATCTCAAATTGATTGACTGTACTTTACAGAATCAACCCATGGATATACCTACTTTTGCCAATGACTATACATTATCCTATTATCTCAATGCAGTCGAACCTATTAACTCTTCCACCAGTGAATGGAGTGAAAATATGACTGAAGAGGATATCAAGTATCTTAGTCGCAAAAACAAGAAAAATAAAAATAGAAGATCTGATGGCGAAAACCATATAGTGGCGGTGTCAGAATCTAAAAAAGAGAAAATAAAGGACATACCTAAAGGTGAAAACCTCTCTGAGGTGCCTGAAGGGGAGATAATTGGTATACTGCCCAGTCATTTTCAAGAGTGATCTTCCATATTGATCGAGCTAACTCAGCCAGTGAATATCAAGAATCAAGAGTCACCACAAATTATTCACGTAGCTCAATCACTATCAGCAGAGGAATTGAAGGATTTCACTCAACTATTCTTAGAGAAGAAAATAAATTTTGCATGGATGTACTCTGATATGCCAGGCTTGGATCCTGATCTCATTAAGCATCATCTCTCAATCACACCAGGAGTAAAACCAGTTAAACAAAAACTTCGTAAGATGCACCCGCATGTCGCACTATTGGTCAACGCTGAACTAGAGAAACTACTCAAAGCTGGATTTATCAGAGCAATAGATTATGCTGAATGGATTTCCAACATAGTACCTATGTCGAAGGCAGATAAATCTATCAGAGTTTGTACATATTTTAGAGATCTCAATAAAGCATGTCCAAAAGATGACTTTCCATTGCCAAATGTTGATATCATAGTCGACATGACAGCTGGGTATGAGATGTACTCACTAATGGATGGATTTTCCGGCTACAATCAGATTAAAATTGCTCCTAGAGATCAAGAAAAGACAACTTTCACCTGTGCATGGGGAACCTTTTGCTGGAATGTTATGCCATTTGGGTTAAAGAACACAGGAGTGACCTATCAAAGAGTAGTTACAACTATCTTTCATGACATGATGCATAAGAATATGGAAGATTATGTTTATGACACCTTAGTGCAGACTATGAAAAGATCAACGCATGTTCAAGAGTTAGGTCCTAGACTTGACAGAATGGAAAAGTTCAAGCTCTGATTAAATCCAAAGAAGTGTGCATTCAGAGTGACATCTGGTAAACTACTTGGCTACATCATTTCAAAGAAGGGCATTGAGGTTGATCTTGAGAAGGTCCAAGCTATAATGGAAATGCCATCTCCAAAGAACATCAGTCAAATGAGAAGTCTACAGGGACGTCTCTAATCTATTAGAAGATTCATTTCTCAACTAGCAGACAAGGCTCAACCTTTTACAAAAGTATTGAGAAAAGGAATAATATACAACTGAGATCAGCAGTGTGAACAACATCTTCAGTAGATAAAAGAGTACCTGTCAAATCCACCGATCTTAATGCCACCTATTCAGGGTGAGCCACTAATCTTATATATATCAGCAACTGATTCATCACTGGAGGCACTTCTAGCACAATAGGATGACAACAAAAAGGAAAGAGCTATTTATTACATCAATAGGACATTGGTGTCTTATGAAATGAGCTACAGTATAATAGAAAAAACATGCTTGGCATTAGTCTTTGCATCATAGAAACTGAGGCACTATATGCTCGCACATTCAGTCAAGTTGGTGGCCAAAATTGATCCACTCAAGTATCTTCTTAATAAAGCAACACTCACCGGATGATTGGCAAAGTGGGTAATGATCCTTACAGAGTTTGAAATTGAATATGTGGAATGCAAAGCCATAAAAGGACAGGTAATTGCTGATCAACTTGCTGAAGCTCCACTTGAGGATACTCAACCACTACATATTGAGTTCCCAGATGAATCAATAATGCATCTTACTCAACAACCCTGGAAGATGTTCTTTGATGGGTCCTTTACTCAAAATGGTTCAGGTGCTGGCATATTATTCATTACTCCTCAAAAGTACTCCATCCCAAAATCTTACAAGATTTTATTTCCTTGCACAAACAATATTGCAGAATATGAAGGCTTGGTAAATGGGATAAAGCTAGCCGTCGAATGGAAGGTTGCTGAATTACATATTTACGGACTTTGCTTTTGTGTCATTCTAGCAAATCCCAAGGTCTGCTAACAGAGTAGCAGATGCTATGGCTACCTTGGTATCTATACCTGAGCTACAGGAGTCCAATTTTCGCTTTGATTTCCTGGTGGAAGAGTTATATTACGCTACTTATGATTCTCTTGAGACCCAAATAGTCTGTTCTATTATTGGACACAACTCATCCCGATACAACCACATCTATTCCTATCTATGTGATCAAATTATCCCTGAAAACCTTACTCGTAACGAGAAAAGAAACCTAACTCAAAACGCTTCACGGTATGTTATCATAGCTAACTATTTATTTAGACAAGGTTTGGATGGTACTTTGCTTAGATGTCTAGAAATTGAAGAATCTAAACGTGCATTATCAGAAGTCCATGAAGGTATTTGTGGATCTCATTTGAATGGTTTTACTTTAGCTCAGAAACTATTACAGGTTGGCTACTACTGGCCAGATATGGAAAAAGATGCCATAAAATTTGCTAAGACTTGTGAGAAATGTCAGCTTCATGGAAATCTCATACATGCCCCGGCAAGGGACCTCATACCATTTATAACACACTGGCCTTTTCAGCAATGGGCCTTTGATCTCATTGGTCAGATATATCTGGCTTCATCCAACGGACATTAACTGCCACTGAGTATTTCACCAAGTGGGTAGAGACAATTTCGCTCACCAAGGCAATTGGTAAACAAGTCACCTTATTCATCCTAAACTATATAATTTGCAGGTATGGGATACCTTCGTCCATCATGACTGATAATGGAGGACAATTCAAAAATAAAGACCTGGATGAACTTTATGAGAAATTCAAAATAAAGCAACACTGGTCATCAGTATATTACCCTCAAGGTAATGGACAAGCTGAGGTGTCTAACAAAAACCTACTGACTATCTTGCATAGAACAGTGAACAAGTCTGGGAAGGATTGGCATCTGTAGCTCAATCCTGCACTATGGGCTTACAAAACCAGTATCAGAACACCTACTGGGGCTACACCTTTTTCTTTGGTGTACAGGTCCGAAGCAGTATTACCCATTGAAGTAGAAATACCATCTCTAAGAGTTTCGTTGCAAGGTCTTGTTACTGATGAAGATTGTAGAATATCTAGATTGCAAGAACTCGAATTGCTAGAAGAGTGTTGACAAGTGGCATTTGATCATCTTAGAGTGTATCAAAAGAGAATATCTAGAGGATATAACAAGAAGGTTAGACAAAGAGAATTTTAGGTTGGAGACCTAGTACTAAGAGAAAATCCAAAAAATCAACAGTTTTGAGACAACAAAGGGAAGTTTGAACCCAACTAGCTGGGTCCCTATATCGTTACTGCAGTCTTCGGCTTTGGTGCCTATCAACTCTCAACATCGAAAGGAGAACAACTTCAAGAACCGATTAACACCATCCACCTGAAAAGATTCTTTACTTAGCATTCTCTGTTCCAACAAACTATACAGCTGAAAAAGTCCTGAAAAAATCTTAAAAATTGAAAAAGTCATAAAAAAAAAAGGTAAAAGAGAAAATGCCCTGGTAAAAACCTGGTAAACAGGCACCTTGGTAAATTTTTTTTTTGATTCTCTGCTAAGCAGGTGAAAAACTGGTAAACAGGTGCCTCTTGTACTCAAGCGCTCCATCTATCAACGCAACGTTGGCATTTCCCACTTTCATGCATCTTTGCTTTCGCTTGTACATATTTTCATTCACTTTTGTGGCCTCCTGCTTCGTTGGAACCCTCATGACTTGAAACAGATCAATGCCCTAGTCTTAGGAAAATCGACAGAGTACATCCCATGTCTTAAGCAGTATCAAACAAGTCATTTTCCTGTCAGTGAAAAATGATCGTCCACTCTGAGTCAGTCATCTGTCTCCTGACTACTATAGAGTCTTTATCACTGAGTTAACAAGCAAAACAACATAACGGAAAATAATCACTAAACAGTTTGAGCTATGCATGAAAATTTTCTTTGTATGCTGTCTTTTATATTGGTTTTCGATTATTATCCCTCTGAGTAACTTGAGGAAGTCTGTATTGACTAAGAGGTGCAAGGATTGGGGGCATAATATTTTCTTTGTTTTCTGCTTGTAGGAATGATCCCGATGATCTGGAAACATATAAATTAGCTGGGTGTCTGTGATAAGAGCCTTTGCATTAAGGTGAAATCACCTCACATACCTCGACTCCACTTATTTGTATGCTACAGGGAGGTCCATATCATTTCTTTGTCTGTTTTGAGGGAATTTCTTTATGATGCAATTCGGGTCCCTGCGAAATCTGTCCAAGGATATGAACAAAAAAAGGGTCATTGCAGACAAGATAATTAATATTGCACATTGAAAAAGAAAGGAACTCTAACCTGCCTGTTGTGTTCGTTATGCTCAGTGATGAATCTTAAGTATTTTAAATCCAGTGACTAGGTTTAGGTTGCATTTTGCACATCATTTTGCATTTCATTCTGCATTTTAATGCATCTAGGGTGATTTTGGTGTGATAATAATAATCTCTTTATCTTCAGAATGAGAACTGAGAGCGTCATTATTTCTTACGCTAAGTGGTCTATTTATCATTATTTCTCTGATCGAGTACTTGTGTTTTGAGATGATTAGCTGCATACATAACATTTCATATAGATTCATTCATTCATTTTATTATTAATCATTTGCATTCATCTTATTGCATAGAAAACAAAAAATTTGCACTGCTCATTTTCATTCATTTATTTGCATATGAAAAGAAACAAAAACATAGACATTCATTATCATTTGCAATACATACATTCATGCTGAAAGAAATACGTACATGTAGAATAAAGCATATAGAAACATCTCATAATCAAATTGACACAAGTACGATGAAGTCAAATCAGATCTCGTATATATATATATATATCATCTCAAGTCTAAGAGTACAAAATGACGTCCAATGACATGTACAAAACTCCCATCGGAGCAAGAATCGTATCAGCTACAAAATAAAAATAAAAAATGGGTGTGTCTACAAAAAATATCCTAGCTACAAAAGGAATCATCTAGCTAGCGCCCTCTCCCTCATCACCTGGTGGAGGAGGAGGAGCCTGATGCCCAGGATCCTGGCGCGGTGCTCGTGCTCCCTCTGATCTGGCCATATACTATGAATAAGGTTGCACCTACTGTGCAACAGGAACTACAACACTATACGCTACTACATAATAAGATGCCCTACTTCTCTGAAGAAGGACCTCCTGTCATAGAGACTCTATCTCTGCTCTCGACTCTGCTCTCAAAGCCGCAATCTGGTGATCACGCTCAGTCCTCACCTCGACCAGTTATCGGTCTCGCTCTGCCAGCTGAGTCTGCACCACTATCAACTGTGACTACAACTCTGCAAGACGTGCTCTCATCGACCTACCAGCATCCTGTCTGTGCTCTCTCGCAGGTCCCCCATCTCCACCCCCATCTCCACCGCCACCACCACATCCACTCTGCTCCTATCTCTGTTGTCATACCTATCTAGGAGCTGCTCTCTCCTCCTTCGCCTCACCCACTCCCCCTAGGGATCCACCCTCACTCCTCTGCTACCTACCCTAAGCTGGTACCCTGTTGATGCTCACACCTAGATCACCACTACCCCATCGTGGAGCCTCAGCCCTCTATCCCCGACTCTGCCTCTGCCCTATCTCTGGCCCTGTCCCTATGCTGGTGCAGGGACATCATCCTCAACATCCTCAATGTGAGGAGCCTTCTCACCCAGGTCTGTCAAACATGGGAAAGGATGCTGCCGAAAGTAATCTCTATACTGGGGCAATACCCCTGCATCTGCTATATCGTCCAGGTAATCCCACCTCAGGCGGTGTAAACCTGTTAGCTCCTACATAGCCAAGGCATAAGATAGCCTAGGTGCCCAACCTTGCCTCTCCTCATCAGCATACCTAGCATATGCTGGAAACTCGTATGAGATCCCCTGAGGCTGGCCATATTGCCTCATCACTCGTGAAATGATGAATCGCTCCACAACAATCTGTGATCTCCCAGTCAGTGGGCGTGTGACAAACAGATCTCTTCGCACTGCCCACTAGTCATCCCACGACTCTAACCCTCTATATGGTCACCATACGACAGCTATCAAGTCATCAAACTGCCATCTCTAGAAGTTTGTCTTGCCCAGATGGGGCTGCGTGATATATCCAGCATATCTATAAATGATCAGCTGCCCTGGCTCCCTGCTGTCTGTCACTATCGGCCGACACATGGGAAGGTGCTCCCAAGCCCACACCTGCAAAATATATACCCTAGCAGCCATGCTCCGCCCTCTCTATAAACGATCTCATGCATCTCTCGATACATGTGGGCCAGTAAACAAGAACCCCAACCAAGTCTCTAAGGGGACTCTATCAATCACTCGAGCATCCAGCCCCATCCACTCTGAAAACCCTGCTACCCTTGGTCTGGCATCAAAAAGCACCCAATAAAACCTGCTAGGACACATGCTAAAGGATACTCCTCACTGTACCTGCTCATCAGTATATCCCAACTCATAGAACGAGTCAAGATATCAGGATCCCTGAATATGTTCCTCAGTGCCTGCAGTCTAGATAACAATGCGGTATCATAGTCCACCTTATCCCCAACAAAAGGGATACGAAGGATCCTGTACACATCCTCGGGAGTGATGGTCAACTCCCCAACTGGAAAATGAAAGGTATTATGCTCCGAATGAAATCATTCTACCAACGCTGTGAGCATCCCGTGGTTCACACGGATATCAGGTAACTACATCAGGTGAGTAAAACCACACATATCAATATGGGCCTGCTCAACCTCAGACAAATCCCAAACTAACACCATAGTGGGAGGATATATGCATCTAAAGAGCACATGAGGTAAGCAAACCTGCAACAATCCAACAATGAAGCATCAGAAAACATTCCAAATGAGTCTACAAGAGAAGTTAAACATCACACAAATTCAACTAAGTCAAATGCAAAAGCAAAATTTCATGTTTACACTTTCAAAAATGGTCACTATTTTTCGAACGACAAAGCACAGTTAAACAGAATCTCGTACGAGTTAGGAATGACTCTTGTACGAGAAAACAACCTCAAATGACACTTTATCAAATATCGCATGACAAAATGGTCTCCTAACCGACCTATCGTACGACACAAGGGTTACTCTCATACAAAAAATCTAATGGTCTTAAACGATGAAAGAAAAATTGCCAGTTTCTCGTACGAGACAGGATCCTGTCTCACACAATAAACTGCGACACCCGACCCAAAACCCGTCAAAAACGTGAAAAATAAACAAAAAAATTCAAAATTGGAAACATAAACAGGCTAAAGATTGATCACTTACCACTGGCTCGTAGTTTCGGGGTCGATTATGTCTTCTCTGGCGCTTGAATCGATGCTGACGAGTAGGGACCACCATTTTTCTTCGCAGAAGGCTTTTTGAATTTTCAAACTTGGAGGGTTAAAATGAATTGAGAATGAGACTTTTGTCCTATATATAGACAAAAACCTAATTTTTCAACTTGCTCCGATGGACACGAAAATTGTACCCTTGGCTAATGTGCCTGCTTTGATTCCATTTTCAGGATCGAAATAAAAAATCGAGATCATCTTGCTAGTCAATTTCACAATTTGGACCACTTAGCGCTTTTTTCATCAAATGCTTATCCTGTCTTCAAGTTGCGCTCAATTTCTCAACAAGCAACGCTGAATATCAATTTTAATTCTACCAGTCAACTTTGCGATCAATTCAATCATTGCCAAATCTTCAATATTCTTCAAAATCAATTTGTGCTCAAATGACTACTCATCATACAATTGCCTAAAATCAACTACCCTCGCTATATTTCGATTTCGCTCCCGAGGGTGCATACTTGTGACCTTATGACTTCACATTCTTCAAAATGTCGAGAAATTTTTCAAATTTTCATCAAAAGTCGAGCAAAATCTTTTGAATTAAAAGAAAATCAATCCTTATTGCTAAGGGGCATCTCGGCTTCATCGCTTCACATCAAGTTGAGATCTCTCGATCATCTGAATCAATCAATCGCTAGGGGCATATCAGTTTCATTGCTTCAAATCAAGCTAATATTTGTCTTTCATTTGAATTAATCTCTTAATATTAATCAGTTTCATCGCTTCAAATCAAACTGATTATTTGTTTAAACTCAATCAAAGGTTTAAAGAGTTTCTTTGATCACTCTAAATCTAAGCAGGTGTTCAGTATTCGTTTCTTGATCAAGCTGGACGGTTTGTTCTTTGCTCATTGTGTCTTGATCAATCAAGTTCAAGATCGATTTTTATCATCATTCACTTTATCTAAGATCAATCAAGTTCTAGATCAGTAAGATCCGCTTCTTGATCAATCAAGTTGAAGTTCGGTATCTTTGTTTTCTATCGTTCCTCAGTTCAATCAAGTTCGGGATCGGTATCACTTTAATAAGACCTCATTTAGCTTTGTCGCTTTGAATCAAGCTAACACCTTGCTTTCATCTAGTTCGTGATCAATCAAGTTCAGAACTAGCATCTCCTAGACATCACACATTCTTTGAACCAACGTGCTGCTCGCACATTATTTCAAAGAGGGGCAAATGTAATACCCTAAAATTGGTCATCTAAACCATGGGCCCCTAATCTCGACAACATCACCAAGGTCCTAACCAAAGGCAATTAAATCAATCTTGAGCACATTATTAATTCTTTAATTATCAAAAATCACATGGCAAATTAACCACTCAACATTAATTAAATATTTATTTAATTAATCAAATCATTTCCAAGAATATCATTTTTTGATCAATTATCCCATTTTAATTTATTAAATATCCTTGCATATTTAATTAAATTAATAAATTTGCCATTCAATCATGTGAAAGGATTAATTTATTACAAAAGATGAATTAATTTATTACAAAGAGTTGAATTGAAACAAAATAAAAATAAAAAAGAATTGAATTAAGAGAAAAATCAAACTTGAGATATTATTTCTTTTTCTAAATTTAGAACTTGAAATCAGAAAAGCAATTTAATTGAATTATGGAATTATTCTCTAAAATTGGAATTCAAAGCTTTTCAGAAAAAGAAGTTCAGTTGCATTGAAAAGACCTTTTTCTTGAATGAATCAAATATGTGCATGGAATTATCTATTTTTATCAGATATGCATGGAATTAATTTATTATTATTTTCCAATGCAACTTGGACTTCTAATTTGAATGCATTTCAATTAAACTATAATTGGAATCTATCTCAAGGTTAACTCAACCTGATTTCTCAATTATTTTCAATTAATCCTAAATTGAGCTTTTTGTAATTCTCTATAAATTCAGTCTTCAGCTCTCATTCCAATTCACCCTAGAGATTTTTGAGAACACACTTGGAGATTATTATCATGCTAATTTTGCTCTGGAGTCATTGAAATCATTGTGCTTTTTTAGATTACTTGCATCCATTTTACATTCATTATTGCTTGCATCCATTGTTGCTTGAATTGATTATTATTGCTTGAATTATTCATCCATCTTGCATCCATATAGTTTAATATCATATAGATTAAATCCTTCGTCTTGGTGTAGTCTAGTCACTGGTATTGCTTATAAAAAATCTGAGAGCAATCTTATACTTGCATCTTTTAGAAGACAATTAGTCGCTTTGCTATGGTTTATTTCTTATTGATTATTGATTACTAACCATGCATATGATGACTTAATTGAAGTGTTGTGCTTGCAGCTATAGGTTCACTTTTTCACACACACAAATCCCAACCCAATCAATTTGATTAATTAAGTTATCACTTGTTAAGATCAAGAAAAATTTCAATGTGCCCTGGTGGTCTAGGTGCTAGACAACCTATCTCACATGACCTCGGTCATCACATGAAATCCCACTCCCTCTACCATATTACAAGACCTTAGGGTAAAAAAATATCCAATAACATCATAAAAACATAATGAAGGCTCAAAAGAGACATAAGAGTGCTCATAACAAATCTGAGAACAAATTGAACATAATAGGATACATAAGGCCACATACAAGGCAAGAGCCTTCACCAATGCATAATAATCAAAGAGCCAAAGCATGATAATAATCCATAAGTAGATCCAAATCCATTTCAAATCCTCATTATTGAGGCAAAGCACATTCCACTGGAGCCATGATATCAATCCTCAACAACAAGTAATTCACCCACTTGCTGGAGTGATGCAACACATATGAAACCACCTCAATGGTAAGACACAAACCCTCTTACTGGAGCACAAAAAAATATCATACAAGATCAAAATACATCAAGGAAAACTTAGATAATCTCAACACAACCCTCACATGCCTCTGGAGAATGCACAAAACCCAAAAAGACTCTCACATGAACCAAACTGACCTTCCATGCACCTCTGGAGTAGTTTAGTGCTCCTGGTATGTTGTTTAGTGCCCTTGGAACATAGAATGACATTTTTGGTATGTACCCTAGCATTCCTGGTTCATTCCCCAATGTTTTGGATGATTTTGGTAGCATTTTCGGTAGTTTTGACAATGTTTTGGGTAAAAGAGCAAAATTCAAGGTAAAATTGACATTAAAGGATAGGGAACTTGCCCAGGTCTTCTTAGAGGTCCAAAATTACATAAATGCACAACCCATAAGGTTTGGAAAGCTGAAAAATTGAAGACAGAACTCAAAAAAATGAAATTGCAGACTCAGGGACTGAGAACAACATAAAAAACTTTCTCCCGCAGTGCTCAGAATGGCACCTTGGATACATAACATCAAGGGGAGATCTAAAAAATATAGAAATACCTTAAAGAGGCATCACAAGAGTTATTCTAAGCTAAAATACAATCTCAAACCCTTTCAAATGGTCTGTACCCAAACTATGCAAATCATAGTGAAATAAAAAGTCTCTCGACAAGCTAAAGGGAGCCCAAAAACTCAAAATCTTAACTTCATAGAAAAGGGGATACAAAAAATACAATTAAAGAGATGTATAACTCCAAAAATAAGACCAATATCACTTATAAAAAATAGAAAGGAGAAATCATTATAATACATAGGAAAAACAATTCCCAACAAACAAATTTCAGGACTTGAAAATCAATCAAATGCAAATCTCTTTCCCAAAATTCCTTCCCAATCCAAATTTAACCTTTACATTCAAATCTAATTTTCCCAAAACAATCTTTAAACAATTCCAATCAAACAATCTTTTTACAGGCACAGTGCAGACAATGCTTCCTGGAAATCAAAATTCGAAGAAAGAAGAACCAACCTGCAAATGCAATCCAACAATGGTTGATTCAGAGAAGAGAAAAAAATTCAAACAATGCAAATCTCCAAGCAATATTCAATCCAAATTGAAATCCAACTCAAGAATTCTGTCAGATGATCAACCCGACAACATTCTCTGAAAGCCAAATAAATAAAAATTAAACCCCCAAACTATAGAAAAATTCCAACCAATCAGAAAATTCAGAGAAACAATATAATATACCTACTATGCATAGTTTCAAGGAACATATTATTTGATAATATTATTCACTTACCTATATGAAAATAACCAATCAAACACAAGGGTAGGTAAGTTGTATATTATAGCTGTCTAAACAAATAATACTAATGCAACAATATATTTACAATTAGATTATTAAACAATGATAAATAATTAAATAGTCAAATTAAATAATAAATCAATAATAAAACAATAAATAAACATTACAACTATATCAAATCAAATAAATAAATCTCATCAATAAATTAATAACTAAATAGATCAAAATAATAAATAAATCATAAATAAATAATAAATAAACTGTTAAATAATAAATCAAAATAAATCAATTAAATTAATCTCAATTAGATAAATACAACCCTTATCAATAAATAATTATCAAATAATAAAATAACCAAATAAATAAGCAATAGTCATACTAGGGTAAATTAATTCAAACATTACTAAATTGCATTATCCCATTAATTAGTTAAATATTAATCATACACTCACATACTCAAGCAACCCGACGAAAGGGAAACATCCACGCAAGACTATCCACCAACTTACGCCACAACACAATTGACAAGGTGAACAACTAATCCTAGAGTGAGTGAGGGAAACTCATAGCATCTTTGACAGCTTGCCATTGGGATAAAGACACGCTCATACCTATGAGACCAAGTGGAGTCTATGTCTGGTACCTGCAACCCTGCATCTACCACTGAATGCAATACAACATATATACATCATATGTGATCATACAAGTGATAGAAAATCGTCATCATATCGTACTTGTAATGAGTGTTATGACATCCTCTCTAATCATGAAGACACTGGAAGACAATTGTAGACACTTAATTTAATTATTTTAATTAACTTAACTCCCCCACATGATTAATTTATTTAATTGTGTTAATCCTTATTCTTCTCAATATTAATTGAATTTAATTTAATCAATATTGTCACTATAGTCCAATGATTGATTTATTTAATAAATCAATTTGCCTTTATTCTTCTAAGGTATCCAACATTAATTCTTCCTGAATCTCCCCTTTAATTAATTAATCCCAATCAATTAATTAACCCATGTGATTCTTACAAATCACCTTTCCCTAATATATCATTAGCATAATTAATTCTTGTATAAACTCTCCTAATCCCACTTACCATTATTCCTCTAATTTTTAATTGCCTCCACTCATTCTCTCTCCTAGTCAAATCCTACTAGGAATCCCACTTGCTCTAATCTCACCTAATCCCTCTTCTAATCTCTCCTCTAATAGGTTTCTAGTGGCCAATCCTCATGATTAGCCACAAAGTCAACTCCATGTCCCCTCACTCAACTACATTCCTTAAATGCTCTTTTCCTAGGTGAATGTGAGATTTTCAAAATCTCACATTCCTCTAGATATCCCTTCACCCAAGGAATTTTTAATTCCTTTCTATTCTTCCAGTCCCCATGCTTCTATTTTTAGGAAATTTTTAATTCCTCATTCTCATCATCCAAGGAATATTTTTATTCCTTTTGTCTTCCCTAAGTGGATTGGGAAGCCTTCCCAATAAACCTTGAGGAGTGTGGAGATAAGACATGCCTTTATGGAATATCTCTTGGACTCCACACTTGTCTTGTCAACTCCTCTTTATCTATGTGTGGGCTCACATGCAATCTTGACCTTCCATCTTCAATCAATCCTATCCCTCCATTTCCTCTCTCCTTCTTCTATAAATTGGAGACTCCACTCCTTCATTTTCCATCTCCAAATCAAGTAAGTTCATGCTGCCCATTCGAGTTTAGACAATCATCCAAAGCACTCAAACTATATCCAAATCCATACTCATCTATCACTTAGCCATTTATCCATCTATTTCATCCTCCCATCAATCATCTTGTGCACACTTGGAAAACCAATCACATCTAACCAAAGAGAAAATCCAATCAGGTTGGAGAAGGGCTCTATTCCAACCTCATCACACTCAATCCGAGGAAAAAGTGAAGACTATGAAGGAATAATGGTTTTATTAAGTTTTTTTTGAGTGTTTCATGCTTATTTATGTTTAAACTAACTGTATGTGGGAAAAGCGGGTCGATAGAACTCAATATATGAAAATATTCCCCAAAAAACTTGTCCACACACACACAGAGGACTTCTTGGTGCAAGCTATGGAGTAATGAAGTATTACTCAGCTTCCCAAGGTTGGTCCCATGGTTCTCTATCTCACAATGTCCCTCCAACCAATGTTTTTTCTCTTAGATCACTGAGCAAAATGGTTTAGGGATGGCAAATGTAAGAACGAGGGATGCTTTGATAGATTTTAGAATGAAATGCATCCTAAGCTATGCATGATTCTAGAAATGCAATAAACTAGATTATAAGATGACAAAGTTAGTATAAATACTATCCTAACATGATATATTAGTCCATGATTGAGCTAAATGATAAAGAAAGTATTCTAAACATGCATATTTAGACTAATTCCTATTGAAAAGAGAGGCTAAAATGATGAGCATAAAAATGATATATGAAAGCTTGAATGTATTTGAGCATAAGTGTGATACTACAAATTTGAAGGATGATTCAAAATGGAGGAATGAGAGCTCTATTTATAGCAAAAACAGGGCAATGGATGGTCAGGATTGAAAGAGTTGATCAAGGGTTGAGTTTGAAAGTTGGGGATCCATGTTTGCAATTTGCACCAATGAAATGGTGACAAATGCCAACATAGGGTTGGGTTGAGAGAAGGGGTTGGAGGCATTAAATGCCTGAGAAGACCTTAGGGTTATCTAGAAGGTAAGGGTCAAGTCTAATTTAAGATTACCCACTGGATTAAGAGATAATCCAAGGATAAACCCTTGTGCAAATGATTAAGAGATAATCATGGTCAAAGCATTAAATGCTTGATGAGACCCTTGGGTTGGATGAAGGTTGAGTTAAAAGAAATTCTTTAACCATGTAAGAGGGTTTGAGTTAACCATTAATGGTTAAGAAGACTTTGGGGAATTAAGTGGTTGAAGGCTTGAAGCCTTTAATGGTTATCAAAGACTTTGAGCAATTAAGTGGTTGAAGGCTTGAAGCCTTTAATGGTTATCAAAGACTTTGAGGATTTGAGAAGTGACCTCCCTTTGCTTAGGGATGTGACAAAGTTTAGAAGATGGGTTAGGCTAATTAGAAGCGATTAGAAGAGTCTAGAAGGGATTAGAAAGGGGTTTAGGAAGGCAAGTGGGAAATGTAGGAGAATGCAAGTGGATGGAGGGATAATAGGATTTAATTGAAATAAAGTGAATTTCATTCAATTTGGTTGCAATTTGGGGAAATTAAATAAATTAGATTTATTCAATTTAGGATAACTATTTAATTAAATTTGAATTTAATTAAAAGTGGATAGGGGGAATTTAATTGAATAAAATGATTTATATTTATTAAATGGGTATAGTGAATTTAATTTAAATAAATTGAATAATTTACTTAATTAAATAGAGGAATGCGGGTAATTTAATTAAATTGGATTTAATTAAATAGAGACATGAACATAAAATATTCATTTAGGAATATGGTCATTTTTATACGTCTACACTAACCATTTATCTTCATCCTAGTTTTCCCATTCTTCAACAATCACAAACATTGTTGCATCAACTCAGCCATCATAATCATAGAGTAGGGTTAGCGTAATCATAATGTCATCAACATCCCATTAGCAATATGATCCATCATGAATAATGAACACATATAAACCATCAAATATAGATCCATCATCATCCATTAAAATCATGGAATAGGGTTAGTGCATAGAACAATACATTCAAATCAGCATAAAGTAGACTAAGCTAGATCAATACAATCCTTTGATGTACAAAAGACAAGATGAATCAGAGAGGGACACTACACTGACTATTTGACTATCTATTGAAATATGTCCATGAAATGATCTACATTTCTCCAAGTTAATTATTCAGGTGTTGTGACTTGAAGGCCATGCTTCAAATGTTTGTGATGTGTCTCAATTAAATTTTTAGGTGTTGATATTGTCTACAAGAGGTGATAATGGTGTTTTGTTCATGACTATGTATTTTAGCTTCTGGGAATGAAATTTTCAATATCAAGTTGTATTGTGCCAGTATATTTTTTATGCTACAGTGGGAAATAAGTATTGGGAATGTTTTTGGATGTTCAAGGAATGTTCTTGCATACTTTGCATGATTTCATAAGATCTATTTGTTGATGCATTTTGTCTAGTATTTGTGTTTCAAGGTAACTACTCTAGTTTGGCCAACAAAACTTGTTCTCTTTATTGCTGTGTATCCTTGGGCATATTAAATTGCTTTGAAGGTTGTGTTATGTTGTATTTGGGCCCCACTTTGGTGTGTGGGGATCCACATTGTTAATTCAACTACATGATATGTTTTTGGGCCAAATAGTAATGTTATAGAGGGCTTATCTACATGTTAACTTGTTGCCCACTTTGGAGGATGTGTATTATCATGTGAATTGTTTGAGAAAACTTAGAAAGATGTGATATGATTCTATTAGGTCCTCTCTATCTCCTAGATTGGACCGCCTTTAGAACAATTATATTTTAGTGGCCGACTTGATAGGACCTATGTTTGTCCCTTGCTTTGGCCAACCTAATTGATGTTTTCAATAAATAGAATGGTATATATAGAAGATCAAATCAGTGCTAATGGTGTGGATGAGTGTGTGAATAAATTAATGTGTTGTGATTACATGATCACATCATTTGCAATGCAAGTGATGTGAAGTCGACGTAGACGGAATGTGTGGTGATTTTTTTGAAGTTGGTCCCTTGAGACAAAGATTCAAGGGCAACTTCATGCTTAGCTATTGTTGGAGGCACCATTTTTTATGGACTATTCATATTGATTCATACATTCATGTACCTTTCTTGGAGATAGCGAGTCTCTCTATAAATTTTTGTATCTTCCTCTAAGACAGTGCATCTCAGCCTACAAGTCCTTTGTATCTTACCCTGCGGTAGTGCATCTCAGCCTGCAAGTTATTAAGAGAACAATGAGATTCCTTGGTAATGAGCCTAATATAATATTGCAATCTCATTCATATTTTGTGAGTTGACTCTGGTTGTGGTTTTTACTTGAGTGTTTTTTCCATGTAAATTTGGTGTTCTCTTGTGCATGGTGTTTATTGTGTTATATTTCATTGTTGTTGATAAGATTAAAGTTAAGTTGGTATTGATTTGTAGAATTTAGTGTTTGGTCAAGTCTGATTCACCCCCCTCTTAGTCTTGGGGCATCTTTAATAGAAAGGGCTATCTATTACATTAGTCGTACATTAGTGGGATACAATCTAAATTATAAATCCATTGAGAGATCATGTCTAGTTGTTGTGTTTGTAGTGCATAAAATAAGACATTACATGTTGGATCACAAAATGAATCTCATTTAAAAACAGATCCTTTAAAATACCTTATTAACAAGGCAACTCTCATAGAAAGGTTAGCTAAATGGGTAATGATCCTAAGTGATTTCGACATCGAATACATTGATTGCAAGGCCTTAAAAGGACAAGTCATAGTTTACCAACTCACAAAGGCTCCTACCACAATAGATCATCCCTTAGTATTCACTTTCCTGGATGAATCAATCTTTATAGTAAAGATAGCCAATGAATGGAAGCTATATTTTGATCCATCCTACACACAACATGACTCCAGAGCATGAGTTATTTTTCATTCCCGAAGGAGATGTAATCCCTAAAGCCTACAAATCAACATTTTCTTGCACCAATAACATTACAAAATATGAGGCCCTCATCATAAGCCTTAAAACAACTGTCATATGGAAGATTAAACACTTTCACATCTACAATGATTCTCAACTAATCATTAAACAAGCCAGCAATGATTATATGAGCAAGGATGAAAATTTCATTCCATACAAAAGGTTGGTGGATGATTTTAAAAATCATTTTGATGAAATTATCTTTGAAAAAATAACAAGAGTGAAAAAAAAAGTAGAAAATGCCATGGAAACAATATGATCTCTTCTTTACATACCTTATGATGAGCTACAATGGAAATTCTTGGCAGAACAACCTGTGACTCTTGCTTTTGATGTTCCTATGTCCGAACTTGTGTACAAAATAGTTGGTCCTGATTTTTCCAGTAGCATGACATATATGAATTCCTTCATTAATTGAAACTCCCTCCAAACCTATCCAAAAACCAACATTGAACGTTCATATGCCAAGCCTCCCATTACATTATCATTGGTGAAACCCTATACTGAAGGAGTCTCGATAACAAGCTTCTAAGATGTCTCTATTCCATGAGACAAAAATGGATTTACACAAGGTAGAAAATGGTATATGTGGAGCCCATTCCAATGGTCCAACCTTAGCTAATAAGCTCATGATAATTGGATATTATTGACCCACCATGGAACAATATGCATACAAATTTGTTAATAAGTGTCGTGAGTGTCATATCCATGGGGATTTAATTCATATGCCAGCACAAGAGCTCCAACTCCTCACATCACCTTGGCCCTTCTCCTAATGGGGACTCAATCTCATAGGAAAGATTCACCCAACTTCCACCAATGGCCACTAGTTTATCCTTCCCACCACTAAGTAGTTCATGAAGTGGATCGAAGCTATTACTATTACATACATTATTAGTAAACAAATTGCAAAGTTCATTCTCAATCATATCATATGTCGGTATGGTGTTCCCCTCACCATTATCATAGATAATTGATGCCCCTTTTAAAATTGAGATGTTTGAGATCTTTGTGATAAATTATAGATCCAACACCAATTTTCCACACCATATTACCCTTAGTCCAACGGTCAAGTTGAGGCATCCAATAAAACTATTCTCAGAATCTTAAAAAAGATTATCAATGATGCTGGTCGAGATTGGCATATACAACTTAATCCTACCTTATGAGCATATCAAACTAGTATCCACACACCCATTGATGCTACACCATAGTCCCTTGTCTTTTTCCTATGGACCTATCAAGTTACCATCCTTGAGGGTGTCATTGTAACATTTTCAAATATTATGAGAAATACAAAGTATCCAGGCTACACGAGCTAGAGTTTTTGGATGAGAGATGCCAAGCTGCACTTAACCATTTACAAGTATACTAAAATCAACTACATTTTAGATACAATACATAGGTTAGACCAAGACACTTTTAGATTGGTGGCCTAGTCCTAAAGGAGAATCAGAAGAATTTGATCAATAGAGAGAAGCTAGGAAAGTTTGGACCAAATTGGTTGGGTCCATGCATTGTCACAATTGCATATGGATTTGGTGCATATTAGTCATCTACTCCCAAAGGTGAACCACTCCCAAATACCATCAACAACATGAACCTTCATAAGTTCTATACATAACCCTTGGGGAAACTCGTGTAAACAAAAAAACCAAAAATGTAAAAAAATAATCACCTTGATGAAAACCTCAAAAACATGCATTGCATGTGACATCAAAAAAATCAAACAAGCAAAAAAATATTCATCTTGATGAAAATATGACAAATAGGTGTCTTGTGTGACACCAAAAAAAAATAACAAAAAAGTAATGAGAAATAATCCGTCCTATAGTGAAAACCTGACAATCGGGCATTTTGGGTAAGTACCATGGTGAAAACCTAGCAAACAAGCACCATGTGTAAGAGGTCTTTGCTCTTCCATCTGACATCATGCTATTTGAATCACCCAGCATCACCATAATAAATTTTGACCCATCCATAACAAAAATCCACTTGTTCCATTTCCATCAATCTTTCATGGCTTGGAATTGGGTTATGTCTTGTATCTTTCACCTTTCATACAATTCACAATATGTTGAGTCTGAGCCAAGTGCTTCTACAAATAAGTGATCCTATACCTAACTAGGGGCAATACACTTACGTAGGTTTTCACATCATAAAATATCCTAAAAACACAAAAAAACATCGTAAAAAGTCCTTAAAAAATCCAAAAAAATTGTTAAATATTATGAAAAATATAATTTTTTTTTCATAAATTGTCATGAAAAACCAAAATAAATTTCATTAATATTCCTAAAAAAATATTAAAAAACATAATAAAATGTCATGAAAAATCCAAAAAAATCATAAAAATTCTTGAAAAATACAAAAACATCATAAAATATCTTGAAAAAAACCCCCAAAAAACATAAAAAGTCTTGAAAAAATACAAGAACATAAAATTTTTTCCCGAAAAAAGACAAAAAAATAATCAATTAACCCTGCAAAAACTCTAAAAATTGTAAAACTATCAGACAACACAAAAACAATCCATCAATCACAATCCATAATAAACTATCCCCTTGCAACGACAAGACATTTGAGCAAACACAAGCACAAAACAAGCAAAACACTGACAACACAACAACAAATAAACCTATCATTCTAGTTTGCGATCAAATCGATCACATGTCTAATAAAATGAACTTTAATCCCTATCAACTATCATTTGCCTTATACAAAAGATGGTACACTTGAAAATAGACGGATCGATCTTATACAAGGTAATCTAGAACTAGACATTGTGATCATAAGACAAACTGTTGGACATTGCTGCTGCGAGGATATGTTGTTATCATTGAGATCAACATATTCCCACTCCGGTGATTGCAAATTGGTTTATTGGGTTCATGGTCTAGTGTATGGAGTATTTCTTGTATCACTATATTCTTTTGTACTGGTGTTGGTGATCCGGGAAGCTTAATTGATCATATTAGATGATCCACTTTTGCAGTTTATTTTTCTGATCAGTACTTTGCATAGTTCAATATTTCCTCTAGTTATTCTGGTGTGATCAGATCTTGAGTTGAGATTTTGAAAAAATTGTTTGGGATAGTCTTGTGTATCTTCATGTTAGATGGTTCGTGATTTTGTGCTCCGCAAGTTATCTTTCTTTGTGAGAGTTGCTGTTGTTTGAGTATTCTTGAGTTTTAGACATTGATAGATGAAAATTTGATAAGTGGTGTTCGTGAAACTGTTATTGATGATTCTAACATGCTTGCTAGTGTTTCCTAATTGTGTCCTATTTGTTCTGATGATCTGCATTGATCATTGTGTGAGTTTTTGGTGATTTTGTTGAACCGGTGATGTTCTTCGTGTTATGCGGTTTTCCTGGTGGTGTAGTGTGTTGCGGTTGATCTTGGCATGATTTTCAGTGGTGTTGCACATCTGGGAATTTGAATTAGGTCCATGTTATGTCATGCATATCATTATATTGGTTTGGTGGTCGATCTTTGTATCGTGTGATGTAATTTTGTATTTATGAGTTGAGGGTTTAGCTGACCTTGTTGTCAAGGTTGAAAAATTGTATAAAAAGGTGATCTTGTCATGTAAATTAGGTATTAAGGTTGTGTCTGCATTATCAGAGAGTGGTATGTGTGAGAACAAGGATTCATCTTTCATTGTAGTGCATTGATCGGAGATTGGTGTTGCATTGTAGGCAATTGTGCTTAACTAAAACTATAATCAAGCATTTGGAGATGCTATTCTTTCAGTTCATTTCTTCCAGATTGTAGTTCGAATCTTGTTGTAAGTCAGTGAGACTTCCTTGAGGGTTGTAGCCTTCTGGGCCATTATCTTTTGAGCAGTGAGCTCTAGGCAGTGTTCCTGAATGCATGTGCATTCCCCATTGTAATATTTATTTTCACATACTACTGCAAAGTATCATCTTATTGTGGGTAGGTTCCCACCATGGTTTTTACCTTACTGGGTTTTCCACGTCAAAATCTTGGTGTTGTGTGTTGTGTTATCAATTTGCTTATTTTTGTTCTTGCAAAAGTTTATTAGATTTTTTTTTATGGTTAAGTTTGTAGATCCAGTGAAAATTGATTCAGGCCCCCCCTCTCAGTTTTCCTCCATTGTTGCTGCTAACACAAACAATCAATTTTAACAAAAGATAAGTATGGTTGTCGACTCATTTGGCCAAGTGAGTCTTATCTTTTATTGATTTATCCTAGATCATGTCCTTGTTCTATTAAAGGATATCCACAAGTGATTAGGGGAGTGAGGATGGTTTATTGATCTTGATTTTATTTATTGTTTATGGGATGTTTTCATGAAGTTTTAGGACAAGAGTGTTTAGGTGTGTGTTGGCATGTTCATTCGGGAAAGATCCTATTCAAACACGAGGTCACTAATCAATGTGTTTGTGATTGTTGCACAAACCTCAACCTTTAACACATGGATCCTAAAATGGATGGTAACATTCCATGTCTGCAATGTGTCTATTAGTACAAAGGGAAAGCATCAATACTGGTTTTATATACCTTGGTGCAAACAATTCCATTTTCCAGGTAATAAGGCTCAATGATGATATTGTCGTCCACTAGTGAAAGCATGATACAAGCTCAAGACTAAGCTATAATCTATTAAAGATCAATCAAAATCTAATATTGATCAAGTCCTTCAAACCACTAACTATTATTCACATTAACCAACATTTCTTCTATTAGTCCCTATAGTTATTTCGGTCTAGTACTCTGATATACGAAAAAAATAAGTGTATCCTGCATCCACATACATGTTAGACAAAAAAATGTGTTAGTATGTTTTGATTGTTAAAATAAAACTTTATTTTATTCTGATTTTCTAGGTCTATGAATGAATAATCATGTTTATGTTTCATAAGAATATGTCTTACCATTCTTTATTTCATAAAAGCGGTGTCCGTACATCATCCTACCAACCATCTCAAAATAGATATACTATTGGTTTCACCAAAAATGGTCCTATTTCAACAAGTAACCAACAATTTCAAAATTATTAGACCCTTCCACCCCTAATAAATCTTTGTGGAAAGCTTTTTATACTCTCAATCAACCTCAAGAAGACCTTTTTGTGTCAAACCAACATTGTCACTTTCTTGGTCAACCCAAAAATATTGATAATTTGGGGATTAGAGACATAAAAAACACATTGACAAACTTCAATGAGTAGCTATATGACATCAAGAGGCAACAAGAGTTTAACTTACAATAGGAGGAGATGGCTTATCAGATCCATCTTCACAAGCAAGAGTTGGAGATACAAAGAGAGGAATATGAAGAGTCTCTTGCAAAGGAGATTACTACTAAGGTAGAGCATGTGAATCTATTATTGGCCCAACTACAAATGTTAGAATATCAACCATATTCTAATAGCCTATGTCAACATACAAAATAGAAGGTTCCTACATTCAACATTCCAAGATTCAAGCAAGTTAAACTTCTTAATAATTCAGATAAGTTTCCTAAGTTTGAAATTCCAAGTTTTAAAAGGCCTCATTCATTTCAAGAAATTTTTTCATATGCACAAGATCAACCCATGGTATCTCAAGATAATCCCTCCCAAAAGTCCATGTTCCTTCAATAAAGACAACAAATTCCCCAAGTTTCTTTGCTAAGTCAACCTTCTTGTCCTCTTGTTATTCACCTTTATCCAGATGAACCTATTGTTAACTAGGAAAGTTAGTTGAGTGAGAAAATGAAAGGGGTTTGCAAGGTAAAAAAAGAGTCTTTTTCTTTAAATATTCTTGTGGATGAGTTCAAAATAAAAAATTACACCTATTACATAAGAATGATAAGAAAAACTAGTTGGGATAACAAGGTAATAAGAAAGAAACAAATGTTGAACAAGAGATGCTAACAAATGTTTTAGGTGACCTTTTTATTTTTGTTGAGAAAAATGTTGAAATATTTTTCATACCAATATCAATAGCAAGTTTTGAACAACAAAAAGATATAAATGATTCTAACAAGGTGGTGGCCTTTGAAGAACAAAATTCAGAGAACCTTGTTTTGAAAGTTGGAGAGGTTGGTATGCATGAGAATATTGGTCAAGTTGAACACGAAGATAAGCAAGAGCCCATTGTCTAGGGTATGGACTGATTGGTCTCTACCAAGAACATAAGTTTGGCATAGTATATGGATGTACTTAGCTCAGTTGGGGAAATAATCCCACATGGAGTAACCTAATGTCTTAAGCATAGGCTCATTTAATTATCGACCAAGGACACATATACTTGGATGATGCCGAAACTATATTTGCAGCAAAGGACTCTTGAGTTACCTATCAATTAGCTTAAGGGAAATATTAACTAATGAAAGCATAAATAGTTTTGGAATGGAAATTCTATGTATATAGTAGTTGTTACGGTACCTTGGTAAGTGACTCAATAGTGGTTGTGGGTAGCAATGTAATGATTCAACTACAACTTGGATTTTTAACAATTAACTATATTAACATAACACATGAACTAAATAAATCATAATAATGATTCTAAAGAGATGATAATATAACTAATGCTTTCATAAATTAAATTAACTAAGAAGAGAAAGAGAGAGTTAACTACCTCGAGTAGCCCTTGCTCAAGGGTGATGTAACCTTGATAGATAACAATTTTTAACTCAGAATGTAATGCATTTTTTTCATATTTATTAATTCATAATAACAATGACATTAATTTTCTAGACAACACAACAATATAGGTGTGATCTCATTTGTATTACATATGTGTGTTAAAAACTAGAGATAAAATTGAAGAAGAGAGGAGAAGTTAATTCAGGCAAAACTATCTTTTAGAAGAATGTGTGGGAGTAGAAAAATTACTTCCCTAAAATCAACTAGTACATGTGTCGATCCTCCCTAATGCTGAGGACAACTTATTCCAATGAAAATTGAAATAACAACTATTTCAACAATGAGTCCCAATCTGAATTGGACTCTTTATTCAAATGACAACAACAAATCAAGAACATGCAATAAATCATTTATGCATATTTATGAAGCATATCTTCATTATCCTACAAACTCCTACAATACTTCATTGCATTTATTTGGCAAACAAAGTCAATATAATTTTCATTACAACCATGTTTTTGTTTGTAACTCCCTTAACATCATCCATGAGAGTGGCAGGGCAAGATCTCCTCTAGTTATGCGCTGATTGCAATTCCTTAAGCTACATGTTGGTCTCTCAAAAGAATCATTTATCTATATTAATAATTATATATAGAATATTGACAACATATCAACCATATAAATTCCCATAGCATATTCATATATTCACATGTCACATATATCATAAACTAGATAAAAGCTTGGTTCAGGATGTAGTTAAAGCATATTAAAGTTTGATAAAAGTAGTCTATTAAGTAAAATAGTGACAATTATAGGACAAATCACCCCCGCAATTATGCCTTTTACTTGTCCTCAAGAAAACTAGTACCTAATATTGTACCCTAAGACATCAAGCCTATAATCTATGGACTTGGTAGCACCTACATCTTGGTGCAAATAGTCTTTTGTCCTCTGTAGTCCACTCCCATTGTTCTCTTTCTTTAGTCACATCTATCATCTTCCTCCTTGTTTAGTGTGGATATGGGTAAAGGAGAAGAGGTGCATGGAAAATAAGTGGAATATGAGATTCTTTAGTGTCCTGTGAGGCTCCAATGTATATGTTGGCTCTTAAATTCAAGGCAATGTAGTTATAAAGAGATTGTGGCTCCCTCCTCTTAAGCTCTGGTGTCAATTCTGGCCATTTGTTATGGTAGTGCAACATTTTCCTTTCCTTGCTTGAATTATCCATGAAAGTTCTAAACCTATTATTGTTATTTTCCCTACATTCAATAATCTTAGCAACCACCTTTGGTTTACTGATCAACTAGCTCCATTCAATCACAATTTTTTAGGTTCAGCTGACTTGGCTCTGATCCGCAAAGGATGTTCCTTTTCCCTCTCCTAATAGGCTCAGTAAAATTCCCCTCTTTCTTGCTCATTCCTTAGGTAAGATTTCAGTGCTTTCAATTGAACACCCCCTACATAATTCAAAAGATCTCAATTTGTGTTATAGGTTACCATCAAGTTGTGGAGATAAAATTCATGCATCTGGTCTTGTATGTCAGGTTTTTCTTTAGAGTATGTAATAAGGAATGACCTAAGCACAATGATTGAAATTGGTGCATTGTTGAGTATCTTATTGATCTGGATATATAAGAATTTTTCTCACAAACAAAGTACATACACCCTAGTAAGAGGCCGACAACCTTTGAGCTGATTGGCTAAATCAACTATCTTTTCAAGATTAACTATCAATTTCTTGATCTCTATTTCTTTCTCTTGTAAATTTTCCTCATATCTAACCTTGAGTGTCTCATTCTCTCTTTCCCATTGTTTCATGTGTCATTCAAATTTTAGATGTGCCCTCCATAAAGAAATGTCGAAGGTAAGCGTGGTAAGGGGTGTCAAAGTATTTAATTCTTTAATAGTTGGGGTTCCTTCTTCTATAATTATACTATAGCTAAATTGACTATCTTTTCTAAGCCTACCCCTTCTCATTGTTGAAGTGTTAGTTATTTCCAACTCTTTTAATCTTCCCTTCACCCAATTTCTCTTTGTTTATATCCTACTAGCTACTCTTCTAAGTCCCTAATATTATTAAGAGCTACCTGTATATCTCATCAGTTTCCTTCAGGGACATGCTCTATCCCAATGAAATATTAGTTCTTCCATCAATACCATCATTATCATCTTCTCCATTGGGGCTATTATCTCTTTTTGCTCTAGGATTAGTGTTCCAATAACCCTTTTCTTTGCCATGTAAGGGTCATCATCATCCGTGGCATGCTTTGAGTCACACTGTTCTTGGCCCTTCTATGTATCCTTCCTAATGGGTTATTCTTTGATATCTTTTCACCCTCTACTACAATTTTACATCTCCCAAATAGATATTCTCTTCTAGAGTCATCTTCTAGAAAAAAAACAATTTCATGTTTAGGAGCTTCTTATTGACTTGCAGTCCCTTTTCCTAAGAGATGATGAGAATGCCTCTTTGGTTTATGTGGCTCTTGAAGCTTTTTTATTTCATTGCTTCTTCCATTGAGATTGTTCTATAGCCCTAGGGGTCTTAGATTTCTCTCAAAACATTTGTTTCCCAAAGTCCCCTCCTGACGTTCTTCTAGACTTCTCCACAGATTCTTGCATCTTTGATATAGATTTTTTAGTCCTCCCTCTACAATTTTGTTTCTTATAGTTTTTTTTTGAAGAGGAAGAGGCAAAATATTTAATTTTTATTATTTTTTGCTGGAGTTGGCGATTAGGGCTTTGTTATGAAGATGGAGTAGGGATTTCTTAGAAGCTACATGTGATTTCCATGATGCTATGGGTGAGCTTGGTGTCATATTTTCAATGTTAACTCCTTGTTCCCATTTTTCCTTTTCCAACTCCTTAGGGATTTGGGTAGGTAAACTAGGTGGTAGAAAGTTACCCTCATTATTTTTGGCACGTTCCTTACAAGGGTTTCAACTTATTTCATGTCCACTGTTGGCTCTAATTCTACCTCAACCCTAACAAATTCTTCTTTATCCCCATTATTAACATTTTGTAGAATATTTCTTAGAAGCCTATTTTTAATGTTATCCCAAAATTGAGAAAACAAACTTCTTTTAACTAGAAGAACAACTAAACAATGATGGGACATAGAGGAAAGTGTCATCCTCCTATTCTGCAACCATTCTTATTAGCATATAATGAAATTAATCAGGTACATTCACTAACCTATTATGGCATAAATGTCTCAAAAGCTTAAAATTCATAATGTAAAGGAAAGAATGAAATTGGTCATAGGTGAAATACCTTATTATCTATCATTCTACTTCCCTCCATGGTAAAGACAAATATATATGCTTAGTGCCTTGGGTGGAAAAGTCAATGCTTTCTCGTGGCCTAACAAACTTTGTTCTTGTAGAGACAATATCTGGAGACATTGGAAATTATTCTCTAGTACGTGGAAGATTAACAACCTCTAAAATAGATACTTCTAATACACAAACCCTCGACCCCTTGATAATTGATTTATTATTGTGAAAGGTTATTTCAAAATAGTTTATTATTTCATCATCATATTTTGTTAATTGTAAGCAATAGTGTATCTATCCAACCCTTTTGAAGATTGGCAAGGTCTCTACATTTGAAAGCAACAAAGTATGGTCTACAAGATCTTATCTAATAGGATCACCACCTATTTTGTTTATTCTCTGCTCTTTAAGGTACTCCTTCTTCACTTGTGACTGAAACTAAGCTATTCCCATAAAATTAGACTTCCAACACTTCACTATACCTCCACTTTGTAGCTCATTTTTACAACTTAACTAATTCTGCAGTAATTGTTATCTCTGCACCCTAGCTAAGACTAGACTTAGCTAATGTATGGAACATGGGACTACTTTCAGGTTGTGGGTACCTTATGTTGAAAGTAGACCTCCAAATTAAGGGTTGGTTCCCTTTGAGTATCACCTAAACTTAAAACCTTAATTTGGAAAAGTGATAAAGAGTGCTTTAAAATGAAATCCTATAACTAACTTGAGGTGATACATCGATATTAATTATGTGGTATTGAAGTGAATTGATTACAACTAAAACAATAGAGGAACAACTATGTTCACAACTTGTTCAATCCTAAGATGATCATAAAAATTTCATATGGATGTGTTTTCTTTCAGCTTTGCATATAGATGAGATGATTCATACAGTAATACATACTTAAATGAAACTTAACACAATATATAACCTAATATAACCTTAAGATTACTTGCCCAAAAATATTGTATAGATGTAATTAAATCAAAGGATTTGAATAAACCACAATGCATTTCCTTAAATGAACATACAATAATTTAAAACGGACAAGAGAATAAGCCGAAACAACACCAACTTTTATTGATTTGTAGAAGAATCTAAATACAAAAAACATGAAAACAACTCTGTTTTTTACAATGAATGCTTGAAAGGTGTTTTTGCACCTGAGTACATCAAATAATAATAAGAGAATGACCATAAAGAGTAATAGTGACAAAGGAGAAGCTTATAAGAAAAAATAGTTTCAAGGCATTAATAGTGAGGTTGCTTTTAGGATCTTTGAAAAGCATGATTGCAAACGGAGGAAGCTCAAACAACAAGGACAACTACAGTGCTAAAAAAGATAATATAGAGCATTCATCTAAGGCAGGGTAAAAAATGACAATGATAGAGATGTATTTCAAAGAGAGTGATAACTGGATAACATAGGGACCATGTTTTAGATTAGCTAAAACATAGTTACTTTCATAACAACAAAGACAACAAAATAACATAGAACTTGATGTTAGAACAGTGAGCATTTAAAACAAAGATCTAATTTCAATGTTTGTGATGACCTGATTTCACATATTAGAAAATCTCTTTAAAAATAAAGTTGAAAAGAGAAGGTTTGAGACTAAGGATCATAATTAATATACAATCATGAGCCACATAGTCATCATAGAAAGAAGACAACCGAAATGACATAAATTTGCATCTATAAAATGAGAATATAAGACAAAGATCAGTTATAGCAAATGTCAAGCATTTAATAGAAGCTTCATGATTGAATCCAGTGACAGTCATGTATAGGCATACCAATGATATTGTATAATGCTTCAAAGTAGTCAAAGAGTTTTGTAATTAAGTCAAAAAATTCAGGACAACTTCAAGATTGTCATAGTCATGAATGAGATCTTTATTGTAGACATACATAAAGGGTTAATGTACAAGTCAACATTCATCAGAGTAGCAACTATTTAAATCAATGATCGGACTTTAGACATAACATGTTGATAAAATGTCAATCTTCACCATCAACAGGAGCATGTTGACTTTCCAAATGCACAAAAGGTTTTCATAATAGTGGTATGACTGTGGTGAGAAACAAGAATAAATTAGTTCAAGTCTCATTATTGTTACTGTCAACAAATACCGTTTGCATAATAGTAACCCATAAATGTAGTATTTCACATATAAATGATAGCAAAGGACTAGGTTCTGATTGCATGATTTTTGGCAACTGACTGACCTAGCAGGATAAACATCAAAGATAATATGAAAGTAGGTCAAATACAAATCTTCATTGCTTTGATCATATGTCGGGATAGTACAACTCTAATAAGTCAAAAGATAGAACAATACAATGCTTCAGGCTACAAGCACCAATAAAACATTAAGGATACAATCCCAAAACCATGAAAGGATATCAATGGACAACTTGATCTGAATTATGGATTTAGATGACAACAACTGAGTGAGAACCTGCGGTATTGTAAATTCTGTTTACAAGAACAAGAAATCATAGAATTGAAGCAAGCCAAAAAGTATTGTATTCAATTCAAAAATCCAACATATAGTAGTCCAAGGGATTCCAAGAGTCACCAACAATTCCTTGAGAATCGAAAAACCAATAGTCATATTAGGTTTATTTACATAATAAAATCTAAAACTATGTAATTTTTCAAAAAACTATATAAAATTTGTCCTAACTTTAACTAGGCATAACTTTCTGCACAGGACTCGAAATTACGAGCCGTTTAACTCGTTGGAAAGGTCTCCAAGAGTTGTAGGTGAAGATTTGAAAGAGAATCGCCACTTTCAAGGGCTAAAAATACCGTGAAGGCCTTCAAAATTGCCATTTACTAACATATAGAAAAACTAAAAAAATATGAAAATAATTTTTTCAACTATTTCAAATTTTCTTCTGATCACAACCATAATATTCATGAAGACCCCAAGATCACCGTCAAACCAAACAACTATAAAGAATCTAGAACATTGTCAATGGTCAAACGTCATGGTAGCATGTAGATATAGTTAGGAGGAATCATCAAAGCAATCTACAATGAGGATATCAGTCAACGAGTTAAGACGGTGAAGGAAAATTGTATGAAAGAGATCCAAGAAATAAATATAGTCATTTTTGATAGGATATATCCCCAAGTACATTGAAAAGAAATGATAATGCAATTATAAGACAACTAAAGACATCATCAAAGGAATAATATGATAGTAAGCTCCATGAAAGGTCTGAGACATAGAGAAATTAGAGGAGGGTATCAAGGACATAGTGAATAGAGATTGCAAGATCACTATCAAGTCAGGACAACAAAGAGTTCAACCACATTCATAGTGACAAGGAAAAAAATTAAGTTTGTAGACCTCTTGTTAGAGGTCATAGTGTAAAAGATAGGGTTTACTGTCAAGAAAAAATCTCAGTCTTGTGGAATAACCTACAACAAAGAAAATAGACTAGTCTATGAGTCAAGTCAACCTTAAGATTGTCAAGTAATTTGAATGATAAATCCATGCAATGAAATATTAACTTGAAGCAATGAAATACAAAAAATAGTGCATAAACACTATTGATGACCACAATCTTGACATGGAGAGAATCATAAGGTCAAAATGAACACATTGAAAAGGCATAATCATATACATATAGATAAAAGTATGACATAAAATTATTGAGATATAGATCACATTCAAGAGGCATCAAATCATGACCATGAAGCCACAATGAGAAATCATCATAGTAGAGTAGTTAGATCTCTAGGACATATGACAATATCAAAGTGCAGTCCCAATAGTAAAACAAGAAGATAATCATTCTTTTGTGATACAAAATGATACAAAGAACTAGGTCTGCAACATACGATCATAAAATATGGTCACAAAGCAGTAAACAACTTGGAAAATAGTGATAGAAGCCACGATCAAAGCAAACCCATGAGGCATATAGAAGCCATATTGATTTGATAGTGGAAAAGTAGATTAAAATATTTTGAAGACAGACTTAGGATAGTAAGAATCATAGGGATAATGCAACATCAAAGACAATCTCAGTGGCAAATCAAGTCAAAGAAGATAGCAGATCACTAGAATACAGTCTCAAGGAAAAAGTGGACAATGTTGATGACTGTGACTACAACATATGGCAATAAGAAAGCTTGCACTATCAAAAGAAAGAATTCAAAGGCATTGTAAAGATGTTTGACAATAACATATGCTTATGATAGAGCAGTGATCAATATTGATAGTGCAAGGAATATATGATAATGAGCATGAACGACATTCATGAACAAAAGATAGAGTTCTTACAAAGTCTCCATAACAATAAATCAAGTAGAAGTAAGGGACCTAAGGAAAATACCCTACTATCATGACTATAGACAAAAGGAGAATAGTTCCGTTATCAATAATCATTGTCAAAATGTAGATGTTATCATTGCCACAATATAAACGTGAAAAATAAATAAATGGAATTACCGTTAGAAAGTTTTTGTGACTGATGTCAAAGTTTTGGACAATCATAACAATCAGATGAATGGTCTTCCAAGGAGATATAACACTTTTTAGCAACATAAAACATTGTTTATTGCAAAATCTAAAGATAAGTCTTCATTCTTCCTATTAAGGGTTATCAAGGTCATTGATACTAGTTCAAGGATCAAACCAAGGCTTGAAGGACAAAATGGTGCAAATACAATCAAGAGATGAAGTCTCAGTTACCGATAAAGATGTTTGAGATTCCTTGAGATATAAATGAGATTAATATGGTAGATTTGAACTCTTACTGGCATTTTTGGCAAGAGTTAAGGAGCCCATTGCATGTGTATACTAGTAGACTTTAGTTTGGGGTCTTAAACTATCAATTTGAAAAATTTGTGGACCTTTTGTTTGCACAATATGAGCTATATCCAACCCCATGATGTTGGAGTTCTATCAATCAGTTTGCTAGATCCCAATTTATGTAATCAAGAGCATGTCATCATTTTATGGCTTGAAAAGATGGAGTTTGGAGGTGTTTGCAACAATTAGACCTTAGTTTGAGACCCCTTATGGGTTGGTCTTTAGTTGAAGCAACTTTTGAAGCAGTTAATAGTTAGTTACAAGTAGTTTTGACTCCCTTTTTGAAGGCTTTCCTTTCCATTCAACCTAAGAGGCTAATGTCATGCAAATTGAAGATGAGGTCAAGGAGGAAGACATGCAGTTCAAGTTCATCATCAACTCAAGAGCTAGAGTTAAATATCAGTCTCTTCTTCAGTCGAGAGATAAAACTCATTTGTATATATCTTTGTATCTTCTCCTCTTTTTCTTAGTTCTTTCTTCTCTACATACACACATCAGAAAATCATTGTAGCTCATTTTGATTTCAGTATTCAAGCATTGTAACAACAAATCTTTTTTTAGTATTCAATAAAGATAGCAAATTCCTTCTCAATATATCTTGTTTCTTTATTGTCAGATGAATGATTTGATTAAAATATTGTGATTTGTCATTAAAATCCTTTATTTTGTGTCATTTATGATTTGTGAAACAAGAATTTTATAGCAAGTTAAGGTTATGTGTTGTGTTTATCTTATTTTCAATAAGTTTCATGTTGTGAAAAACTCATTTTCCTTCAAACAAACATTGAAAACTTTGAACCTTCGCATGAAACATTGTTGAATTTCATGATCTTAGTTGAGTTGTAAGTCAGTTTTTAAGTCTTTTGAAGTTGATAAAAGGTTTAGGAAAACAAGTAGAACTAAAATAATTTAGGTGTATCACCTCCTATTAGTCATAGTTTTCAATTTAAAGTAAATCTTTCTCCCCCCTTTCTCATGCAATCAGTAGTATTTTAGGAAGTATTCATTAGGGAACCAACCCTTTATCTGGAGGTTCATTTTCATTATAGGCAACCCACAGGCTTGAAAATCATCCCATGTTTTGTAGGATTGCTAAGTTTCAGACTTAGCATTCAGGGTGCAATCCTCATGACAACACTAATATATGAAAAAATTCTAAATGTCCCTTACCATTTTAAGTTCCTTTCTGTATCATGGGGTAATCATATGATTATAATATTTGCAACAGGTTTTCTCATGTGATAAATTTTGAGAAGGTATAGACTTGCCAAACTTCACCGAATCATCATGAAAATGGTTATGGTAAATTTGAACCCCTAATTTAAAGTGTTAATTTATCCTCAAGTTAAATGTGGCAATAAGGGGTACGAAGGATTGGGACTTAAGATTTGGTAATGATAAATGACAAGTATATTTATAAATACACATGTGAATTTGTCAAGTTGATAGAAAATCAATGTTGTAATAAATGAGGTAATGCAAATAATACTTTCATGAGATTGGAAAGGTGATCGTTGAAATGCACAAAGAGTTGTTGATGAGTGAAGAAGAAGATACAAAAAGTGAGTGTAATGTAATTGATGTACTTGAGGTGACTGATGTGATAGTAGTCATGAAGTTGCGATCTTAAGATTATACCACATGGAAGAACATTTCAAATTTGGTGATGAAAAGTCTACATTATGCAAAAGGCTAATAAAGTATCACTTTGAGTGCTTGAGTAATTGAGTGGTTGTATGCAAATTCATACTTTATTTGGTTGCATGTAACATGACAAAAATAAAAAATTGTATGAAGAGATATAGTGGCTACATGCACTACAAGTTAGGTCCTAGCTATGATGTGAGGCTACAAGTCCTGACTGATGTGTGTGTCTGCATGTTCCTCAATACAACCTAAAGAGGAAAAAGGAAAATGAATGAAAATTCATGTAGTATGATCATGTGATGTCTAGAATGACTTATTCAGATGTAATAGATACATGTAAACCATATGGTTCATCTGCAGATTGCATGTGAGCTTAGTGATCAAGTGTTGGTGGTGGTGTGGAAATGTTATCATCAGATGGAGTGGATGACAATGGAGAGTCGAAGGGTGAAATGAATTGTTGGTGCAAGTGGAGTAAAAATTTCTCCTTATCTAGCGGTTTCTTGTACAATTTGAGTATGTGCCCAATTACCATTAATGAGAAATGATCTGGATCTATGGTAGTGAGCCGAGTAGCTCCATTTGGAAACACTTGTTGAATTTCATAGGGCCCTAACCATCTCTATAGTTTTACCTTATGTTCCTTGTACTTTGAACCATATAATAGTGCCCAATCCCCTTCATTAAATTCCTTTGTCTTTATCTATAATTGATCATGCGTCATTTATTCCTTTGTTTATGAACAATCTCTATATGTGTCATGCCCAAACTTTTGGACAAAAAACACAACAGTTATTTTTTGAACACTTAATTACTTGCGACCTATGCTTAATTAGATGTGACAACTTAACAAGTTGTACTAAACGAAATCTTTATTGATATTAAAATGGGTTTCTAAAGTGAGTGATTGATTAAAATTTAACTAGAAGTCTTAGGTTTCAATTTTAACTCCTATGCGATAGGATTAGATTTTTACTTGCATAACCATTACGACAATCTACTATTATCAAAACAGAATAAATTAATTTTATAAGGACACTATCCTTTTTGATATTAAATAAATTTGCTCAAATGTCCCTTCCATTTTAGTTATATTTAATAATATTTAAATAGCCCAATTTCTACTAAATTGACATTAATACAATTTCTCGAATCAATATCAATTATTTAATATCAAGTTTCTCCAATCATTGATATTATAATCTCTTCATTTATAACTTAATTAATTCTTAAATCTATTAATTCAATATTAACACGATTTCAATGTATTAATATTAATTAATTGAGCAAATAAAATTAAATTGCCAAACGTTATTATAATAATTAAATTATTTAATAAAAGGTTCCACTAGGGTTAAATAAGTTCGCAAGATCAGTCCATTAACTTATTTTAGAAAAGTATATTATTCCACTACAATATCCTCTCACTAAATCAATAATAATCATTTGATAACCTTCATTAAATTATTCCAACTAATGTATACCATTTGAATTTCCAAAATGTATTTTTATAACTTAAATAAGCCTCGAATCCATTAAATCAATATTATTCCAAGTTCAGTGTATTAACATTAATTAATAGAGCGAATGAAAATAAAGCTTTTGAATTAAACTAATTAAGTTAACCTAATCGAAATATTATTTGCTTAATAAAATTCATTTCTTTTTTTAAAGTGGAATTTAATCCCCCTTTTAGATATTAAATATCAACTATTTAATATTTGACCAATATTGACCTCATAGTTTAAAATAACCATTTTACTTTTTTTTTTTTTAGTTTCCAATATTAAAATTTACAAATGAAATTTAACTTATATATATATATATATATATATATATGATTATTGGCATATATATATAAATGAAATTTAACTCATACATACATACATACATACATACATACATACATACATACATATATATATATATATCTATATATATATATATATATATGATTATTAATATAATTGCCTATTATATAGGTTCCATATAAAAACATTAACCCCAATAACAATTGAAGAAATAATCTTCTTCCTAATAATTAACTATATGGGATTTTTCCCCATTTCAAATTTCCCCCTCTTTTTATTATTATATTACTTTCTTGAACCCTAACTAGGGTTTGTCTTATTCTTATAACTTAATCCTCATTCTATCTTTCCAATTTCTAATTTCTAACCCTAACCCAAACTTGGGTTAGGGTTTCTTGTTCTAACATATCTTTCTTATTTTTGTTTGTGTTTGTGTGCAGGTGATCATGGCGGCGGAGGAGGCCACGCATGGTAGTGGAGGCACATAGAGGGAACCACGCCATGGCAGAGGAGGAGGTGGTGGAAGGGAGGTGACACCTTAAGGTGGGGGGGGCACCGAAGGGAGCAGCGACGGGTTTGCAGAGTGGGGCAGTTCATAGGGGTTGCGGGGAGGGGGGTGGTCCGCCGAGGCAGCCACACCCACAGTCGCAAGGTTGCCCCTACAGCTATGGGCGGCCATGGCCCTCACAGCCCTGTCAACAAGGGCCGACCTAGTGGGGAACACAATCACCATTTTTTTTAATCTTTTATTTATTTATTTTAATTTTAAAGGGCAGTTTCTATTATATATATATATATATATATATATATATATATATATATATATATAGTCAAAAGGCATAAGTAAAGTTCAGGGAATAAATTCCAAATATATTTATATTTTTTATACATTTATATATATATTTATATAAATGTGTATATAAGTAAAGTTTAGGGAATAAATTCCAAATATATTTATATTTTTTATACATTTATATATATATTTATATAAATGTGTATATATATATATATATGGCATAAGTAAAGTCCAGGGAATAAATTCCAAATATATTTATATTTTTTATACATTTATATATATATTTATATAAATGTGTATATAAGTAAAGTTCAGGGAATAAATTCTATATTTTTTATACATTTATATATATATTTATATAAATGTATATATATATATAAGGCATAAGTAAAGTTCAGGGAATAAATTCCAAATATATTTATATTTTTTATACATTTATATATATATTTATATAAATGTGTATATATATATATATATGCACATTATATTTATATTTATATTTAAATAATCTGATTTGTTAAATCAGAGTATAAAATGTTGCAATGTATTTGCATAGGTTAAATAATCCATTCTTTTAAATTAGAATACTAAATGTTATAAATATTTCTGTACAATTTTAAATGATGCTATCGTTTTAGTCAAAATATTAATGCATGTAAAATCTTGATTTAAATGCAAATGAACTCTTTATTTTTAAAAAACTAGATGCAACATATATCTTGTTAGATTTACCCTTTAACAACAGATTAGATTGATGCCACATAATGGGTATTTAGAATATAAAACTTACATGTATATTTATATATTTAAATCTGCACTATTAGTTTCTCTTACACTAACTTAGAACATGTATGATAAATAAACAAAATAGAATAAATCTTGTTTTCTTTTAGTAACATATAGTTTCATGTTTGATTTAAAATAACAATATCTAGATTTACAATATTTTCTACTTCTACCTGCATTTTCAAATTAGGAAATATAGCAGTAATAATTTTATTTACAACTGCAACTAACTTTTATCTAATTTTCTCTCTCTCTCTCTCTCTTTTTTTATCAATAACAGCAAGATAAAATAACAACAAGATGAAATGCATTATTAATGATAAGTCTAAGATATCTATTTATTTTTCCTTTCTATCTGAACTTCATAAGCAAATAATTCATTTCTATTTAAAAGTGACTACTCTAGTAACATTTAACGCTGGATTTCTTTTTTTTTCGATAACACTTAGAAACAAAATATAATATCATTCTAAATCTTTTTTTTTTTTTTTTTTTCAAGTAACTATATTACTTAAAGAAATAATCCAAAAATCTATTCTTCTCCTTGCAAGAATACATACTTCAAAATAAATGCATCTTTATTACATGGTATAACAAATCCAATAGTTACATTTAGTACATCATAGTTTCTATTGTACAAATAGGTAAATAACAAAATCTAGCCTCTCATTTCTACTAAATGAGGGCTTGCCAAATACATGTATTTTATTTTTGCAACTAAATAAAAATAAACAATAGGATCAACCATAGCTTCCTTTCCAAACCTTTCCCAATCAAACCTGCAATAAAATTTGTAGGTTGTGACCATGGAGGCTCACCTCCCAACCTAGGCTTACAAGAAGCCATCCCCGAGCTAGGAGAACCAAGTCTAAATGGGATACACACAATCAATACACATACAAGCAAGAAAAAATCAAAACATTAACACTCCCAACCCAAGGATAAACAACATCACTTATGTGACTTTTCAAGTGGGGTGAAGGTGGACCAAATACTCAGAGGATAATTATGCAAGAATAGAAGAACATAATACCATTACAAGGCTACCAAGAAAACATCCATAAGTTCCAAACTTGTCCCAACAATTCCTTATGTCCCCCAAGGCATACAAGCCAACAAACTCCCCTTAGCATAAACAAACACTATGCAACAAGGGTCCCATAATCCCTTGTGTATCACTCTCTTCCAAAGAGAGCCTCTACACTCTTAGGCTGTCAAACAACCCTTCACCCCAAGGCCACTCTACCCTCCCAAGGGTGAGTTTGGCTTTAAAAACTCCCAAAACAATAACATAAAAACTCAATAACATAAACACATAGGGAATAAATCAACATCTTCCTCAACATACTAAGAAATCAACAATGGAAAAACAACTACAACAGACAATCTTTTCAAATACAAAGCAACATACATGAGATAGTAAACCAACGAACCTTAAATCTGCCAAAAGGATGAATAGAAGTTGTAGGAGAGCTGCCCAATCCACTTACTTTTTCTTCACAAGACTTAGCCATAAACTTCCCAATCCAAGACCAATTTCTCAGGAAAATCTATGTCTCCAAAAATGGAGAGTGGGTCATCAAACTTCTCCCTCCCAAACCATTCCCTAAGAAGACACTCCTCACTCTTTCCAATCCCCATGGAACTCAATCATTAATATGACATGCATCCATGTTTTTTAATATCATAATGAAGTACTACAAATTCTGAGATAGCTAACATACGTCATATCAAGATTATCAAATCAGTGGATCATATAGGATCTAAATCCATAACACATCAAAATGTGCACCGCAAGGTAAAATGATTCCATAACCTGGTTCAATTATTTTTCCCACTAATCTATCCATTTAACATAGCCCATCTTATTGAATTATAGCATTTATTAATATAGTCAACCATGGTCAACTAAGTTAACCAGAGCTTGATTGGGGAGGGGCTCTACAGTATGTTAAATGGCTTCCATTCACATCTCATCAAGTGAATTTAGCTGATGTAACTTGTCCTTTTGTTCTTGATCAAGATTCATTTTTAATTCAACTTCCTTCCTCAATGTTCTGTACTCAAATTCAATAGGAATGATTTCGTTCATACCTTAGATAAGCTCATAGTGTGTGAACCCTATGGTTCGTATTCCATGTTCTATATTCCCAAACTGATTTAGGAAATCTAGCAACCCAATCTCTTTTATGCACTTGAACTATGTTATTTAGAATTGATTCAAGTTCTTTATTTGTTACCTCAACCTATCCATTTGATTGTGGGTGGTAAGGTGTTCATTGCTTATGTCTTTCACAAATTGAGCAAATAAATCGGAAGTAAATTGTAGACCCTGATCTATTACTATCTTATTTATGCCACCCATAAATTGTCTTATTTATTCTATGATTTGTGGAACCTTTTCCATATTTATAATGTTAATCAAATACATTTATAAACATTACCTTGATCATGTGAAACATTAACTATAATTAATGATGTTTGATATGCATTTGTATGTTTAGCTAGTTAAATCTAATTTGTGATAATATAATATTATAAATGGTTATTATTAAATGTAAATTATTCTAGAAGGATTAACATTTTTTTGTGAGAGATTTAAGTCATTCATGTAGTTGAAAATAAGAAGAGACACATTGACAATTGACAAATGAATCTATTGATTGCAAGTGTAGAAAAAGTCAAAAAGCCATTTTTAGTAAAACAAGCATATCTCCTTTGTTTATCAACAACATTCAGATCTTCAAAATTATTTGGAAATATTAAAAGGAGAAAAGGCCTAGAAAATATTTTGGAGAGATTCATAATAGTTAAGGAGCAATATTTGCTAGAAGTTGACTTAGATAAAAGTGACAGGATTAGACACGACAATTAAGGAATGAGTTATAGTTCAGTTTGGACTCTTCCACCTTTTGTTGTTCTCATGGATTTGGAGTTATTATAGGTAATAATAGAGAATCTTGTGGAAACAATATAATGACTCATAAATGATTATGACATATTTGGTGCATATTTTGAACCATGATTGTATTTTGATGTTGTAAGAGTTTGAAGAGGAGTAGATCACTCTCAAATCATTTTGGTTTGGTCTTTAATCAATTATGGATAGAATACGTCATCTCCTTATTATCATGGGAGAATTAACAAGTGTTGTAATTTGTTTAAGATTTGTAATTAATACAACTCTCAAGCCTTGTGTATAAATCTGAGATCCCTTTTGGGTTGAGAGAGAGAGTAACCAGTTAGTGCTAGTCTTTTTAGTAGTGTTTTTGTTCAATCAACAAGTCTAATATAAGTCCACGCAATATCTTTGATTTACTATAAGAATATTATTTTGGAAATGAAGCTTGTATATTGAAGATTAAATACTAATCGCTAAGATTAAAGCTACTCAAGTAAGGGCTTCTTGAGGTATTGTGACTCTATAGTAATTTAGATTGTTATTTAATATGTTTAAGTGTTGGTGATGGGTTGTTTAGAATAGGCTGTTTTGCAACATAGTTAATTCTACTAGTTATATAATAGTCAACCTAAAGCAATTGTTCTGTTAATTAATCAATCAGCTTGTAGACACTATTGTGTAGTTAGATTTCTTTCTAGATTTTTTTATCTTTCAATTTAGTTTATTACTTTCGGTTAATTTTCTATGCACATAGATAGAACAATGTAGAAGGTTTCCCTAGTGCACAAATAGCACCAACATCATCCAAGAAGAAACGTCTGTAGTTGATAATTAAATGAGCCTCTACTTTAGGACATTAGGTTACTCTGTGTGGGATTAGTTGCCCAACTAAGTTGAGTGCATTGAGTTACTACACCAATCTTTTGTACTTAGTGGACATTAGTCATTTTTTATGCTATTATCGGGGATGTTGTCAAGCAATGAGAGTCTCTAGATTTCTTAAATGCTTTTTCTTATTTTCCTAGAACCATAGTTTTTATTTAAGGCACTCAGGGTTGTCATAAATTTTGCAAGGTGATAAAATTAGATCTAGCAACATAAAAAATTGGTTTTTGGATCCATGAAGCACAATAACTAGAAGCCAATAATATTACCAATGAGTTTGAAATTCAATGAAGACATGTTCTCTAGAATCATAAAGGAATTTTGTTCATGTATCAATGACATGGTGTTGGTTTATGAGGAGGCAAATGAAGACAACTTTGTTTTGCAAAATGAAGAAGTTAACCTACACAAGGTTGTTGATTAAGATGAATGTGATGTCAAATAAGAATTCTTACTTCAAGAAGAGATGCCATAAAGCCAAAATCGGTTCTCTCATGCATAAAAGTAAATAAGATATTGAAGAAAAACATTTTTGGGATGAATTATACTTATTTTTCTCAAATTTGGATCTAAACCAATATCTTTGATGAGAAAAATCATGATAATAGTGCAAAAAAAATCTATGTTTTTGTCAAATCAATCACACAAAATGAACTTTACAAATAAAAAAAAGGATAAAGAAGCAACCCATCATCAAAAAACCAACAAGGAGAATTTAAAATTTGTTGTTTCGCGAGGATGTCCTATCAAACATATAGTTAAGAAGGAGGAAAACAAATTTTAACAAGTTATACTTGCACCTGAGTATGAAGTTGCAGTAGAAGATGAAGTTGAATATGCAGTTGCAAAGAAGAATGGTTTTAGCTTACTTATGCACTTCAAAACAATAGTATATATGGTCAAAATGAAGTAGCAAGTGACTTTTTTTTAATGTATTTCCAAAATTATTGTAGTTGTTCACTAAGTTCTATTGACGATGCAACTCTCTTTGGTTGCTCATAAATATGCGAAGCATTGTACATTGCTAACAAAAGGAAGCTGTTGTACAGAACCAATCAATGGTTTTGTTTTATGGTTAATGTAGGGTTTTTATTCAATAAGTGTTGTTACACAATGTCTTATATGTCTTTTTCTTTGATTTTCAAAGCATAGTTAGTTAGGTGTTGTCTAGTGTAGTTGGTTTCCTAGTTCTTCTTGTTTAAATGATCATTTTGAGTTGCGCATAGTTGGTTGGTTGGTTGGCCATATTTAAAGATTGCTTATCTTTTAAGATCACAAGTCATGTCTTCAATTTTGAGAGAGCTATGGCATATGTTTTCAAAAGGTTCCCATTAGGTAATTAGTTTGTCATGGATTAGAAAATGTCTATCAAAAAGATGTTGTCCAATTGATCTACTCATGTTCTATTTAATGATAAATGTACAATATATAAATTTGTATTAAAAGTTATTGGATGGAGAGAATTTTCTATAGTAACTGGTCAAGAAGTTTTCAACAATTTTCTAGGTTGCCCATAATAACTGTTGTGTTATTGAAGAATCCACCCATAGCAAATATTGTGTGATTAGACAATCCACCCACAACAACTGATGTGTGATCAAACAATCTACCCATAACAATTGACATGTGTTTAAATAGTTCATTTTCAACAACTAATAGAATATTTATAACAACTATTGATGATAATATGCAAGCACTCTTAGAGGGACCTGTACATTCAACTCTTCAAAGACCTATGCATTCAAATCTTCACCAAAATTGTAGATTTTCACTACATCATCAAAGGTAATTACATTTATGATTTCCATTTATTGGTAGTATTTATCATTTTCAATTAATTGAATATCTATGCATTACTATATGTTCATCAATTATTATTATCTAAACTACATGCTTCATAATCGATTTATTCTGCTTCCCTCATCCATACATTATCATTTGAGGACAAATGACCTTTCAAATAGGGAGAACATGCATGCCTTGTATTGTTTTCATAGACCATAGGATGATGACCATGTATTTTTTTCATACTTACCTCCTACATTCATGACTATGCTTACTTCATTTGATACATTATTCTATAGCTTTTTATTTATTTTTATTAACTACCAAGTAGATTCTTCAATGTGACCATCGTTGATGTAAGACTATCCTCTTGTTAGTATGACCACAATCTTCCTTATTTCTTTCATATATGTATGCAAGAATCAAAATCACTAAAGATAGAAGTGTTTTGGATACTTATACAAACTTGAAGGGTAGAAGGTCCACTTTTAAGATAGTGGGTAGAAACCCCAAAGGATAGAAACCAATTAATAATGAAAAAGAATAGTTTGAGAGCCTTAGTGGACATCAAGGTCACATTTTGATAAACAATACAAAAAGACAATTCTACTGTAGATGATAGTAGCAACATGAAAAGGACAACAAATAATTATTATAAGGTGAAAGTCACTTTACAAAGATGAGCAATGGGTAGCAAGTAAAATAAGATATTCATGATACAAGTGCAAAGGAAAAGAAAAGAGGTGAATAATTTTAAAATAAACAAAGTACAAGATTGTATCAATAATTTAAACTATAAAACATTTAAGGGAAACAATCAATAATGGAAAGAACAATAAAAATGAGTTATCCTATGAAGATATCAAAGAGAAGAAGTATGACAATGAGATGAAGGAAAGAAGATGGTGACAAGCATGATTCCAAATGAAGCATGGTAGTGACAACAATGCAAATTGACTATATACAATAGAAAAGATGATGGATAGTCTTGTTGAAGTTTTATAAAAAGGTAGAGGTATGTCTATGACAAATTTATATAAAATAAAGATGAAGAATATGTCAATCACAAGTGGTAAAAAGAGAGTCAATTTTATGAAGGTACTATTATATATATTAATCATCATTCAATGCTCATTTAATGAAATAACTATGGCAGTTTTTTTTCATGTTATCTCAAGAATGACTTAAAGAGAGAAGATGCTAAGAGAATTTGGAGTACAACAATTTTTATATCTTTATGAAAGATAGAGAAATATATGTTGGAATCAAGGGAACACTGAGAGAGGGGGGGTGAATCAGTGTTCAAAAAAATTAACTTTAATAACCTTATTTTTCAACCACTTAATGCAAATGAAGAAGAACAAAGTGCAGAACCACAAAGCCAATATCAACAACACCACAAAACCAAGATTTTTATGTGGAAACCCAGTTAAGCGAAAAATCATGGTGAGATTCAAATCCACAATATTAATATACTCTATTAGAAGCATAAGAATATTACATAAGGGGAATGCACATGCATTCAGGGACACTGCCTAGAGCTCACTACTCAAAGTTTACAATAAGGGCTACAACCCGGAAGGCTCCTCACTGCATTACAAAATGATTGTAAGTGATACAAGAGAGTTTGAACTATTTAATAGAATCAACAAATTCCTGAATATAGTTCCAGTTAAGCGCAAAACACTTGATCAGACTCTTCTCTACTCTTCTACTCTATTATGATATTTTGTAACATACCGGAGCACCAATCTTCACTTTGCACACATGAAACCATGCACTGTAATGCCCGCCAAAATACCCTAGAGAAAATAAGCATCTAACAAATTGAATGGAGATAATTTTTTTAAATATCAACTAATGCAACACATAACTCCATTTATAATTTATATCTATTAACAATTAAACACAAGGAACATGATTCTTAAACACATTAATTAAATTACGCAAGTAGAATAACATAACATCATTAACTTCTCCCTAGGGTACTTTAACATCAATACTTATTCACTATCATAATGCCATCCTACTCACATGTTTATCACATCTACTATTAATCAATCCTTTAACCTAATGTACCATATTCCTTTCCTTTCAATGAGATATGCAACCTACTAGATTATTTACCCAATATGATATGCAGACTATTCCATCATTTAATTAGCATGATTCATTTATCGTTTTAAATGCAAGACAACCCCTTAATCCTACATTAATTTTATACACCAAATATAAATGTGTTTTAACCCATCATTTCCTATCTACGTGATCATTATCCTTTACAATGGTAATTGCAATACTAATGCATAGACATATTTATTCTTACTTATCTTTTTATCCATACTATAAATGCATCTAAATACCTAACATGATCATTTCCTTCATCTTGAATCCTAAATGCATTAATGCAAGTATCTTAATTCTTTCCTTTAATCTTATATCCTATGAATACTTCCTAACTTCCAATACAATCACATGAACAACATCTTATCTACATGATATTCATTTATCAACCACAATTCCTACATCTTATCCATTCCATTTTCTTAAGGTCTTTTCACATATGAATCTACTTCTACATAATAACCACGGAATCTAAACTAATACAACAATAACATGAATCCATTCTATTACAAATGTAAATCCTTTGCAACATATAAGTACATGAAAGCCATTTAAATTCATTATACAAGAACATCGCCATACACCCCATGGTTCCAATATTACAAATTATGTCATCATCATAAATTCCAACTACAATACAATTACAATCATATGAATAATACATCATGAGTACAACTCATTCCTAACACATGATTTCATCTACTTTTACAAGGTAATACATTTCATGAGTCCAACATATCCATTACATAAATCTACTACATGAAACATCCATAAGCTACTACAATGAGAAGTATCTGTATGCGGGAAAAGTGGGCTGATAAAACTAAATATGTGAAAATATGTTAGATACTAGTCCACACACACACACATGACTTCTTGGTGCAAGCTATGGAGTAATAACGTATTACTCAGCTTCCCAAGGAGGGTCCCATGGTTCTCTATCTCACAAAGTCCCTCAAACCAATGTTTTTCTCTCAGATCACTGAGTAAAATGGTTTAGGGATGGCAAATGTAAGAACGAGAGATGCTTTTGATTGATTTTAGTATGAGATGTGTTGTAAGCTATGTATGATGCTTAAAATGCAATAAACTAACTATAAGATGACAAGTTTAGTATGAATACTATCCTAGCATACTATATTTAGTCTATAATTGAACTAAAATGATAAAGAAAGTAATCTAAGCATGCATATTAGTCTAATTTATGATCTAAAAGAGGCTAAATGATGAGCATATATGGAATGAAAGCTTGAAAGAATTTGAGCATAAGTGTGATGCTTCAAATTTGAAAGATGATTCTTAAGAATGGAGGAATGAGAGCTCTATTTATAGCCTAAACAGGGCAATGGATGGTCAAGATTGAAAGGTTTAATCAAGGGCCAGGTTTGAAAGTTGGGGATCCATGTGCACAATTTGCACCAATGACATGGTGACAAGTGTCAACATAGGGTTGGGTTGAGAGAAGAGGTTGGAGGCATTAAAGGCCTGAGAAGACCTCATGGTTATCTAAAGGCTAAGGGTAAAGTCTAAGTTAGGCTTACCCACTAGATTAAGAGTTAATCCAAGGATAAACCTTTGTGCAAATGATTAAGAGATAATCATGGTCAAAGCATTAATGGCCTGATGAGACCCTTGGGTTGGATAGAGGTTGAGTCAAAACAAATGTTTTAACCATGTGGGAGGGTTTGAATTAACCATTAATGGTTATTGGAGACTTTGGGGATTAAGTGGTTGAAGGTTGGAAGCCTTCAATGGTTTTCAAAGACTTTAAGGGTTTTGGTGGTTGAAGGTTGAAAACCTTCAATGGTTATCAAAGACTTTAAGGTTTTTGAGAGGTGACTTCCCTTTGCTTAGGGATGTGACAAAGTTTAGGGGAGGGTTAGGTTAATTAGAAGTGATTAGAAGATTCTAGAAGGGATTAGAAAGGGGTTTGGGATTTTGCAAGTGGATGGGGGGATAATAGGATTTAATTGAATTAAATGATTTTCATTCAATTTGGTTGTAATTAAATAAATTTGATTTATTCAATTTGGGATAACTATTTAATTAAGTTTGGATTTAATGAAAAGTGGATAGGGGGGTTTTAATTGAATAAAATGATTTATTCATTAAATGGTATAGTGAATTTTATTTAAATAAATTGAGTAATTTACTTAATAAAATAGAAGAATGTGGATAATTTAATTAAATTGGATTTAATTAAATAGAGAAATGAATATAAAATATTCATTTAGGAATGTGGTCATTTTTATACGTCTACATTTTGCCCTCTTTGAAGTGACGTGTGTGCACATGTTATTTCAAAGAAAATGATGTGTTTTTGTGATTTTATGATCAAATGCAATTTTTGTTGTGTCGCTCTTTTGATTTGCAAGTCGTGCCCCAGATTTGATGTGTGATGCCCCCTCGGGAGATGAATCAATTTTGAAAATTTGTGATTTAATTTGATAAAGGTCGTATGATATGTAGGATGTCGTGCATATAAAAAGTGTGCAGATTGATTCATCTCTCGATAAGGTATAGCTGTTTTGGTATAGGGGAGACCGCGACCATATTACAGGGCCAGTCACCTAACCCTAATGTCATTTTCCTCCTATAAAAGGGATTTAGGGGTTGATTTAGGTTCATTTGTGCTTTGTTGACTTTGAAGAAAGAGAATTTTCTCTGGAGAGAAAATGCTGATTCCCTATCACAGACACCGTTTCGAGCGCGTTCGGAGGTACCGGAGGCCTGTAGCGCGTGGACCACCAGTAAGTCAACGTTTTTGACCCCTTTTTGATTTTTTGTTTTGTCATTTTTGGTCTTTTTTTTGAATTTCAAAGTTTGGGTATTTCGTTTTAGCGCGTTTAAGGCTTAGTTTAGCGCATACGAAGTTTAGAGTAGCGCATCGAAGTCAATTTTAGGGGTTGCGTCCAAAAAAATAGGCTAGCGCATAAAAGTATTAGGTTAGCGCGTGTAGGTAGAATAGCGCATGCAAAGGTTTGGGTAGCGCGTCGCGTCAACAGGGTAGCACGTAGGTATGACCTAGCGCATAGGAGCCGCTGGGGTTCGCATAGGAAAGGGGGTTTAGCGCGTAGGACTAACCTAGCGCATAGAGCTAAAAGGGTAGCGCTCAGGGAGGGTAGATTAGCGCGTAGGCATAGTCTAGCGCAGGGGATGGGTTAGGTAGCGCATAGGGTGAAAAGTTCAGTGCGTAGACTAGAACTAGCGCATAGGTTGGATAGAATAGCGCGTAGGAGAGGCAGCCTAGCGCGTGAGGGTGTTTTAGCGCATTGAAGGTCTGTTTTAGCGCATCCGAAAATTTTTGCAGTTTTGGCTGAGTTGAAAATTTGTTTTTGTTTGCCTGCCATGTTTTGATGAATTTATCCAATATGAGTATTTGTATAACTTGTTTTGATGTGCAATTTTCCAAGTTATGTATAGATATCAAACTGTTGTTTTGATCAGAATATGATGTATTTGCGTTGTCTGTTTCAAGTTCAATGTGTGGGAAAGCCTGAGTTGTTTTACAAGCCGATATGGGTTGGAAACTTGATTTGTTTTTCAAGCTGATATGGGTGGGAAACTTGAGTTGTTTTACAAGTTTATGTGATTTTGGTACTTGAGTTGTTTTACAAGTTTTGATATGGTTTTTGAAAACTTGAGTTGTTTTACAAGTTGATATGAAATGATAGGATTTTGAACTTTGATTGTAGATGAGCAAATTGTTTCATGTTGTTGATGTAAGTTTGATTTTGATATCTTTGTTTTGATGTGGAAACTGATATTGGATATGTTTGGTTTGTTGACAGGAGCGATTGGGGGTTGTGCAGTCAATGGAGAGATTCCCGAGACCATGGACGCTGATACCACGTCTGTCCCAGGCAGATTTGGACATTATAGAGAGATGTGGATTGACCTCTCTTCTGGATATGCCTCGGTTCACTGTGAACTGGGGACTTTTGACAGCATTGGCAGAGAGGTGGTATAGCGACACGAACACCTTTCATTTTGCCACTGGAGAGATGACAGTGACACCGGAGGATTGCTACCGGATTTTGCGCATTCCTGTGGTAGGGGCACTGCTACCCTACGAGCAATCAGAGGAGGGCGGCACAGAGGCACTGCGCCGCATATTTCATGATGAGACTGTCTGTGGATATGAGATTCCTTGGCAGGAGTTTCTGGATTTGGATTATGCACCGCTGCCATCTGTATTGGTAGGATTCATTGGGGGATTCCTTTGTCCTAATCGCAGGTCAAAGGGATTTTCAGTGGGATGGGGGCTGGTTCTAGAGCAGATGGTCACACAGGGCCGAAGATTTTCATGGGGGTCAGCAATGTTGGCCCATCTTTACAAGAGCCTTCATGAGGTAGTATACCTCAGTTATGGTAGTTTATCAGTGGGTGTGACCTTATTACAGGTATGGTGCTGGGAGCATATTCTAGTAGCGAGGCCACTAGCAGATAGAGACAGGCCCGTAGGTGCTGCATATGCCTACGGATATAAAGGCCTAGTTGTCCAGCGTAAGCTGGGCAAACTAGAGCATTGGAGGAGGGTGTTCGATGATATAGATACGGTCACCTGGAGACCGTATACAGGTTGCGAGATATGGGCTGAGGATGGGTTGGAGATGCCCTTTGTTTTTATGAGCCGATATCTGATTGGGAGGACCCCGTTTGTTATTGAGAGGTTTTTGGTGACCCGAGTTTTGCGACAGTTCGGGCGCCAGCAGGGGATTCCTCAGGGAGCATGCCTTTATGCACGGAGGCAGCAGGATGTGGCTGATTGGGGACCGATTATTGACAGTGCAGTGGCCGTGGAGGAGTTTGTGGGGATAGCTGGGCAGGTCTGGGACTATGCCCCAGAGATTCAGGACGTCGGGATGACAGAGGAGTTCGCCCGTTTGTTTGCTGCGCGGGCAGTGGTGAGGATCTCAGATCCAGAGGAGATGAGGCCAACATTTGATTCAGATGGGGAGGAGGGAGATGGGGGGGATGATGGAGATGATGGAGAGGATGGAGGAGGTAGAGGAGATAGAGGGAGGCGGGGAGGTAGAGGTGTGGAGAGAGCGGTACGGCAGGGGAGGATTGAGAGGGGGAGAGGAGGATTGGCTATCGGAGCCGGGAGAGAGGGGAGAGTGACGGAGGTTTTGGCGGCAGTGGGGGGTGAGGAGGAGATGGTGAGACCAGCACAGAGGAGGAGGGTAGATATACTCCCACCTCTAGTACCGAGGATAGGGCGAGTGGGAGGGGTTCCTCCAGCACAGGGACCACTGCGGGTTCGAGTGCCAGGTCATGTGGAGGATGCACAGATCCGGACCCTGCAGATTACCGTTCAACAGTTGCAGGCGCAGATTTTGACCTATCAGTGACAGATTTCTTAGTTGACCACTGAGAGAGATACTGAGATAGAGCGGCGAGGACGAGCGGAGGAGGCCTTGGCGAGTGTACAAAGAGCAGCGACGGGTGGTCAAATGAGAGACACCCTGAGAGAGCTGACACAGAGAGTACAGGAGGTTGAGTATTATAGGGGGCATTATGAGGCTGCAGTACCCCGAGATCGACGAGTGGAGAGCTTTGCACAGTTGAGATCGAGTCGATCTCGAACTGTTGGGACACGATCTGAGAGCCGAGGTGTGACGGGGCCGGTGAGACAGGACCCTCCTGGAGATCCAGGGGCGAGTGTATCTGGAGCGAGATAGGACCCTCCTGGAGATCTAGGGGCGGGTGCAGCTGGAGCGAGACCATCTCCGTCAGGAGATAGTCATACTTGAGAGACAGGGTCTCTGTTGTATTTTTGAGCATTGTACTCTTTGTACTGGACACAATTTTGACATATTTTGTATATTTTGGATCATTTTTGAGATATATATATGGATGGCACCATTTTTGATCATGTGATGTGTAGATGGATGCATGTTTATGTGTGCTAGTTCCTTTTCATATGATGATGTAATGTTTACATAGATGATGTAATGTATGATGCAAGATGTATGCTTTTATATGCTGTGAGATGTATCTTGAAAATGAGATGTATGATTTAATATGCGACTAATTGTAATATGATATGATGTAAAAAAGGATGTAATAATGATGCAAAATGATATGTAATGAATGATATAAGAATGATATGTAACTAATTGTAAAATGATGTGCAACTAATTGTAAAATGATATGCAACGAATTGTAAAATGATATGCAACGAATTGTAAAATGAAATGCAACTAATTGTAAAATGATATGCAACTAATTGTCTTTGGAGCATCTCTCATTCTGTATTTGCCATCTGATATAACCATTTATTTGCTTTCTTTGTAAATATCATCATTGGAGCATTTATTGATTTTTGGATATGTTGAAAATTTATACAAGCATAATGGTAAAATTGAACCATAATGACCTAAGTAAAATTTACATGATATTTGATTTTGCAAGATAGCACAAGCGTCAAGGTATAATTGAACCAGGACGACCTGAGTGCGTATTGCGTAAACAGACAAGAGTAGATCATTTATATGCGTGAAATGGAATCAGGCCTTCAGTGATATGTAATGTATCACGTCTCGAGGCAAATATTTACACAGTACAAGTGATCGGCTCCCAGATAGAAGACTAAGAAAATATGGGAAGTTCCTCATGATCTCTAGCTTTGAAGCTTTTTATGAGATAAGGAGGAGATTCCAACAATTAAAAAGTTCAAAATGCAAAATAATCAAGACTTTTATGCGATAATGCAACATTTAGTACTTCAGAAAATCATCCATCCTTGAGATTCGTGTGTATTGTTTTTGTCTTGGTTGTTGTGATGAAGCGTAGTTGTGTTTGTTGGATGGCGTGTGTCTGAGTTTTGCAATAGTTGGAACGTCTTGAATGTTTGCAAGTGGTTGAACAATTTAATGCCCCTAGCTGAGTGTACCTCTGGATACGATTATGTACATTAATTTCCAAGCCATGGTGGAATGCGATAAGAGAATAGATATAGGTGGATACCCCAGGATAGTGACTACGCTAAGTATGTCCTGAATGGATATATGCTAAGTGTCGGGTGATGGCCGATAGTGTTTTGATGGATAAAATGGCATGGATATAGATAAAGGAACCGGTCTTTCACAAGGGCGCCTATTTACCAGGTTTTCACCATTTGTTTTTATTGTACTTTGTATTTTTGCTTTTTCTGGATTTTTTTTTTGTTTTGTTTTGTTTTTTTTTTTTTTTTTTTTTTTTTTTTTGGCTTTTTTGGCTTTTTCCGTGCACTAGGCTATCTTAAGTATAGTACTTCTTCAGATGAATGCTATTAGTTGGATCATCGAGCACATCTCCTTCAGAATTTGTTAGCTGATACGCACCCGATCCATAGACTGATATGATGACATAGGGACCCAACCAATTAGGTTCAAATTTCCCTTTCTTTTCTCGATCTTGCTGATTTCTTGGATTTTCTTTGAGGACTAGATCACCAACCTTGAAGTTGCGAGGAATGACCTTATGATTGTAGCTCCTGCACATGCATTGCTGATATGCTTTGAGATGAGTATAAGCATGTTGGTGTCTTTCATCTAATAGTTCCAGTTCTTGTAGGCGGTTAACTCGATACTCTTCATCTGGGATTAAGCCTTTCAGAGAGACTCTAAGAGATGGGATCTCTACCTCCAGGGGTAAAATAGCCTCAGATCCATATACTAATGAATATGGTGTTGCTCCTGTAGGTGTGTGGATGCTGGTCCTGTATGCCCAAACTGCTGGATTGAGTTGTACATGCCAATCTTTGCCTGCATCATTCACTGTTTTCTTGAGGATTTTCAGTATTGTCTTGTTAGATGCTTCTGCTTGACCATTTCCCTGTGGGTAATATGGTGTAGAGAACCTATGTTGGATTTTGAATTTTTCACATAGTTCTTGGACATCTTGATTTTTGAAAGGTCGTCCATTATCTGTGACGATTGAACTTGGAATACCATATCTGCAGATCAGATAATTTAGGATAAAAGAGACAATTTGTTTCCCGGTCACTGTGGTCATGGGAACTGCTTCTATCCATTTGGTAAAGTATTCTGTTGCAGTTATAATGAACTTGTGTCCATTTGAAGATGAAGGATGAATTTTGCCAACCAGGTCTAGTCCCCACTTACAAAAGGGCTAGGATGTTGTAAACGGCTGCAATTCCTATGCTGGTGCATGTATCAGATTGCCATGGATCTGGCATTTAGGACATTTCTTGGCGAAATGATATGAGTCTTTCTCCATTGTAGGCCAGTAGTATCCCATTCATAGAAGCTTTTTAGCAAGAGTAGTGCCACTGGAATGTGTACCACAAATACCTTCATGAAGCTCGTGTAAAGCTGAATCAGAATCATTACAATCAAGACAACGAAGAAGAGTACCATCTAGACCTCGACGATATAAGGTATCAGCGGTAAGGGTGTAACGGGCAGCTTGTCAGATAAAGTTACATTTTTGGTTACGGGATTGGTCAACGGGTAAGATATTATGCTTGAGGTAGTCATATATTGGTCCATATAATGGAGAATCTGAACCAGTCAAGGCATATATAACCTGAGATTCAGAGTGGTCATAGGCGGGGGAGAACAGTTGCTCTACCAGGAACTCATAACGACTCTGTTGCTCTGGAATTTGTAGTAATGAAGCGATCGTAGCCATTGCATCAGCTGCTTTGTTGTTCAACCTTGGTATTTGTTCAAAGGTGATGTGCACAAAATACTGTTTGAAATCATCCACCATCCGTTTGTAGGGTAGTAGCTTGTCATCCTTTGTTTGATAGTTGTTGTTGATTTGATTGATGACTGGTTGCGAGTCTCCATAGACTTTTAACTCTGTGATTTTCCATTCTACGGCCATTTTGATGCCTATGACCAGTGCTTCATATTCAGCCACATTATTTGTGCATGGAAACATAAGTCTGTATGATTTTGGTATAGTGTGTCCTTTAGGAGTGATGAACAGAATGCTGGCACCTGAACCATGTTGAGTATAGGATCTGTCAAAGTATAGGGTCCATTGTTTAGTAGAAAGAGCGAGTACATCCCTGTCTGGAAATTCAACCTCCATGGTTTGTTTGCCTGGTAGCGGTGCTTCGGCCAACTGATCTGCAATTACTTGTCCTTTGATGGCTCATCTTTCTGTGTATTGGATGTCGAATTCACTGAGAATCATGACCCATTTAGCCAATCGGCCTGTAAGAGCGGCTTTGCTGAGTAGATATTTGAGAGGATCAATTTTGCCAACTAGCTTGATGGTGTGTGCTAGCATGTAATGTCGGAACTTCTGAGATGCAAAGACCACTGTTAGGCAAGCTTTTTCAATAAATGTATAGTTGAGCTCATAGCCGTTCAATGTTCTACTGATGTAGTATATGGCGCGTTCCTTTCCTTGTTGATCTTCTTGTGCCAATAATGCCCCTAGTGAAATATCTGTTGTTGAGATATATAGAATAAGTGGCTTTGCGGCGATTGGTGGTACTAGAACTGGTGGATTCATCAGGTACTGTTTGATTTGATAAAAAGATTCTGCACACTTAGCCTCCCATTTGAATGGTACATTTTTGTGTAGCAAATGGTTAAATGGTAGACTTTTATCTGCTAGCTGAGCGATGAATCGCCAGATTGATTGGAGTCATCCTTGTAGAGATCTGAGTTGACTGATATTCCGTGGTGGTGGCATTTCCATAATGGCTTGCACCTTTGCTGGATCAACTTCAATACCCTTAGCTGAGACTATGTAGCCTAGTAACTTGCCTGATGTAACCCCGAAGACACACTTCTTAGGGTTAAGTCTGACTTGGAATTTCTCCAATCGATCAAAGATTTTTGTTAGGATACCAAGATGTTCAGCTCTGGTGAAGGATTTTGCTAGTAAATCATCCACATAGTCTTCCATAAATGCGTGCATCATATCATGGAATATTGTGGTCATTGCTCTTTGATAAGTGGCCCCTGCATTTTTTAAGCCAAAAGGCATGACATACCAACAGTACGTCCCCCAAGGACAGGTGAATGCTGTTTTATCTTGATCTTCAGGAGCTATCTTGATTTGGTTATAGCCTGAGAAACCATCCATTAGTGAGAGCATTGCATGGCCTACTGTGAGATCTACAATTATGTCGATACTTGGCAGAGGAAAGTCATCTTTGGGACAAGCTTTGTTGATGTCTCTGAAGTCAGTGCATATTCTGATACTACCATCCGGTTTTGATACTGGAATGATATTGGATATCCACTCTGCATAGTCAATGGGTCGGATGAATCCGACGTCTAATAATTTTTTTAGTTCAGTTTTAACCATGAGTGCCACCTGTGGATTCATCTTTCGTAGCTTTTGCTTGACTGGCTTAACTCCTGTAGAGATGGACAAGTGATGCATGATTAATTGTGGATCTACTCCGGGCATATCAGCATATGACCAAGCAAAGTTGATTTGCTGTTCTTTAAAGAAGATGATGAATGCCGATCTTTCTGCCTCTGTCAGAGACTCTGCGAGATGTATATTTCTGGCTGCTTCTGTGGTACCAATGTTGATTGATTGAGTAGGCTCAATCAATATGGGTGAAAACTCATGAAAGTGCCCAGGAAGAGTGTCAAGTCTCCCATCGTTAGGTGCCTTAAAAAGGTTTTCACCCTCTGATGCATCCTTTATTTTTACTTTATTATGATCTAGAGCTGCCATTGACTGGTTTTCAGCATTAGATTCATTATTTGATGCATTTTTGCAACTGAGAGACTTGGCACTCCCTGATTGACAGATATCATTATTTCATTCACTGGTAGAGCCTGTTTCCGGATTTATGGTACATAGGTAATGGACAATAGATGCATCATCTGGGAAAATAGGTATATCATTTGTTTCAGGTTCGTCCCAGTCGATGAGGTCAGGAAAGACAAGTGGTAAGGAATCGTTGGATGGTAGTATCTTGTGGTCGTGGGTTCGAGCCCCACGATGGGCGCCATAAATGTATGCGGGAAAAGTGGGCTGATAAAACTAAATATGTGAAAATATGTTAGATACTAGTCCACACACACACACAGGACTTCTTGGTGCAAGCTATGGAGTAATAACATATTACTCAGCTTCCCAAGGAGGGTCCCATGGTTCTCTATCTCACAATGTCCCTCAAACCAATGTTTTGCTCTCAGATCACTAAGCAAAATGGTTTAGGGATGGCAAATGTAAGAACGAGAGATGCTTTTGATTGATTTTAGTATGAGATGTGTTGTAAGCTATGTATGATGCTTAAAATGCAATAAACTAACTATAAGATGACAAGGTTAGTATGAATACTATCCTAGCATACTATATTTAGTCTATAATTGAACTAAAATGATAAAGAAAGTAATCTAAGCATGCATATTAGTCTAATTTATGATCTAAAAGAGGCTAAATGATGAGCATATATGGAATGAAAGCTTGAAAGAATTTGAGCATAAGTGTGATGCTTCAAATTTGAAAGATGATTCTTAAGAATGGAGGAATGAGAGCTCTATTTATAGCCTAAACAGGGCAATGGATGGTCAAGATTGAAAGGTTTAATCAAGGGCCAGGTTTGAAAGTTGGGGATCCATGTGCACAATTTGCACCAATGACATGGTGACAAGTGTCAACATAGGGTTGGGTTGAGAGAAGAGGTTGGAGGCATTAAAGGCCTGAGAAGACCTCATGGTTATCTAAAGGCTAAGGGTAAAGTCTAAGTTAGGCTTACCCACTGGATTAAGAGTTAATCCAAGGATAAACCTTTGTGCAAATGATTAAGAGATAATCATGGTCAAAGCATTAATGGCCTGATGAGACCCTTGGGTTGGATAGAGGTTGAGTCAAAACAAATGTTTTAACCATGTGGGAGGGTTTGAATTAACCATTAATGGTTATTGGAGACTTTGGGGATTAAGTGGTTGAAGGTTGGAAGCCTTCAATGGTTTTCAAAGACTTTAAGGGTTTTGGTGGTTGAAGGTTGAAAACCTTCAATGGTTATCAAAGACTTTAAGGTTTTTGAGAAGTGACTTCCCTTTGCTTAGGGATGTGACAAAGTTTAGGGGAGGGTTAGGTTAATTAGAAGTGATTAGAAGATTCTAGAAGGGATTAGAAAGGGGTTTGGGATTTTGCAAGTGGATGGGGGGATAATAGGATTTAATTGAATTAAATGATTTTCATTCAATTTGGTTGTAATTAAATAAATTTGATTTATTCAATTTGGGATAACTATTTAATTAAGTTTGGATTTAATTAAAAGTGGATAGGGGGGTTTTAATTGAATAAAATGATTTATTCATTAAATGGTATAGTGAATTTTATTTAAATAAATTGAGTAATTTACTTAATAAAATAGAAGAATGTGGATAATTTAATTTAATTGGATTTAATTAAATAGAGAAATGAACATAAAATATTCATTTAGGAATGTGGTCATTTTTATACGTCTACAGTATCCACATCCACACATGAATAATCCAAGAGAACATCCCAATGGTTGAAAAGCACAAACCACCCGACCATGTGGAACCAATAGAACCACCCCCCTGTGCCAGGAGATGACACAACTCCCCAACACACACGCTACATATAGGCTAACAATAAACAACTAAGAGACCCAACATAATAAGGACTCTCAAGCATGACCCAATCAGAAGTAAGAAACTCCCAGAGGCTTACAAATCATCAAGTCATAAATGCAAATCCACAAGGCATATTAATGATCAACAAGGGGACACATGTAGGAGTGGAGTGTCATAACATGCCATCCTCTAACATAACATATACTATAACACAAGGCACACGCCTGATGGACACGTGGAGCCATCTCAACCTATGAGAGATCAACGAAGATTGACTTGCCATCACAATGCCCTTCCCATGCCTATCCTAAAAAATCATCCCTAGGATCAAGTCATGGGGCTCACAACTATTCATTATCTTGATTAGTGAATTATTTACCCAATCCATTGATTTATAATTATTTTATCACTTATTTACATCATGGTAAACTTCCAATGTGCCCAAGAGGTCTAGACTTCATGCATCCTTACAAGGAACCTCATGCAAGCCTACCTCTCGTGAACCCGATCATCACAAGGAAGCCCACTCCCCTTAACATGGCCCAACAAAATAAACCACAAGAGGCTCTAATCCAACATGAAAATATGAAAATATATCATTCATATGTAGCCAAATACAACCATACGTATTCCTTACAATATACACATGGCTACAACAACAAGTATAACAAAATGAGCCTCTTGGCCAATAAATACAAAGGGCATCACAAAGCCGTCAAATCCACCATCAAATATGAAAGTAAACCACAACAAGGCCAACTCACTTGCTGGTCCAAAACAACAATAACACCTCCTCTTCAACCATGGCTTATCAACATGGGAGAGAGAACCAATACATCCATAATGACATAGGAAGAAAAATACACATAAAAACCAATGAAATACATCAAATCAGATCAGGTATAAATCTAGAAATCATCAACAAACCTCAATCAAATATTTGGTACAAAAATTAGATCATAATTTTTTTGGTAGAATGACCAATAAAGACCAATTGCAAAAATAGAATAGAACAACGCATATACCTAATCTGGCACCGCTTATATAAGATTGGACAACGCATACACAAAACATAACAATGCATATACGAAACAGAACAACACATTTGAAAGGAAATAAATCATTTACAAAGGCAAACAATTCTTACACTACGCAGGGTGCGCATACACAAAACCCTGACATACATTTGTTAACTTGGGCAGCACATTCATTAAGTTTTAGTGCATTTATTCCAAAAGACAGAAAACTTAGAAAGTTACAAAAATAAAATAAAATTGAATACTTAACAAAAAGGATTGAAACCAAGACTCATAAGGTTGACCAGATCAAAGGAATCAGATAGATATAAACAAAATAAATAACCATAAACTATAGACCAAGATCTGATAAAATTTCCTTCACGACAATATACTGATAAATAACTCCAAAATGCATAGAAACTCCAATACAACCTAAACAAGAATCTCCAGACTTTAGCATTTGCAAGGGATAGCTAAACACAATCTCGGGTAACCAAGCAAATTCATACAAGAGAAAGATTCACAGAACTGACTGAGCTGTGAACGACAAACATAGAGAATACAAAATGCATTTGGCAAAAACTATATTAAACATGTAAATAAATCTATCCCCATTAAATTTTCTGAAAAACTAAAATAAACTTTATAAAATATAACACAGGCTACCCAAGCCCCCAAAAATTATATACAGACACAAAGCACACACAAAAGCAATAAAAATTAAAATAAAAAGGACAAGAATCTCCAACTTGCAACCAAAAGTGATGGAATGAAGTTGAAGAAGAGATTCCAATCCAAATCCAAAATCCAAAATCCAACCAACAAAGTCCAGCAATCCAAAAGCCAAAACCAAGAGCCAAAGAAATTTTGCAGAAAACTTCCAGGAAGAAGCAACTCGAAAAACATCATGGCAATCAAAATAAAAAGCCATTAAAAAATGCTAAAACCCTAGCCTCCATGAGAACCAATCAAAATATTCTAGTTTAGAGTTTATTTTACCAACCCACCATATAATATAATTTTTACCTCCCATTTCGATTTCAACCAATGAGATTAAAGGGTAGGTAGAGTAAATATAAAATGTATTTTTACACCCTAAGTGGGGAATATGATTATTTTATTTTATTCTTATGTGTTTATACACCCCCACTACAAATATAAATAATAGTCAAATATATAAATAAAACATAAGCTATGAACAAATAATCAAATGGGGAATTAATAACAAATAATCAAATGGGGAATTAATAATAAATAAACCAAAGGTTCATAAATAATTTAAAGACCCAAATAAAATATTAAATACCAAATAAATAATTAATCCATAGGCAATAAATAAATAAATAATTAAATGTCCACCTCAATAAAGATTAAACAATGAATATTAAACAACATAAAATAAATAAACATTAAATATCAAATAATTAAATACTCAAGCCAATATTTAAAAATATTAAATTAAACATTATTTACTATGGAATCACACACATCAAGGATCAAATAATCAATTTAGACATAATTAACCACATAATTAAATAAATCAACAATTACTAACATACTCACAACACTGAGAAGAACAAGCTTACTAACTGACATGGCAAATTACGCCAAGACGCAGATGATTCACAATGAACAACTTAGACCCAAAGTATGTGTAGGGAACTCATGTCATATTTAGACCATATAAACCATTGGGATTAAAGACACACTCAGACCTATGAAGCCAGGTGGAGTCGATGTTTGGTACTTGCAAATCCTGCAACTAGAAAGCAATGATACAACATATGCATATACATCATAACAGACAAGCCTGCTCGCAATGAGTCATGTGACATCGTCCCTCTCACGAAGATAGTCATACCATAATCAAACACATCTCATAAACGTCTCATCATATATAATCATGAAATAGGGTTAGTAAAATCATAATCAACATCAAACCATGATCAATCTAAATCATCAATAATCCATCAACATAGTAATGCATATGGAACCCATCAAGCACATATATCCATCAAATCACATGATCAACAATGATAGTGTCATCATCCATATAAACTATCAAAATATAATATGTCCAATAATATCTAGCATCATAATGAGTATTGAAACACATGTATAATCATAATCCAAAACACCATAAATGGTCTAGATAAGTCTAACAAGCATGAAATAAAAGTTAGGTCTAGTCAAATCAAATCAAATCAAGTCAAGGGTGGACACTACATCCTCCCCCCCTTTGCCTAGGCTTATTCTTGGAAGCTTAAGAACAAATAGGGGTATAGCTCTCTCATTCGCATTGGATCCTCCCATGTAGATGAAGAATCATCAATCGGATCCCCCTGGACCCTTACCTTCTCTATGCTTCGTCCTTTGAGGGACAACTCTCTGTGCTGAAGAATGCACACAGGCTCCTAAGAAAGCTTCCCGTCCTCGACCTGCTATGCATTCCAATCCAAAACATGCGATATATCAGGATGATACAACCTCAAAACTAAAACATGAAAGACATCATTGATGTGGGACAAGATAGGCGGCAAGGCAGGATGATAAGCAACATGACCAATCCTCTCCAAAATCTCAAAAGGTCCTACAAAATGAGATGCCAACTTAGAGCCTTTTCCATAATGGATCAAACTCTTTCATGGGAAAACTCTCAAAAACACCTTGTCGCCAACTAAAAATTGTCTATCCATGCAATGAGTATCCATATATTTCTCCTGTCTATCCTATGCCACTACCAAATGCTCTTTGATGCCAGCCACCTGTTGCTCCATATCCTGCAACATCTCTGAACAAATTATGTACTTTGTCCTCCAAACGGTCCCAACTCAAGGGTGTATGACATGGTCTACCATATAACGCTTGAAAAGGAGACATACCAATAGAACCATGGTAACCATTGTTGTACACAAACTCCACCAAATAGAGGTAATCCTCCCAACATGATTGCTGATCCATGACATACATCCTTAGCATGTCCTCCAAAACTTGATTAACCCACTCTATCTAACCATCTATCTTGGGATGATATGCTGAACTAAAGTTCAACCGCATTCCTAAACCATGTTGAAGTGCAATCCAAAAGACTAAAGTGAACACTGGATCATAATTTGAAATGATTCATTGAGGAATACCATGTAATCTCACTACTCCCTCTATGAAAATTTGAGCTACTATCACTGTCGTATATGATGACCTGATCGAAGAAAAGTGCGCCACCTTGGTCAACTTATCAATGGTGACCATGATAGCATCATGTCGATGAGAAGACATAGGCAAAACAACTATAAAGTCAATAGATATAATGTCCCATTTCCATCCTAGAGCCAAGTTCGTCTGGAATAATCCTGCTGGATGCTGATGCTCTGCCTTCACTTGCTGGCACTCTAGGCAATATGACACAAAATCTGCAATATCTCTCCTCATACTAGCCCAATGATATATCTATCTCAAATTTGCATGCATCTTCTTGACACCAGGATGTGTTGAGCAAGGTGCATGATGTACCTCTGACATGATCAAATCTTGAAGACCATATGATGGTGGAACGCAAATGCATCCCAAACACCTAAAAAGTCCATTTGACTCAACTAAATTACCTGTATACCTTCCCTCAAGAGCTCTACCTAAAAAGTCCATTTGACTCAACTAAATTACCTATATACCTTCCCTCAAGAGCTCTACCTATGACAACCTCTGCAATAATTTCCTGGTACCACACATCTGAAGGAAGGGCACTGAGAATATGGCTCCTCAAATCCACACTAAGTGACATTACTGAGATCTCATGCCTCCTGTGGCTCAATGCATCTGCTACCACATTCTCCTTACCTTGGATTTATCTCACCTCAAAGTTGTACTCACATAGAAACTCCATCCAATGCCTCTACCTAGCATTCAAATTTGGTTGCGTGAAGATATACTACAAACTGCGATGATCATTGTGCAACTTGAATCAATGCCCAAGAAGGAAATGCCTCCATCTAACCAAAGCATGAACCACTACCACTAACTCTAGATCATGGGTGGGATAATTCTGCTCATGTGATCTTTAAGTTTTCATGACTCATATGCAATCACTCAACCATCTTGCATCAACACTACTCCTAGACCCTCCTAAGAAGCATCTGTACACACCACAAAATTCCCCAAAGGGTCTGGAATTGCTAGAATAGGTGCACTAGTCAAAGGCTCCTTAAGGATCCGAAATGTTGTCTCACACTACTCTTTCCAAATCAACTTCTCCCCTTTCCTCTGAAGAGAAGTAATAGGATGGGCCATCCTGGAGAAATCTTAAAAATTATTTGTGATAATATCCTGCAAGACCTATGAAACTACGCACCTAACCCACATTAGTGGGTGTTGGCCAATCAACAATCACTTAAATCTTCAAGGGATCAACTACAATAACCTCTCCTAAACTCACATGACCAAAATATCTCACCTTTGTCTGGAAGCTCACACTTCGCCAAGTTGGCGTATAGCTGATTCTCCCTAAACACTGCAAAACTTGTCTCACATGATCCTCATGCTCCTCAACTGATCTCTAATAAATCAAATATCATCAAAAAATACCAATACAAATATGTCCAACTACAACCTGAATACACCATTCACCAAGGTCATGAAAACTGATGGTGCATTCGTGAGACCGAAAGGTACCACTGTGAACTCATAGTGTCCATATCTAGTATGAAAAGTTGTACGATGAATGTCTGCCTCATGAATCCTTAACTAGTGATATCCAGACTTAAGGTCAATCTTAGAAAAGACCTTTGCATCCTTAATTTGATCAAATAAGTCATCTATCTGAGGCAAAGGATATCGGTTCTTCACCGTTACCTTATTCAGCCGCTTGTAATCGATGCATAAGTGAAGAGACCCGTCCTTCTTCTTCACAAATAACACAGTTGTACCCCAAGGGGACACACTAGGAGGAATGAACCCCTTCACTAACAACTCCTCCAATTGCACCCTCGAGTCACTCAACTCCTGCATGGTCATCCGATAAGGAGCCTTAGAGATAGACTCAGCTCCTGGCACCAAATCAATCTTGAAATTAATATCTCGCTGAGGGGGCATACATGGAACCTCACTAGGAAAAAAATCTGCAAACTCCTAAAGATTAGAATGTTGCTACAACAAATCCTCTGAGATAACTCCCTCATCCACATCCTTCACTATAATTGCAAACAACTGGAAACCCTTATGCGCACACCTCTTCATCTACATAGCAAAAATCATGCAAAGAGAGATAGGTCTCTGAATACCTATAATCTCCACTCTCTTACCACTATCATCCACACACTGCACTCTCTTACCTCTACAATATATCTACGCTTGGTGAGAACCAAGCCAATCCATACCAAGAACCACATCATTAGATCCCAAAGACATAATACAAAGATCCACATAAGTATGAAAATCTCCCAAAACTAAAGGACAACTAAGCACAAGGGAACCCACTGCCACCTTGGACCCCGTAGCTAACTTTGTCTACCACCTATCGTCCTACTTTGCCATATAAATCCCGCATCGCTCTACTATAAAAGGAGAAATAAAAGAATATGATGCTCTTGAATCAAATAACACTGAATAAGAGATACCACCTATCACACCTGATGTCTCCACAATGGTGGCTTGATGCTCAGCCTGACGGTTATCAACCACCGCAAATACATGATGTGACCTGCCTGCATCTCTAACTATAGGATTAGAAGTAGTTGGCTTCTACTACCCTGACATCTAAGGAGTATGCTGAGGAAAATGAATGACAATGTGTCTTGGTTGACCACAGGAAAAGTAGTCTCTCCTAACAAATCCTCTACTCACTGGAGTAGCACTCGATTGTTGAACACTGCCTCTACTAGAAACTGGCTGAGAACTTTGCGTTGGCTAAGAAGGAGTAGGTCTCCTATCACGTTGATGACTGTGACTCCTGTTAACCTAAAATATAGAACCTCGGGCAAATCTCTAACCCTGAGAATGCCTCTTCTTAAACTGCTAACCACTACGAAAAGAAGAAGGACAACTCCTAGCAAAAACTGAAGTCAGCAATTGGGAGCCTCTCGCAACTGATCTTGTAACCGATGCACTAATTGTTTGTCCCCCTGTCACACCTCCTAAAGCTAAGGCAAGATTCTCCTCCGCTATCTTTTCTTTCTCCATAGCTTCCTCAAAGGTCTTAGGTTTGTGCATCGGAACCTCACCACTAATACAATCACTAATACTTCTCACAAAGTGCTGAATCAACATCAGCTCATCATCTATAATCCCAACATACTATCTAAGCTCGAATTAATTGTGCTCATACTGCTCTACATTCATCCTCTGCTATCTCAAATCATGTAACTCATCAACTTTCCTCTGTCTCCAATGCTTTTCTCCAATGCTTTGAAAGAAATCTAGCATGAAACCACTCCAAGAATAACTCCCAAGACACTATCGCTATGTCCAAATGCAACTTCTGCTCCACCATGTGCCACCATGTCATCACAAAACCATGAAGATGCACAATCACACATATCACCTTGGTGTTACCACTACATGGATGCATAGAGAAACACCTACCCAAGTCCAATAACCATGTCTCTGCCTCCATACCATTCCCTAAGCCATCAAAAGTAGGAGGGTGAGTCCTCATAAAATATCCCATGTGACTAGTTGTAAGTGCCTCCTAATCCACCTTGACTCTCCTTCTAGGAGAATGCAAACACTCTCTCTCCTGATGCTCTGAATGACGAGATCCCTCCTGATAGTTCTCCTCCTCCCTCGGTCTTAGGCGACCAAGAAGCTCCTGAACCACGTTCACTAACTGCGGAATCACATCATCTCTAGGTTGATCATGTTGCTGCTCCTCATGGTGTGAGTCCTTAGAAACCTTGATCTGAGGATTCTTATGAGTACCTATGTGACCAGAATGACAATGATCTCTACCCCTAGCAGGCATCTTGTCTAAGCAAGACACAAAAGAAAACTATAAGCTAACGAACTGGTGCAGGAGCATGTAATTTTATTGTTGCATTTTCAAAATTTTGGAGTGATTGATCATGTTTGGGGTCAATGAGTGAATAAAGAACTATTGACAATTCCTAATGTGTGTTTTAAGGTTATTTGTAGTTTTGTTGTCTCTTGTTTTAACTTATTTGTTCAGTTTTGGTCAAAGTACCTTTGTAAGCCAAAAATGGCATCATTTTGCAAAATTGGGTAAAAACCCTTGTAAGTCATCATAAGGCTTTTGGAAATGTTTGTTTGATGTTAGGGAACCATCCTAGGGGGTTTAGAATGTGTGGATATGTCTAAGTTTCCAAAATGCATGGTGGAGCAAAAGTTGTCATTGTTGCTTGATGACTTTTTGCAACTTTTGGAGCAACTTTTCAAAAATGATCAAATAGGTGGTTGAGGAACCGATGGGTGGTTGGTTATGAGAAATGAGGCATATATAATTCTTTTTAAATCATTTTAAATGGGTTGGAAGATCCAAAGAACAAATTGTGAAGGATATTTGAAGGCAATTTCCAGATTTTTGCATAAAAACTTGTAATTTGCTTATAGCAGTCTGTACTAGTTGGATTGATATTGGTACTATTCTTTCATGGTGTTTTATTATTAATTTTTGTGGTTCTTAGGAAGTGGTCATACTATTTCATTGTGTAGGTTTAGTGCTTTGTTTCAATTCTTCTTAAACTACACTGCTCTCGGTTTGAGCAAGGGATTAAGACCCTAACAATGGCTCCAACTTGAACTCCCATTGTGTTTTCTCAATGAACATGGGGATTAAAGTCATGGAGCCTATGTATAGTGTAAATATTCTTTTTAATGTTCTGAAAGTTTCTTTGAAGCCATTTGCCATCATATTCTAGGCAAGCTCTGCCATAGCTCGGCTAGGGATTATGACTGTTATTTGCATTATTGCTTGCAGGGATGAATAAAAGTGATTGAGTCAAGTGATTGGAATGGAAGAAGGATGTCTATCAGAGTCTCAATGTGAAAATGGAGGTGTGAAAATGTGTGGAGATTAGTAAACCCTATTGGAGAAAGCTCTTAATCCTTAAACCCTCAAAAAGAGCCATTTTGGGGTCCGTACCTGTACGGACGTATCAAAAAACATAACCTCCTAAATCTCAAAGATTGTCCAAAAGGGTATTCAGAAAACTAAAGCTCTTGGGAGGTCTTTTGGAGGTTTTCTGAGAAATTGACAAAAAACCGTGAAGGTAGGGCTAAAAGGGGCTCTTAGGGCTACTAGGCCTAGAAAATAGGAACTAGTGAAACGATGGAGAAATGGAGTGAAACCAGCCACATAACCTCATGATGAGAATTGATACAACATCTCAACATCCTCTTAGTCCATTGTAATTGAATGTTGAAGGTTTTGACAACTTGATGGTTGGATTTACCCTAGTGAATCCTAGCCATGATCTTGAGTAATGGGAGCAAACAAGTTGGTAGAGAGCTTCCCAAAAGAGTCTAGCTATTGGGGTTGATTCAAGAGAAGAGTAGGGTATAAAATAGCATTATAGCCCACTATAACATCTCTTTCTAAACTAAAAACTATAATTGCAACTCTTTTGTGAGGTCCTCCCTATCAAAGTGGTATTAGAGCGAGTTAAGATTTGGAAAGAAACCAGTTGATATCAGAGACTAAGTTAGTAGGTGAAAATAGCCCCAGGATGGTGACCAATGCAGAGTTAGCCAAAAAGGTAGAAGAGCAAGAGGAAGAGAATAGACTCCTCGGAGTAAAATTGCAACAATTGGAGAACAAACTAGGTGAAGTAGAAGACAAGACTGAGAAGGTAACTATCAAAATCAATGAAGAAAAGGGTAAAGAAGTGGTCGAAGAGGATGACACACCTAAACCAGATCCTATTCTACCTGAAGAATCTTTTCTTAGAGCCATCAAAGCCTTATGAGGAAATTCCCTAGAAGGAGTGCCACATTTTTTGTGGAAAAATGGAACTAGAAGTGCTCATGGAATGGATTGAAGGGTTAGAGAATCACTTTGAATGTGATGGAATTAGTGAAGTACAAAAGGTGAAGGTAGCCAAATCTAGATTGAGGGGAGCAGCCTTGACTTGATGGAAGTTCATCAAAGAGGAGAGACAAGAGGAGGGTAAGAACCCAATTGCCACTTGGAAAGGAATGCTATCCAAGGTGAGAGAAGACTATATCCCTGAAGACTATGAAATTCAATTACACAAGAGGAGAAAAAATTTGAGACAAAGAGAACTAGATGTGAGCAGTTACACTGAAGAATTTCAGAAGTTGTGTTTGAGATCCAAGGTGGTGGAAGATGAAAGCATCAAGGTTTCCAGGTACTTGAATGGTTTGCGGTGGAATATCTAAGAAGAGTTAAGTTTGTTGTGTCCTAATACTATCCACAAGTGTTATCAATTGGCACTTAAGGTGGAAGAGAAGAGTAAAAAGAAACAAGAGCAAAGCAATAGAGGTAGAGGTAGGGGAAGAGATGGCATAGGTCATAGAGGTAGCTATGGTGGAAGAGGTGTAGACCAAAGATCCCAAGGGGAATCCAAGTTGGTAGAGAAAAGTGGGGATTCCAATAATAAGAGCAGCTATAGAGGAAGGGGATCTAGCAACTCTAATAAAGGAAGGTCTAGTGGATCAGGAAGAGGGTCCTATTTCTCCACAATGAATTGCTACAATTGCCATCAACTTGGACAACCAACCTATAGATGTCATGAGAATTCTTCTTCATCCTAAGGAGGTGAAATGAGAGTAAGTTACATTCAAGAAGATGTAGCAAATGTGAAGACATCAAAATAAGTTTAGATTATAAGGTTGGAGAGAATCTCATGATGAGAAGAGTTATGATCAAAGAATTGGTTAAGGAGGAACCTAGTCAAAGAAGATCCTTATTTAGGATAAAGTGCAAGATCATGGGAAAAGTATGTAGAGTGGTGGTGGATTCGGGTTCCACTGATAACATAGTGTCAGAAGAAGCAGTAAGCAAATTCAAATTGCAAAGAATTCCACATAGTGATCCTTATAGGGTTACTTGGCTCAACAAGGGGGACCATGTTTTGGTGAATGAGAAAATTTGGGTGGAGTTCACCATAGGAGGCTACAAAGACAAAATCTTGTGTGATATCTTGCCAATGGATGCATGCCACCTACTCCTAGGTAGGCCTTGGCAATTTGATAGGAAAGCAATACACCATGGAGAAAATAATTCATATACCTTTCAAAAAGATGGAGTTACTGATAAAATTCAGTCCTTAGAAGATCAAGAAGAGAGTAGATCTAAAGGTTCAAATGTGTTACTAGTTGGTGAGAAGGAGTTCAAAAACACTCTCAAAGAAGGAGAAGGAGTGGGGTTTGCACTTATTGTGAAACCAAAAGAGGAAAAGAAGGATAAGAAGGTTAGTATCCCAGTTGAAGTGCAGACAGTACTCAATCAGTTCAAGGAGATCATAAGTGATGGAACACCTGTAACTTTTCCTACTCAACATGCCATAAGTCATCAAATTGACTTCATACCCAGAGCCTCATTGCATAATAAAGAAGCCTACAAAATGACACCAGAGCAAAATAAAGAAAAAGGCTAAAAAGATCCAAGAATTCTTGGACAATGGTCTGATAAGGAAGAGCATCAGCCCATGTGCAGTTCCCACCATTTTCACACCAAAGAAGGGAGGAACTTGGAGACTTTGCATTGATTCAAGAGCCATTAATCAAATTACTATCAAGTATAGGTTTCCCATTCAAAGAATTGAAGATTTGATGGATTGTTTAGGGGGTGCTAAGTATTTTACCAAGATAGACCTCAAGAGTAGTTACCACCAAATTAGAATCAAGGAGGGAGATGAATGGAAGACAACATTCAAAACCACAGGAGGACTTTATGTATGGCTTGTTATGCCATTTGGACTCACAAATGCCCCTAGCACATTCATGAGACTCATGAATGAAGTACTCAAGGATTAAATTGGTAAATTTGTTTTTGTTTATTTAGATGACATCTTGATTTTTAGTAAGTTTAAAGAAGAAGATCTTAAGCATATAGAGATTGTATTGAAGCAATTACGTGATGAGCAACTAACTATAAATTTGGAGAAATGTGAGTTCATGAAATAGGAGTTGGTATATCTTGGGTTTGTAATCTCAAGTGGTGATTTGAAGATGAATACCTCAAAGGTGGAAGCCATAATCAGTTGGCCTACACCTAAAACAACAAGTGAAGTGAGGAGTTTTCATGGTTTAGCACAATTTTACCAGAAGTTCATAAGAGGGTTCAGTGAGATATGTGCACCTATGCTTGATACAATCAAAGAAGGTGTAAAGACAATTTCAATGGACAAAAGAGGCACAAAAAGGATTTGATCTCTTGAGACAAAGGTGGCTACTCAACCTATCCTTGTTATTCCAAGATTTGACAAGCTCTTCACCATAGAATGTGATGCAAGCAACATAGTAGTTGGAGCGGTTCTAAGTCAAGACAATAGGCCGGTTGCATTTTTTAACAAAAAGCTCAATGAAGAAAAGAAAAGGTATTCTTCCTATGATTTGGAGCTATATGTACTTGTTCAATCACTTAGGAAATGGAGGCATTACTTGTTACCTAAAGAATTTGTGGTTTACACTCATAACCAAGCTCTTAGTTTTCTCAACTCCCAAGAAAACTTGAATCATAGGCATATCAAATGGGTAGAATATTTACAATCCTATACTTTTACCATTAAGAATAAGAAAGGTCAATGTAATAAGGTTGCTGATGAATTAAGTAGAAGGTTGCTAATAGTTCAAGAAGTGCAGCTCAAGAGCATTGGAGTTGATAGTTTCAAGGGACTATACAAAGATGATGAAGATTTTACTGCCATCTACAAGGTTTGTCAAGAGTTTAGGAATCACTTTCATGGTAAATATGCATATTGTACCTTACAAGATGGTCTTTTGTTTAAAGGAGGACAACTTTGTGTGCCAAGAGGATCCATGAGAGAGAACTTGATGTAAGAGAAGCACAATGGTTTCTTAAGTGGTTATTTTGGGTTGAATAAGACTTTGGAACTTGGTCAAAGATTCTACTATTGGCCAAAGATGCAAAGGGATATCAAAAGGTATGTTGAACAATGTGTTATTTGTCAAAGAGAAAAGGGAACCTCTTCTAATGCTGGACTCTATCAGCCTTTACCAATCCCACACCGACCATGGGAGTGTGTAAGTATGGATTTTGTTGTTGGTTTACCCAAGACCAAATCTGGATTTGATAGCATATTCTATGTTGTGGTTGATCGATTTAGTAAAATGGCCCATTTTATTCCATGTAAGGTGACTCATGATGCTAGTCATATTGCTCATTTGTTTTTCAAGGAATTCATTAGGATTCATGGTTTACCAATCAACATAGTGTCAGATAGAGATGCCAAATTCATTGGTCATTTTTGGAAAACTTTATGGCAAAGATTGGGTACTAACTTGTCTTTTAGCTCAGCGTACCGTCCCCAAATGGATGGCCAAATAGAGGTGGTAAATAGGAAACTTAGGAACCTTCTTAGATGTTTGACAAAGTAGTATGGATAAGCTTGGGATCAGATCATCCATCAAGCTGAATTTGCTTAGAATGACAGTGTGAATAGATCAACCGATAAGACTCCTTTTGAATTAGTTTATGGGCTTCATCCAAGAGGTGTGTTGGAGCTTAGAGATATTGTGAGTATGGAGCAAAGGAGTGGACATGCTGTTGACATGGATCAGTCCATGAAAGAGATTCATGAGCAGGTTAGGCAGGCTTTACAAGAAAACTCTCAAAGGATCAAGGACAAGGTGGATGAAAAGAGGAAGAATGTTCCATTTTCTGTTGGTGACTTAGTAATGGTTCATTTGAGAAAATCAAGGCTTTAGAAAGGTGTCCCTAGCAAGCTTCAAATGAGGAGGATTGGACCTTGTAAGTTCTTGGTTAAGTATGGGAAAACTGCCTACAGACTTGATCTACCCAAAGACATGGCTCTGTCTCCTATTTTTAATGTTGCAGACTTGGTGCAGTACAAAGGCACACTTCTAGAGGAATGCAATAGAGTCTCAAAGGTCTCTCACTCACTTTCAAACTTGCCTTTGCCCCCTCCACCTATGCTACAAATTGAGAAGGTGTTGGATTCAAGAATCCTTAAGAAGACTATGCATACTGCCTATATGAAACATTTGGTTAAGTGGCAACATCTTCCAGAATCTGAGGCCACTTGGGTACCTAAAGCAAACTTTCTCATTGGAGGAGTATGGTGCAGGAGCACCTAGTTTTATTGTTGCATTTTCAAAATTTTGGAGTGATTGATCATGTTTGGGGTCAATGAGTGAATACAGGACTATTGAAAGGTCCTAATGTGTGTTTTAAGGTTATTTGTAGTTTTTTTGTCTCTTGTTTTACCTTATTTGCTCAGTTTTGGCCAAAGTGCCTTTGTAAGCCAAAAATGGCATCATTTTGCAAAATTAGGTAAAACCCCTTGTAAGGCCTCATAAGGATTTTGGACATGTTGGTTTGATGTTAGGGAACCATGATAGGGGGTTAAGAATATGTGTATATTTCTAAGTTTCAAAAATGCATGGTGGAGCAAAAGTTGTCATTGTTGCTTGACAACTTTTTGCAACTTTTGGAGCAACTTTTCAAAAATGATCAAATAGGTGGTTGAGGAACCGATGGGTGGTTTTTTATCTGAAAGGAGGAATATATAATTATTTTTATATAATTGTAAATGGGTTGCAAGATCCAAAGAACAAATTGTGAATGATATTTGAAGGCAATTTCCAGATTTTTGCATAAAAACTTGTAATTTGCTTATAGCAGTCCGTAACGGATGGATTGATATTGGTACTGTTGTTTCATGGTGGTTTAGTATTCATTTTTTTAGTTCCTAGGAAGTGGTTATACTCTTTCATTGTGCAAGTTTAGCACTTTGTTTGAAATTCTTCTTAAATTGCACTACTCTCGGTTTGAGCAAGGGATTAAGGCCCTAGCAATGGCTCCAACTTGAACTCCCACTGTGTTTTCTCAAGGAACCTTGGGATTCAATTCATGGAGCCTATGTACAATGTAAATATTCTTTTTAATGTCCTAGAAGTTGATTTGAAGTCATTTTCCATGATATCTTAGGTGAGCTCTGCCATAGCCCGGCTAGGGATTATGACTGTTATTTGCATTATTGCTTGTAGGGATGAATAAAAGTGATTGAGCCAAGTGATTGGAATGGAAGAAGGGTTTCTATCAAAGTATCAATGTGAATATGGAGGTGTGATAGGTTGTGGAGATCAGTAAAACCTATTGGAGAAAGCTCTTAATCCTTAAACCCTCAAAAAGAGCCATTTTGGGGTCCATACCTATACGAACGCATCAGACAACCTAACCTCCTAAATCTCAAAGATTTTACAAAAGGGTATTCGGAACACTAAAGATCTTGGGAGATATTTTGGAGGTTTTCTAAGTATTGAGCAAAAACCATGAAGGTAGGGCTAAAAGGGGCTCTTAGGGCTACTAGGCCTAGAAAATAGGAACTAGTGAAAGCGATGGAGAAATGGAGTGAAACCCGCCACAAAACCTCATTATGGGAATTGATACAAAATCTCAACATCCTCTTAGTCCCCTTCAAGTGAATGTTGAAGGTGTATACACATAAAAAATGGCTATGAACAATTAAATAAATATTTTATATTTATTTAATGTTTATTCTTCTATTAAATATTTAATTTGAAAAGATTAATTTATTTAATTCTTTTCGTGTCTTTCTATTAATTAATTTAATTGAAATATTTTATTAATTAATTCATCTATCCTATTCTTCTAATTAATTAAATATCTAATATTTAATTATTCTTTTGATCAATTAATTGAATATCTAATATTTAATTATTTCCTCCAATCATTCGAATATCTAATATTTAATGATTATTATTCTATCCTATAGTCTCAAATATTAAATAATTTCTAAATTATTTAATCTCTTTTCCAACTCACCTTCCATCTCCACTTCATCTTCCCTTTGCCAACTCATCAATCATGTGGCTAAAGATAGTAATATTTCTTAAATAATAATTCATCATTTATCTCCAACCTCCAAATTTAATGAAATATTGGGTACGCACACATATTTCTTAAATTTTCTTCTATATTCCCTCCAACATCCCTACATCTTAGGAAGGACTTGAGTCCACTTGTCCTCTCATGCCTAAATTTTCCCCAACCATCCCTAGATTCCCTCAGTCAACAACCTAGTCAAGGTGAGATGAGTGACACTTGTCTTCTCCTTCCCCCTTTCTCTCAACCTTCACCTTTTCTCACAACCATCCAAATCTGTAGATCTGATCATGACCATTGATTTGGGCCACATCATCTTATCCTCTCAAGGTTATAAAATTAGGAGTTTGAGTTGAGAAAGAGTTAGTCTTCAAGTGAGTTTCCAAGCTAATCATTTGTGAAAACTTATGCATCTGTGAGTTTTAATCTTGGAGAAAATAGCATAATCATATAGCATAATCATTTAGCATGGTCATTTAGAATTGCATATTATAGCATTAGTTAACTATCAATTATCATTCCATTCTTCATATGCCATCTTGGAAGCTATCAGTGCTTGTCTGAGAGCACACCATCTGCAACCAGGAACAGTAGAGTTAGGACATAATGAGACATAAATCATGAAGGTAATAATAGTATTTTTATTTTATATCAATTTCATATAGTTTCATTGGTTGAGTTTCGATTTCTTGTAGCGTTTCCTTTGTATTTTGTGAAACTAACATGTTGGAGGTAGTATTCTGATGATGAAATTCAATTCGACACATTTTGGCGCCAACCATGGGGCTCGAGAGCCTCGCATATTCTTTCTAATATCCTATCTAATTCTTGCAAAAAGCAAATTTAACACATTTGTAATACAGATTCACGCCTATGTGAGTTCTAGCAGTGCCTTTAATTGATAGGTTAGAGATTTTGTCCTTCAGGTTAGGGCATTTGTCATTTAGGTTAGCGCTTTTGTTTGTAAATCAACACATTTAATCTTCAAAACAATGCTTTTGTCCTTCAGGTTAGCTCATTTGTTAGTTTGGTTAATGCTTTTGTCAGAGAATTCTCACTTCTTAGTCCGCAGAGCACCGTTTTTGTGTTTCAGGTTAGTGCTTTTGTCCTTTAGGTTAGCGCTTTTGAGGTGAAAGACAACACATTTATTAGGATAATGCTTTTATTTGCAACTAACATAATTTTCTTGTAGGTCCGAATATCCAAGAACTTAATATTTTCAAACTACTGACATGCATGTGCAGGATTATTTTTAAAACAAATTTCATGCATTTCCTCACCTAGTTAATTAAGAGTTCTATTTTGGAAAGTAACACATCATGTCATGCTCATTTAGCTTAACTAAGGGGGATAAATTAATAGCATGCAACTTGCATTTTGAGTGACTTTAAAATAGTCGCACATAGATTTTAGAAAAGCTAAAATGGACTTGTGTTTTTCGTGCTTGATGAATTAGTAGGTAAGTATGCTCTCACCATCATACGGTGATTAGAAAATCAAAACCTAATTTCTTTTATGTATAACCTTTAGAGGGCCTGCCTTCCCGAGCTGCCTTGAGGGGGCTAGTGAGAGGGGAACAAACCAAAGTGGAAACAGGCTAATACTTAGTCCTTCCAATCCAATAAATAAATCATGTTTGTGATGAAAGTCACAAGCAACATGTTTTGATAAGTTCATACCAACACTATGTTTCCCCATAAACCCTATGGAGCATAACCTCTATAAGCTAGGAACCTTCTGTATTTACAGAGCTGAAAGTATCGTATGTATGGCCACATGACCGGAAGCCTTTACTAAAAACCAATTGTATTAGTTGCCAAAATCCTTCTAGTTGTTGGCGCATGAGGTCGGACCTTTGAAGCAGCTCACACACATATGGTTCTTAGTAGAGATATAAAGTTTTCCATGGGGAGCTTTCATGGAAACTGGTGCTTGGCTGCCCTAGAGAAGTGAGTGCCGATAGTGGAGCCAGTGGGGTCAAGCATCTAAATATCTTCTTTGAATAGTGTAGCCTCGGGGGAAACCCCATGTGAGATTCAACAATTATTGTCTCAACCTGTCATAGGATTTGTACTTGCTTATGCATTTTTTTTTCAAAAACATTGTGTCTTCTATGTCTATGACATGTTCAAAATGGTCAAAAATTTGAGAAAATCATCATCTAAAAAATGAGCAAAAATCCAACAACTTGCTGAAGGATTTGAGAAGAATCCTTGAAACATAATCAAAATAGTGCTTTCAAACAATGAAACAATGCTTTTATCTGATAAGTTAACACTCTTTTCCACAATAGTTAGCACAAAAGCTTTTTCACATCTAAAAAGCATATCAAACCAAAATTTCAACATCAGTATCAAAACACTTCTTGAGTAGATTTGTCTCTAAACTATCACACATTTTCAAACTAGTTCATCAACTGGGTCACTAATCCAACAGGCTATTTCCAAAAGGTTTCCATAAGCATAAACATTCAACAAGCTATTGATTCAAACATTTTCAATGCAAAAAAATCAACATCATTGTCAAGTCTCTCATCAGGATATATCAAATCCTCTATCATGAAGCTTGATCAATTCATCTTGTGTTCATTATCTTGGATATATCTTTCCTATTTTGAAACTAGGTCATATCAAAATCAGAATTGCACCAAATTTGGAATCAAACAAACTTGTAAACTATCAGACACTTATATGACTTTTAAGTATCGCCTTAAGAAAAGAAAACCCAGTTATAAAGCTACCTAGAAAAGAATAAGATTCTTGTATATCAATCGCAAGATCTTATTAAAACATAGGACATTCCTACACCATTTTTCGTCACTATTTACGTGGCTGCGGGACAGAGTTTGACGGAGAGATTTTGCAAGGATGTGCTTTTCAACAAAGAGATTCTTTATCACAACGAACAAACAATAGTGGTAAAATTAACAAAGCATATCTTCCTAAACCAATAATCACCTATTGACTTGTCATCTGAAAACTTCAAAATAAAACAATCACATGCCAGTTTAGACTAGAGCTCAATACAAACAACTTAGAAAACAACAAAAACAAATGGAGGAAGAAGACAATCTGATATTCCAAACTTTTGGATATACCGCTGTTGACAAAAAGGCGGTCAATAACACCATTAAAGACCTTGAGCAAGATTTCAAATTTGATAGACTAATGGAAAAATTATTGGAAAAACAAAAAGAGAAATATCTTTTGATGTTGGCAAAATCAAGAGCTAAATTACCACAAGACTTTAACATAGAAAGCTTGAAACAAGATGCGGAGGCAAGTAACACCCAAAACATAGATGATCCAAACAACGAAGATGTGAACAAAGAAAGTCATGAAGAGACAAGAAAAGAACAGGATGACACAAGAAAAGAGCATAGTGATAAAAGAACTTACGAAGAAATAAGGAAAAACTATATGGATAATTCGTTGTTGAACCTTACTCAACAAATGCAAACTCTACAACAACAAATATGAGATATGCAAAATGGAACAAGCTCCAAGAAGTATTCATTAGAAGATATCTGCTCATATCCTTTCGATAAAAAATTGAATATGGCACCATTTCCACAACATTGCGAGATCCCTAAATATGACAAATACGATGGAAAATCTGATCCTCAGGATCACATTAGGGAGTTTTTTAGTATGAGTATGGAATTTGCGCACGATGAAACTTACCTGATGTGTCTTTTCCCTAGGAGTTTAAATGGGCAATCAATGGAATGGTTTTCAAGATTACCATCTAGAATCAAATGTTATGAAGAACTAATGAATAGTTTTATTTCACAATATTCATACAATGTAAGGAATGAGATAACAATGCTAGATTTATGCAATGTTAAACAAAAGAATGGTGAATCTTTTATGATCTTCTGGAAGCAATGGAAACAGATGTTTAATAGGTATCCAAGAGATGTACTTGATCAAGAAAAGATGGACATATTCATTGATAATATTATCAGTGAAATGAGTTATCGATTAAAAATGCAATGTTTTCCCTCTTCTCCAAGATGATTGACAATGGTTTGAAAATTGAAGATGTGATGGTAAAGAAAGGAGAGCTAAAACTTTACAATAATTCTTACAACAACAAAACAACAACATCAACAATGACAAACCCAAGTTCTGGTCAAAGAATAGGAATGCCATCAATAAAGGAAATGACGATAATAGTGTTATGATACAACAACCAATTTTTAATCTATCAAGTCAAATCCCAAACAATAACAATCAAGAAAGCAATAAAACCAAGTCTTTCTTCTCCAATCCTCACAAAAAATTCACAAACATTGGAGAACCATTGGAATCAACTTTAAAAACTCTTCTTGTAAACAAATTGATTGTTTTACCTGAAGCAAGAAGTTATGAACCACAAGTCAAGCCTAGTTGGTGGATTGACAATCATTTTTGTAATTACCATCTGAATAAAGGACACCAAACAAATGATTATCAGAGATTGAAACACCTTATCCAGGATCTAATCGATAATAGAACTATCATAATGGATAGCCATAAGACAAATGAATCGCACCTAGCTTTCAAAACTCCACTTCCAAATTATGACAAAAGTGAACCATCCCAATTAAAAGATGACAAAGGAAAAGCCAAAGTGAACTACACTTATACATATGATGATGTGGTAAATGTCATCATTGTTAAAGATAATCCACCTTTAGAGCCAATCAATGTCATTATGAGAAGCAAAGCAAAGGTCACCTTTCCGGGTATAATAAAAGACTCAACATCCACTTCATAACAATACAATTTAGTAGAGCAATTAGAAAGAATACCTTCTCAAATATCAATTTTGGAACTTCTCAAAGTTTCACCTATGCATAAGGAAAATTTGGAAAAAGATTTAGTGGAAACAATAGTTCCAAAAGACTTGGATGTGGATTTGTTCCAAAACATGGTGGGACACCTTATAGCCCCTCATTGCTTATTGTTTTCTGAAAATGATGACGCATCCTTGTAACATCCTCACAACGCTCCTTTACATGTTGAAGTTACCATTAATAAAACTTGTGTCAAACGCGTACTCATAGATGGTGGGTCGGGTTTATACATTTGTGCATTAAGTTTAATAAAAGCTTTGGGATATTCAGAAAATGCAGTAGATCCAAAGAAGAAAATAATTATTAAGGCTTATGATGAAGCAAAGCGTTCTTCTAAAGGAACTATGGTGTTGCCAATCAAAATAGGACATGTGGAAAGGAATACATTATGTCAGGTTTTAGATTTGAACCTCTCTTACAACATTCTTCTAGAAAGACCGTGGATTCACACCATGCAAGCAGTTCTTTCTACATATCATCAATGTGTAAAATTTCCTCATTAAGGACAAGAGGTCACTATAATTGCAGACTCTAGCCAATAATGCAATAATATGAAGCCAACACAAGATACAAGGGTTCCATATAACAGAGAATTAGTATATCCTACCAAAGAAATTCAAGAAAAGTTATGGGAAACCTTTGAGGAAAAGCTCAAATTGAATGATGAAGGAATGGAAAAATATTCTTTGCATAATTTTCCACTTTTACCTATGTCATATGGAAAGTCTACAAATATCCAATCAAAGACCTCAAAGAAATCAAAAGATATGTTTAATGGAGCATTTGTTAGAGCTGGAACCCTTGAAGAAGAAACCGAAGACAAGGACACTCTTGGTTGGTTGTACAAAGATGAAAATGAAACTATAGCAATAGCCGTAGAAGTCAATATTCCCATAGAAAAATATGGCAGTGGTTATAAAATCATGCAAAAAATGGGATATGAAGGAAAAGGACCAATTGGTAAGCGACATCAAGGTATTTTAGAACCTATTTGTCCCCACTCGCAATCTAAAGAAGATAAATTAGGACTTGGATATCTAAAATTAAATCAAAAGAAACATAATCATCAACAGCCAAAGTGGAGAAATAAATCAGTCTCTAAAGATGAACAATGGCAAGAAAAGCTACATCAAGCAGCAAAAATAGTAGCCAATAAGCAGAAACAAGAACTTGAGAAACAAGAAGAAGAGATTGCAATCAAAAGAAAAGAAGAATCTTGTCAACAAGTTCAAGGAATACGAGCAAGTGTAGAATATGAACAAGATATTCCAGAAGCAGTGAAAATTGAGATGGCAGAAATCATAGAACTTTTTGCACCATACAACATTCATGTGTGGTATAGTGGTATAGTCCTAGACAATGGTTCAGAGACAGATTCAAATGAATATGAATGGGGTCTAGATGTCTCATCTATTATATCAAGTGAAGAAATAAATGAAGAGCAAGCAACTATCATAAAGGAAGACTTCTTTATTACAAAACTAAAGATGGAGTTAGAAAGAAGACAAGAAGAACTCAGAATCCAGAGAAAAGAGGCATATACAAGACAACAAAAGAAATGGGATGACAAAGACAAATAAATAATGCCACAAGAAGCAAAAATATATATAGATCAAGCATCTGGAAATATTAGATTTATATAAAATAAAGGGCAAGATGTACCAAGGTATGACAGAACCATAGAAGAACTAAGAGATAGTCAAGTAGAATTGACTATTAGTCCAGAAGAAGCTGAGTTTGAAAGAAGACAAAAGCTACCAAAAGAATTCTCTATGTCATGTGCACCAATATGTCAACTTCAAAATGCAAATGAATTCATTAAAAATAATCAAGAAGGAACTTGCAGTACTAAAGATGTAGGTGCTGATATAATCCATTCATTTAAGGGACAAACATCAGTTGAAGATCCATTTGAGTGTGAACTACAAAATGCTAATACTAATTTTGGTAGAACTAATTGGAGAATACTTGGGGGAAATAATCCTCAAGATCATTCTATCTATGACATTACCTACTCTACGCCAAATTATGACCATTATGTCATGAACTTTGAAGCACATAACGATGACAATGATTATGACTTACCCCTTCTTCATCCTGAATTAATTGATTGGGATAATCTAGAAGATCCTGAATTAGATGTCTTTTCCAATGATCATGACTTAGCTGTGTATCTTAATGTCATCGAACCCATAACACATAAGATATCTTCCATTGCGGAATCAAGTAACGTTTCTTGTAGTCAGGAGAATGCCAAATTTTCCCGTCGCAAAATTGAAATAAAACAAGGAAAGAGACCTACTGCTGAAAACCATTTCATGGCAACACTAGATCAATCAAAAGGGAAAATAAAGGACGTATTTGACGGTGAAAACCTCTTGGAGGCACCAGAAGATGGAAAGTTTGACATCCTCCTTGCATATTTTTCAGGAGAGATCTTCTATTCTAATAGAACCAACAGAAGCAATAAACATTGGAACATCAAAGGATCCCAAGATACTTCATTCTACTGCCTCATTATCAGATAAAGAGAGGAAATAATACATAGAATTCTTCAGACAAAGACAAATAAATTTTGCTTGGTCCTATGGTGACATGCCGAGACCTATTCCAAATCTTATAATGCATCATCTTAATGTGGATTTAAAAGCAAAACCAGTTAAGCAAAAGCTAAGAAAGATGCATCCACACATTGCTCTTCTTGTAAAAGCCGAGCTAAAGAAACTATTAGATGTGGGTTTCATAAGACTTGTTGCCTATCTAGAATGGGTTTCAAGCATTGTACCAGTGTCAAAGCTGGATAAAAGCATAAGAGTCTAAACCAATTTTAGATATTTGAACAAAGTATGTCCCAAAGATGATTTCCCACTATGCAACATTGATATATTTGTGGACTTATCGACATGGCATGAGATGTTTTCATTAATGGATGGATTCTCAGGATACAATCAAATAAGAATCGCCCCTGAAGAACAAGAAAAGACAACATTCATTGATGCATGGGGTACTTATTGTTGGAATGTTATGCCATTTGGGCTTAAGAATGCAGGAGCAACTTATCAAAGGGCTATGACGACAATTTTCCATGATATGATGCATAGATTTATGGAAGATTATGTAGATGATATACTTGCAAAATATCATACAAGACGAGAACATTTGAACATCTTAAGCAAGATCTTTGATAGGCTGGAAAGATATCAGTTGAGATTAAATCTAAAGAAATGTGCATTTGGAGTAACCTCTGGAAAACTTCTTGGGTACATTATATCAGCCCATGGAATTGATGTAGATCCTGAAAAGGTAAAAGCCATCATGGAGATGGAGTCACCTAGGAACATAATTCAATTGCGATCTTTACAAGAAAGATTGCAATCAATTAGAAGATTTGTCTCTCAATTAGAAAATATATGTCATCCATTCACTCATATTTTACATAAGAACATTCCATTCAAATGGGATCAGAAATGTGAGGAAGCTTTTATGCAAATCAAAGAATATCTCATGAATCCTCCAGTACTGGTATCACCAATCAAAGAGAAACCATTGTTGCTCTATATCTTGGTGACAAACATATCATTAGGCACTCTCCTAACTCAACATGATGAAGAAGGAAAAGAAAGAGTAGTGTATTACATCAATAGAACACTTGTTGGCTATGAACTGAATTATACATCAATAGAGAAAACATGTCTAGCAGTTGTATTTGCAACTTAGAAGCTACGACATTATATGCTGACTCAATCTGTGAAGCTAATAGCAAAGATAGGTCCACTAAAGTATTTGCTGAACAAGTCAACTTTAATAGGAAGATTAGCCAAATGGGTTATGATACTGAGTGAATTTGATATAGATTATGTTGATCAAAAAGCTATCAAAGGACAGGTCATTGCTGATCAATTAGGCAAAGCTCCTTTACAAAATAACATACCATTGCACATTGAATTTCCTGATGCAGACATTCCGACAGTAAGTACAAAATTTTGAGAATTGTACTTTGATGGTTCTTATACACAATATGGATTAGGTGCATGAATTTTATTCATCACACCTCAGAGACATAGAATTCCAAAATCATATAGACTGCGGTTTCCATGCACAAACAAACCTGGAGAATAAGAAGCATTGACTATTGGGCTCAAAATGGCTATTGAATGGAATATCAAGGAATTACATGTTTATGGCGATTCACAACTTATCATCAAACAAATAAATGATGATTATCAAACTAAGGATGACAAGATCATGCCCTACAAACAACTGGTAGAAGAGTTTAAAGAACACTTTGCAGAAAAATCATTTACTCAAATCACAAGAAATGAGAATAAAGCAGTAGATGCGATGGCTACAATAGCATCTCTCTTGTAGAATAGGGAAAATCAACAGCATTACAAATTCCTCGTGGAAGATATCTTAACCCCTATCACTCAATCCCAACATACCTACATGATTTGTCATATATCAGGGATCAACCAATCTTTATACGACCAAACCTATCAATACTTAAAAGAGAATATCCTTCCTCCTAACCTATCTCACAATCAAAGAATAAATTTTATCTGTTAGTCATCCCACTATACTATTATTGCTGATACCCTATATAGGAGAGGTCTAGATAGTACTTTATCGAGATGTCTTGAACAAGAAGAATCTGAAAAAGTTCTTAATGAAGTTCACACAGGTATTTGTGGTGCACACTCAAGTGGATTAACACTGGCTAAGAAACTTCTTCGTATGGGTTACTATTGGCCTACTATGGAGAGAGATTCATTCACATATACCAAAAAATGCAAACAATGTCAGATCCATGGGAATCTCATTCACGCACCAGCACAATAATTGTATCCTATGGCTAGATCATGGCCATTTTCTCAATGGGGCCTTGATTTGGCAGGAAAGACAAATCCTTCATCTTCTAATGGACATATGTTCATTCTGATTGCTACTGAGTATTTCACTAAATGGATTGAAACAGTACCTCTGACAAAAGTGATAGGAAAACAAATATCATCATTCATCTTGAATTATATAATATGTCGCTATGGAGTTCCTATGACCATAATCACTGACAATGGATGACCATTTAAGAATCAAGATGTGAATGAACTATGTGAGCAATTTCATATCCAACATAGGTTTTCTACTCCATATTATCCACAAGGAAATGGTCAAGCTGAGGCATCAAACAAAACTATCTTGAAAATCTTGAAGAAAACAGTTAATGAAGCTGGAAAAGACTGGCACATTAAGCTAAATCCTTCTCTTTGGGCATACCGAACTAACATCCGCTCACCAACGAGGGTAACTCCATATTACTTAGTCTATGGATCATAAGCCATCTTACCCATAGAAGTAGAGATACCTTCTCTGCAGGTTTCCTTGAAAGGTCTGGCACCAGAGGAAGAACAATGAGTCTCTAGACTCCAAGAACTTGAACTGATCCAAGAACGTCACCAAAATACAACAGATCATTTGAAAGTGTATCAACAAAGAATGGCAAGAAGTTATAATCATAGAGTCAAGCCATGCATTTTTCAGATTGGAGATATATTTCTAAGGGAGAATCAAAGAAATCAACAAGACCGAGAAAAGAAGGGTAAATTTGAACCAAATTGGCTAGGACCTTTTGTCATAGTAGCAGCATATGGCTCAGGAGCATACAAGTTATCTACCGCTGAAGGTGATTGGTTTGATGATCCTATCAATTCCATCCATCTCAAGAAATTCTATGCTTGAGATATAATTCCTAGAAAAAATCAATACAAAGCATATAAGTCTTGAAGAAATCAACAAAAATCAGAAAATCCCTAAAAGGCATAAAATAGTAAAAATCAAAAATAAAAAAAGGGAAAAATGCAATAAATTTAGATGGTGAAAACCTGGTAAACAAGCGCTATCTAAAAGTGAGTCCTTCCATCTATGAGATCGCTTTGTGCACCTATCCACTCCATCCTATCACATCTATCACTTTCATCTATCCTAGCTTATCCATTCCATCTTTCACATCCATTGCTTTGAACCATTTAGCAGGAAATATGTAGCTTACCAAAAGTTAACAATCTTTGACATACTTGTCATAGTCATTGTCTTATATTTTTTTAGAATCAATTAATCTGCATTTGTATCCCATCATGGTTTGGATCTTGATCAATTCATACATCCATAATAAATTTTTGTTTCCGCTGGGGGGAAAATCCTAATTCCTTTTGCTAAGGTGATCTTTTGAATCTTTGAAAATCCAAAACATTCGAAAAACTTAGAAAAAACAAAAACACCTAGGGTTTTAAAACAGGTAACAAGCAACAAAGCAATGAAGATCAAGGCATCTTATGACAACTGAATTGTGAAACTTAGAAAATGAAGAATTAACCGACAAGTAATAAAAGATTATCAAAGATCATTCATCAAGATGATTGTATCAGTTAATGACCATTAGAACATGTGAATGACATGCAAGATTGAGTGTTTATATCTTGATTTTATTGCTAATCATGTACTCTATGTGACTCAAGAATGTTCATGACTAGAGAAGCTATGATGAGGCATGATTATTTTTCTTTGATTGTTGTCTATGGTTTATCTCTTACTAAAGTATCTACTTGTCTAAGGATATGATCAGAAAAAGATCAAGGAGGATGTTCCAAGTCATGCATGAAAGGAGATATTCCTTGTTTGTTCTACAAGAAATACTCAGGTCAACTTGATTCATTATATCAAGTTGCTTGTATTAACTTGGTATATCAAAATCCATGTAAGAAATACTCAGGTCATCTTGGATCATTATGTCAAGTTGCTTGTATTTTCTTACAACATTTTAAAGCTCAATGATGAAATCAAGCACTGTTACAAGATAAAATATGAAGAATGGCAGTATCATTTTTAGTTAGATCATTTTAGATTAGCCCATTATTCATCTGCATTATAAGCATTCAATGTCAGTTGCATTTTAAGCATTTCATTTCATTCACAAATCAATGGTAATGAATAAAGATTGAGTATACTTGGACAAACAAAAACAATTTGCATTTGATAATTGTAGGTGCATTCATTTTTAGAATCATTTTAATCATCATCCCTTTCATTTAGTTGCATTTAAATCATTGCATTAGTTTGCATTCAATTAAGTGTATTTCATTAATCATGTAGTAATCATCATTATTATTTGCATTATCATTTCATTAAAGTCATTTAGTTGCATCTTTGCACTTAGATTCATAATTATTATAAGCATTACATATAAAAAATCAAAAGTATTTATCATTGCATCATCATATAAAGCATCATCATAATGAAGAGAAAAGATCATAACATCATCCATCTAATCACTGCATCCATATAATCAATGCATAATAAAGATCATCATCATATAGAGTCCATGTCTGCATATAGATCATCATAAAACAATAAAAGTCCAAGTATACAATGATATCAGATCAAAAGTACAAATGCCTCATCAATACAAAGTCAAGTCAAGGCTGTCCTGTACCACTACCACCTGACTCTGTCCGTCTCTGTGGCTATGGGCGAGAAGATCCTCTAGATGCCTGTCTCCCATGATCACCACTCCTCTGAGGAGGTCTCATGACTCAACCACTGCTAGTATCCATCCTCACAATGGTATGATAACTACCTGCTCTTTGGCTCTCTGTGACTAAATCATCATACAGTCATCACCAATGGGAAGTCTCCTTTCCGACCTGAACTAGTGCTCTAACAGTATCAGCTGAGAGAATTCCAAATCCAACCTGCTGAATGTGATCAAGGAGGCCCTGAGTATCATGTTGTCTCCTAACAACTCTCTCTCTCTCTCTTTATCATTAGTGTCTATACTTATGCTCTAAGATGATCTATCTATGCTATGAGACTATCCATGGCCTCCTGCTCTAGCACATCCTACTCTAGCACATCCGGTTATGGTACATGAACCCCAATACCCTCATCTCCACCTCCCTGTCCACCTGTTAGAATCTCAATCTGAGTAGCTCTCAGAACTAGTCTAATGAGTGGAACATGATCATTCAGATCCTCATCCTCTCCACCATGCACTGCAATAACCCTAGGGTCTAGTTGAATCTGACCAAAATCAATGCCTCTCCCATAACCCCCATCTAGTCCAGTCATCCTGCCTCCTCCTATGGATGACAACCCTCTCAATGATCTCATCCCTGCCCTGGCAGTATCCCTCCCAATCTATCCAACCTCTCTCCAACCCATAGGAAACAGTCTCCCTATCCTGCCAACTGGTCCAAATGGTCCTTCACGGACTGTCAATCGACCTCCTCTCCGTCTGGGTCTCCTATTGCCACGACCTCCATCTCCTCCCTCATCTCCATCTCCGTCGGCCTCCTGAGAAACTCTAAGCTCTCATCTCCATTTCCATCTCCTGATAATTGGATCATTTGAATCATCATCCTCATCTCCTGAGATAGGAGGAGGATCTGCTGGATCGGTAATACGAGGAAATAGGTGTGCCAATATGTAATAAGCATAATCTACAGTAACCCTAGGATCTAGAATGTGCAATCTCATATCATAAGCTACCCTAGGAGTAGCTAGAAACTCTACACGTGCTAACTCAAATGAAAAAGAAGGTCCCCAATCTTGCCTATCTCTATACCATCGTGCATATATTTTAACACCAGTAGGCATAGGCTGAATGATACCAAATTGTCTCAAAATGTGACTAATCAATTGTCTCTCAACAATGAATGGAGTTCGACCAATGAGATCTCTACTCTGCATAATAAATGGTATATGTTTGTGCGTCATCCATCCATGGCTCACAATTGATATAAGGTCACTAAATAACACTATCCAGTGAATCAAGATCCCAACGCCAATACTCCATCTTACCTAGCTAATGCTGAGTACAGATACCTGCATATAGATAAACATATATCTGTCTCTCACAACAAACTCTATGATGAATAGGCCGAGTAATAGCAATGTGCTCCCAACACCAAATCTGCAAAAGTGTGCATCCTATCGATAGACTAGCACCCTCATCAAAAACAACCTGATGAAGATCATGATATAAATGAGCAAGCATGCAAACACCCCACGCATATCGAGTCTGACGCTACATCATGCTCTGAAGAATATCACCCCAACCAACAACAAAACCTCGAGATCTCCTATCTGGATAGATGAATACCCCAATCAAACCTGCAAGAATCATAGGGAGAGTCTTGTAATGCATAATCATATCCTCCCATCAGATCTCTCCTCTTGAAATGCTCTCATCACCAAATACAGCTCTGCATGCCTCTGTCCCTCCATGATCCTAAAAATCATACTGAACTAGCTCACCGGTCACTAGAATGTGGAGAATCCTGTATACATCCTCAAGAGTCACACTAATCTCACCCGTGGGTAGGTGCAAAGTGTTATGCTCGCTATGCCATCTCTCAGTTATCGCTGTCAACAATCTCCTATTATGGGTAATATCAGGCATGTATAACAAGTGGCGTAATCCAGAGACATCTATATGTCTCACCTCTGCCTATGTAAGCTCTGGCACTAAGTGTCCCATCGCCGTGAATTTCTCTCGACACTGGAGAACATCAAGTTTCTCCTATTTACCAAGAGAATTTGATCATCAATCATCTATCTATCAAATCAAAGAGATTACTAATCTCTAACATCAATAATTGGTAAATCTTTTCACATGAAGCAAATCAGGCTATCAAATCAATTTAAACCTATCAATCATGGTTTTCTATCAATCACTGAGTTCAATCAAACTCTGCTATGCTCTTCATCAGAAACTAAATCGGTTTCTTAGAGCTAATCTATCCAATCACATAAAATCAATCAATCATTTATCCTATCAATCAACATTATCAAATCAAACAATGAAGTACCTATTCATCACAATCGCGCATCAAAATGCCTAAATCTAATCATCAAAGTGAATTTTTTACTATGAAATACATCAAACACATTCATCAGAAGAAAAAGTGCTAATCTTTTTAACAAAAATGCTATTCTATTGAACGCAAGTGCTGAATCATACATATGCGTGAACATTTTTAACAAAAGTGCTAAACTTTCGAGCATATGCGTGAAACAATCAAAATCATTGTTTTAAGAATCAAAAGCGCAAACATTGAGAGAAAAAGCGTTGACCAAGCAAAAGCACTAACATACATCACACATGTGCTAACAAAATGAGCACATGCACTAAACTTATCACATGCGCTACTTTTACATGCAAAAGCACTAAAACAGAAAACAAAAATGCTAAACATACTTGCTGAAAATTAAAAAAAAATCAAAATAACAAAAAACACGCTAAAAAATATATGAAAAATCGTACGACAAGTTGCAAGAAGTTTGGGTTAAGATACATACCGGATACCCATACTCAGGAGGTCGCTGATATCATTGAACATGCTCAAATCGATGGTTCTCCAATGGGATCACCATTTTGCCACCTCACCAAGGCAATTTCTTCACAAAGCTGACAAGGATGCAAATGAAAATAAAATTAACTTTGGTTAATTTTATATTTACTATTTGGAAGGGTAATTATTGTTTTTCAATGGGGCAATTATATTTATTTTTCATAAATAAATTTAATTGACGGACCTTTTCAATTAACGTGAGATCAATCGCTTATCAAAATTGTTCAACAAATTCACGATCAATCTCCCAAGGGGGCACACAATCAAGATTTTTATCTCTGTCAGGCACACCATCGAGACTTGATTTAATCTTTGAAACAATGTTATCTTGACGTCGTTTCAAAGAGGGGCAAAATGTATACACATAAAAATGGCTATGAGCAATTAAATAAATATTTTATATTTATTTAATGTTTATTCTTCTATTAAATAGTTAGTTTGAAAAGATTAATTTATTTAATTCATTTCGTGTCTTTCTATTAATTAATTCATCTATCCTTTTCCTCTAATTAATTAAATATCTAATATTTAATTATTCTTCTGATCAATTAATTGAATATCTAATATTTAATTATTTCCTCCAATCATTCGAATATCTAATATTTAAGATTATTCTTCTATCCTATAGCCTCAAATATTAAATATTTTTTAAATTATTTAATCTCTTTTCCAACTCACCTTCCATCTCCACTTCATCTTCCCTTTGCCAACTCATCAATCATGTGGCTACAAATACTAATATTTCTTAAATATTAATTCATCATTTATCTCCAACCTCCAAATTTAATGAAATATTATGTACGTACACATATTTCTTAAATTTTCTTCTATATTCCCTCCAACATCCCTATAGCTTAGGAAGGACTTGAGTCCACTTGTCCTCTCATGCCTAAATTTTCTCCAACCATCCCAAGATTTCCTCAGTCAACAACCTAGTCAAGGTGAGATGAGTGACACTTTTCTTCTCCTTCCCCCTTTCTCTCAACCTTCACCTTTTCTCACAACCATCCAAATCTATAGATCTGATCATGACCGTTGATTTGGGCCACATCATCTTATCCTCTCAAGGTCCATAAAATTAGGAGTTTGAGTTGAGAAAGAGTTAGTCTTCAAGTGAGTTTTCAAGCTAATCATTCATGAAAACTTATGCATCCATGAGTTTTAATCTTGAAGCAAATAGAATCATATAGCATAATCATTTAGCATAGTTATTTAGCATTTCATATCATAGCATTAGTTAACTATCAGTTATTAGTCCATTCTTCATATGCCATCTTGGAAGCTGTCAGTGCTTGTCTGAGAGCACACCATCTGCAACCAGGAACAATAGAGTTAGGACACAATGAGACATAAATCATGAAGGTAATAATAGTATTTTTATTTTATATCAATTTCATGTAGTTTCATTGGTTGAGTTTCGATTTCCTGTAGCATTTCCTTTGTATTTTGTGAAACTAACATGTTGCCGGTAGTATTCTAATGATGAAATTCAAGTCGACACAGAAGGTTTTGACAACTTGATGGTTGGATTTACCCTAGTGAATCCTAGCCATGATCTTGAGTAATGGGAGCAAACAAGTTGGTAGAGAGCTTCCGAAAAGAGTCTAGCTATTGGGGTTGATTCAAGAGAAGAGTATGGTATAAACAAGCATGGTAGCCCACTATAACATCTCTTTCTAAACTACAAACTATAATTGCAACTCTTTTGTGAGGTCCTCCCTATCACGAACTAGGGCAACTATAACAAAAAAATAAATAGCAAGGATAAAACCACTGGGCTATCCCATGCTAAATGCTAACATGCACAATGGGATCATATGAAACCATAGTACCCAATGTATGAACATTGGCTCTGATACCAGATGTAATGCTCACCAAAATATCCTAGAGAAAATAAGTATCTAACAAACTGAACGGAGATAATTTTTTTAAATATCAACTGATGCAACACATAACTCTGTTTATAATTTATATCTATTAACAATTAAACGCAAGGAACATGATTTTTCAACACATTAATTAAATTATGCAAGTGGAATAACATAACATCATTAAATTCTCCCTCAGGTACTTTAACATCATTACTTATTCACTATCGGGTGAACTCATAATAATGCTTCCCACTTTTTCCCATGAACAAAATTCGCGGATGGGAATTTTTTTTTGGGGGGGATTCAAATGAACTGGGGGTGTTTGAGTGAACCCCCCAGTTTGATCGTACATGTGACATCACTGGGGTTCTCTTGAACCCCCTTTTTATTAATATTTTATGGGGTTTTCTCGAACCCCCCCTTCGAGCAAACCCTCTTTTTAACTATTTTTTAACCGTTATAAAATGAATGTAGGGGGTTTCATTTGAACCCCCTTCATTCAAAGGGGTGTTCATTCAAACCCCCTTTCTATGCTTCTCCACCCCAAACTCTTCAACTTTCTGCAAAATTTTGGCCTTGAAACCTCTGGTTCAAGGCTCAAATGAAGGAATTTTTACAACCCAAAAATATAGGATGGTAGAGCTCGAAGCAAGCTTTCCAACAACTATAATTTTATTACATTGTGAGTTTATTATGATCTTGTTTTTTAAATTTTACTAAATATAGGTTTTCCACTGAAGATGAACTTCTTTGTTCAACGCATTTGGAAAAATAGTAAACTAATTCAAATTTTTTTTGAAAAATATCTATGCCCTAGGTATTGATGTTTTCTTTCTAACCAAAAAAAAATTGAATTTCGATATATATAGAACAAGTTATGTGCTCAAACATACATCTATGTCTAAAATATAACTAGTCACACTTCAAAACTTAATAAAATGAAAAATATTCAACATATTACTATAAAACCAACTGCAAGCCTTGGATATTGATATTACAAACCAAAATTCGAAAGAATTGAGTTTTTATCATTTATAGAAAAAAAGTTATGTGTTTTGTGAGGCACACCACTCTTAAAAAATGTAGTTTGCTGTAAAAAACTACATTTTGAGGGAGATGAAAAAATAAAATAAAAAATCTTCAAAAAAATTTGAAAAAAATATATTTAGAATCTACAGACAAAATGCTACATATCACTAATTTACAACATCTTCAAATTCTTAATATTTTAAAAGTTATTGTTGTTGGAAGTTGAAGATTATTTTAAAAATGTTCATCTTAGTGTCAAAAGTGGCAAAAAAGTGGGAACCATTATTGTGAATTCACCCTATCATAATGATATCCTACTCACATGTTTATCACATCTACTATTAATCAATCATTTAATCTAATGCATCATATTCCTTTCCTTTCAATGAGATATGCAACCTACTAGATTATTTACCCAATATGATATGCAGACTATTCCATCATTTAATTAGCATGATACATTTATCCTTTTAAATGCAAGACAACCCCTTAATCCTACATTTATTTTATACACCAAATCCAAATGTGTTTTAACCCATCATTTCCTATCTACATGATCATTATCCTTTACAATGATAATTGCAATACTAATGCATAGACATATTTATTCTTACTTATCCTTTTATCGATACTACACATGCATCTAAATACCTAACATGATCATTTCCTTCATCTTGAATCCTGAATGCATTAATGCAAGTATCTTAATTATTTCCTCTAATCTTATATCATATGCATACTTCCTAGCTTCCAATACAATCACATGATCAACATCTTATCTACATGATATCAACCACAATTCCTACATCTTATCCATTCCATTTTCTTAAGGTCTTTTCACATATGAATATACTTCTAGATAATAACCATAGAATCTAAACAAATACAACAATAACATGAATCCAATCTATTACAAATGTAAATCCATTGCAACATCTAAGTACATGAAAGTCATTTACATTCATTATACAAGAACATCACCATACACTCCATGGTTCCAATATTACAAATTATGTCATAATCATAAATTCCAACTACAATACAATTATAATCATATGAATAATACATCATGAGTACAACTCATTCCTAACACATGATTTCATTTAATTTTACAAGTTAATACATTTCATGTATCCAAGATATCCATTACATAAATCTGCTACATGAAACATCCATAAGCTGCCATAATGAGAAGTACCCACATCCACGCATGAAGAATCCAAGAGAACATCCCAATGAATGAAAAGCACCACCACCCGACCATGTGGAACTAAAAGAACCACCCCCCATGCTAGGAGATGACACAAGGCCCCAACACACACTCTACATCTAAGTTGACACTCAACAACCAAGAGACCCAACATAACAAGGACTCTCAAGCATGATCCAATCACAACAATCACAAGTAAGAAACTCCCAAAGGCTTACAAATCAACAAGTCATAAATGCAAATCCACAAGGCATATTAATGATCAACAAGGGGACACATGTAGGAGTGGAGTGTCATTACATGCCATCCTCTAATATAACATATAATATAACACAAGGCACAAGCCTGATGGACATGTGAAGCCATCCCAACCTATGAGAGATCAAGGGAGATTGATTTGCCATCGCAATGGCCTTCCCATGCCTATCCTAAAACATCCTCCCTAGGATCAAGTCATGGGGCTCACAACTATTCATTATCTTAAGTAGTGAATTATTTACCCATCCCATTAATTTATTATTATGTTATCACTTGTTTACATCATGGTAAACTTCCAATGTGCCCAAGCAGTCTAGACTTCATGCATCCATACAGGGAACCTCATGCAAGCCTATCTCTCGTGACCCCGGTCATCACAAGGAAGTCCACTCCCCCTAACATGGCCCGAAAAAATAAATCACAAGAGGCTCTAATCCAACATGAAAATATGAAAACATATCATTCATATGCAACCAAATACAACCATACGTATTCCATACAATATACACATGGCTACAACAACAATTACAACAAAATGAGCCTCTTGGCCAATAAATACAAAGGGCATCACAAATCCATCAAATCTGAAAGTAAACCACAACAAGGCCAACTCACTTGCTGGTCGAAAACAACAATAACACCTCCTCTTCATACATGGCTTATCAACATGGGAGAGAGAACCAAAACATCCATAATGACATAGGAAGACAAATAAGCATAAAAACCAATGAAATACAACAAATGAGATTAGGTATAAATTTGGAAATCATCAACTGACCTCAATCAAGCCTCTAGTATAGAAATCAGATCGGAAAAATGTGGTAGAAGACCAAAATAGACCAAATTGCAAAAATAGAACAGAACAACGCATGTACCTAATTTGGCAACACTTATACCAAATTGGACAATGCATACACAAAATAGAACAACGCATATACGAAACAGAACAATGCATTTGAAAGAAAATAACACATTGACAAAGATAAACAACGCTTGCACTGCGCAGGGTAGCGCATACGCAAAACTCTAACACACATTCGTTAACTCAGACAATGCATTCATTAAGTTTTAGCGCATTTATTTTAGAAGATGAAAAACTCAGAAAGATACGAAAAGAAAAGAAAAGAAAATACTGAACAAAAAGGCTCGAAACCAAGACTCATAAGGTCGCCCAGATCAAATGAATCAGATAGGTATAAACAAAATAAATAACCATAAACTATAGACCAAGATCTGATAGAATTTCCTTCAGGACAATATACTGATAAATAAATCCAAAATGCACAGAAAACTCTAATACAACCAAAACAAGAATCTCCAGACTTCAGCATTCGCAAGGGATAGCTAAACACAATCTCGGGTAACCAAGCAAATTCATGCAGGAGAAACATTCACAGAGAGAAGAGCACTGACCGAGCCGTGAACAACAAACACAAAATTCATAATGCATTTCCCAAAAACTATATTAAACATGTAAATAAATCTATCCCCATTAAATTTTTTGAAAACTAAAGTAAAATTTATAAAATATAACGTAAGCTACCAAAGCTTCCAAAAATTATATACAGACACAGAGCACACACAAAAGCAATAAAAATTAAAATATAAAGGACAAGAATCTCCAACCTGCAACCTGAAGTGATGGAATGAAGTTGAACAAGAGATTCCAATCCAAACCTGAAATCCAACTAGCAAAGCTCCATCAATCCAAAAGCCAAAACCAAGAGCAAAAGAAATTTTACAGAAAACTTCTACAAAGAAGCAACCCTAAAAACATCTCGACAATCAAAATAAAAAGCCATTCAAACAATGCTAAAACCCTAGCCTCCACGAAAACCAATCAAAATATTCTATTTTAGAGTTTATTTTACCAACCCACCATATAATATAATTTTTACCTCCCATTTCAAATTCAACCAATGAGAGTAAAGGGTAGGTAGAGTAAATATAAAATGTGTTTTTACACTCTAAGTGGGGAATATTGTTATTTTATTTTATTCTTATGTGTTTTTACACCCCCACTACAAATATAAATAATAGTCAACTATATAAATAAAACATAAGCCATGAACAAATAATCTAATGGGGAATTAATAATAAATAAACCAAAGGCTCATAAATAAATTAAAGAACCAAATAAAATATTAAATACTAAATAAATAACTAAACCATAGGCAATAAATAAATAAATAAATAAAGGCCCACCTCAATAAAGATTAAACAATTAATATTAAATAAATATTAAACAACATAAAATAAATAAACCTTAAATATTAAATAATTAAATACTCAAGCCAATAATTAAAAATATTAAATTAAACATTATTAACTATGGAATCACATGCATCAAGGATCAAATAATAAATTTAGACATAATTAACCACATAATTAAATAAATCAACAATTACTAACATACTCACAACACTAAGATGACCAAGCTTACTAATTGACATGACAAATTACACCAAGACGCTGACAACTCATAGTGAACAACTTAGACCTAGAGTATGTGTAGGGAACTCATGTCATCTTCAGACCACATAAACCATTGGGATTAAAGACACACTCAGACCTGTGGAGCCAGGTGGAGTCGGTGTCTGGTACCTGCTAATCCTGCAACCTGAAAGAAACAATAGAACATATGCATATACATCATAGCAAACAAGTGATAGGGAATCACGATGACACATCCTGCTTGCAATGAGTGATGTGACATCATACCTTTCTCAAAGATAGTCATACCATAATCGAACACATCTCATAAATGTCTCATCATATATAATCATGAAATAGGCACTAGTACATTTGGGCCTAATTTCCGATGGCTAATTGTCAGATTTGCGACGACCAAACGTCGGACTTTCGACCAACTTTGCCGTCGAAAACTCATCGTCGGGCTTCCCGACGATGCCATTTGCATCGGTAGTCCGATGATGTAATGAACTCATCCAACGACGGCTATATTTGTACAACATGGAAGTGACGTCAGATATACAACATCCTTGTCAGACGTTTCATTAGTTGTCATCAGAATTCTGACGGCGAGAGATGATGTGGGTCAAACGGCTTTGCCGTCAGTGAATGAAAGCATTGAACGAGTTCTATTTTTAAAAAATGCATTAAACATTTATTATTTATTTGATTAAGTGTTATTTGCAAAAAATGATTATCAATGATGTTTCCTTTCTCCAAGAATTGTCTAGGATCTTTCCTTCAAATAATATGTAACATCGAATGACTAAATATTTTCTTTACAAATGCTTATTTTATTTAATTATTATCTGAGCGTGAATTAAAATTTATATCTGTACGGAAGCAAAACATACAAACTTTAGAGTCATGTGCAAGCAAATTTCCTAAAAGAAAGCAAGCATGCATTATCTTGAATGACATGGAAACAAGCTCATCAGCTGCCTAGAGGAGAGCAATTGGAGAAAAGTAGAGGAAAGTGTTAAAGGGTGATAAATAGATAGAGAGTATGCAATACAAACAAATAATGTCTGGAGTGTCTGGTGTGACATGTCTAATTTATGTCCAGAGGGACTAACTGGTTTTGGAGTTCTTGTGAAACCTATTGGGCCACGCTTTGGAGGAAATCAATGTGTTCATGCAAGGAGTGCCTTTTTTCTATTATGAGAATAATGCTTTTGCACCAAAGGATATTTGGAAGTCAATATCCAAAAAATTCTATAGTGTGGAACCAGAGTTGGCGGACTTGAAGTAATTTTCAGCTTTCAGAAGACCAAGAGGTTATGTACACAATCTCCCAATAGAAGGGTGATTTCAAGCATTATCTCTCCCCCCCATGACTATTCAGGAAGCACTTCCTCAAACAAAGGACTATTGGCCTCCATGGGATCAAAGAAAAGACTTGAAGCATAGACTCTAGACAATGTGGTGGTGTCCTTTGTAAAGAACTCTACACTATAATTGAAAATTCATGAGGGAAATTGCAAGATAGTGAAGAGAAATACAATCTTGAAAAGTGGGAAGAATGAATCTTGGTTTGGGTGGGGCCAAGTCAGGTGGCTCCTTTATAGGTTGATGAGATAGAAATCATATTAGGATTTGAAAAAGATCACACTCGTGGAACTTCGTGTGCGAGTGATCAATTGTAGTGTTTGGGTAATACATTCCAAATAGATACAGTTGCATGCCATCAGGATAAAAGTCTTTAATCAAGACATTACCCATTTGGAATGAAACTATATCTATTTGGAATGCATTACCCAAACACCGCAATCGATCACTCGCACACGAAGTTCCATGAGTGTGATCTTTTTCAAATCCTAATATGATTTCTATCTCGTCAACCTCTAGAGGAGCCACCTGACTTGGCCCCACCCAAACCAAGATCCATTCTTCCCACTTTTCAAGATTGTATTTCTCTTCACTATCTTGCAGTTTCCCTCGTGAATTTTCAATTATAGTGCAGAGTTCTTCACGAAGGACACCACCACATTGTCTAGAGTCTATGCTTCAATTTTTTTCTTTGATCCCATGGAGGCTAATAGTCCTTTTTCTAAGGAAGTGCTTCCTGAAAAGTCATGGGGGGGAGAGGTAATGCTTGAAATCGCCCTTCTATTGGGAGATTGTGTACATAACCTCTTGGTCTTCTGAAAGCTGAAAATTACTTCGAGTCCACCAACTCTGGTTCCACACTATAGAAATTTTTGGATATTGACTTCCAAATATCCCTCGGTGCAAAAGCATCATTCTCATAATAGAAAAAAAGGTGCTCCTTGCATGAACACATTGATTTCCTCCAAGTGTGGCCCAATAGGTTTCACAGGAACTCCAAAACCAGTTAGTCCCTCCGGACATAAATTAGACATGTCACTCCAGACATTATTTGTTTGTATTACATACTCTCTATCTATTTATCACCCTTAAACACTTTCCTCTTCCATTCTCCAATTGCTCTCTTCTAGGCAGCTGATGAGCTTGTTTCCATGTCATTCAAGATAATGCTTGCTTGCTTTCTTTTAGGAAATTTGCTTGCACATGACTCTTCAACTTGTATGTTCTGCTTCCATATAGATATAAATTTTAATTCACGCTTAGATAATAATTAAATAAAATAAGCATTTGTAATGAAAAGATTTAGTCATTCGATGTTACATATTATCTGACAAAAAGATCCTAGACAATTCTTGGAAAAAGGAAACATCATTGATAATCATTTTTTGCAAATAACACTGAATCAAATAAATTAAAAATGTTTCATGTAATTTTTAAAACTAGAACTCGTTCAATGCTTTCATGCACCGACGGCAAAGCCGTCTGACCCACACCATGATCCATAATAGAACAAATCAATATAATAGGCTATTATAAAGAATATATACAAAAATATGAAAGAACATTAAATTACCATTACAAACCCATAAACCATTAAATAGTGAAAACATATATAAATTTGTAAATGTCTCCCTACAAACACCACAATCATAACCAAAACAAAAAAAATTCTTAGCCGCAAAAACTAAGTAGCTGGTGAGTTGCAAGTCTACAACATCTCTTAGATGATCAAACCGTTTCTTAATTTTGTTCTTCTGATTAGTCAATGGATTTAGTTGCATGTACAAGTTTTCTATTTGAAGCCTTCCATTTCCCTATATTTGAGACTTAATAAAATTATTGTGAGTAGGAAATTGATTCAGGAGTTACGTGTGAATAATTTGGCAAAGTAAATGATGACAATCAAACTCAAATTTTATCTATCTTGAAAGCCTTTTATCCTGATGGCATTAAATTAAAGTTCTTTCTCTATTTTCTAGTGATCTCTGGAGTAGAGGTTGCTTTGCATTGACCTGGGATACATTTAACTTGTGTTGTATCTGCGGAAATATGTATCCTAGGATGATGCAATGCAACCTCTGCTCCACCAATACCAGATAGAAGAGAAAGTACTTTAATTTAAAGCCATCAAGATAAAATGCTTTCAAGACATATATTAGGTATAAAAGGAAGCCTACCCTATCATTTGAAGGGGTTTACCTACAATTCAAGTGATCTCTTAATTATAAAATCAATTCAATTCCAAGTGAACATGCAATCAAGCATTCATCAAGAATTGAAGGAGAAATCAAGTTAACAAAGACATTTAATAGAGGAGATATTTAATAAAGATATCATCTTTTAAATTAAGAAATGGGCAGGAGATTAAGAATACAAACCTTCCATATTGCACACTTCAAGGTATATTAAAATCATTTTAAAGTGTATTCATTTAGGGACCTTTCATAAAATATTCTCAACTTATACATCATAAAAGGATCTTAAAATATTCATTGTTTATAATGATAAGAATTTGGTTGTTCCATACACCTTCCTTTACTATTTTAAAAATATCATCGACCAATATATTGTGCAACAGTAGTATGGAGTGCATTTCTTCTATTTTATGCCTAAATATTTCATCAAACTACTTTCTTTTCAAAGGTGACTGATCGATTGAGGTGTTTGGGTAATGCATTCCAAATAGATCTAGTTGCATACCATTTATCTGTCTTGATTAAAGACTTTTATCCTAATGGTATTAAATTAAAGTTCTTTCTCTATTTTCTGGTGATCTTTGGAGAAGAGGTTGCTTTGCATTGACCTGGGATACATTTAACTTGTGTTTTATTTGTGGAAATATGTATCCTAGGACGATGCAATGAAACCTCTACTCCACCAATACTAGATAGAAGAGAAAGTACTTTAATTTAAATCCATCAGGATAAAATTCTTTCAAGACATATACTAGGTCTACCTACAATTCAAGTGATCTCTTAATTATAAAATTAATTCAATTCCAAGTGAATAGGAAATCAAGCATTGAAGGAGAATTCAAGTTGGTGCAGTGCGTTTGGAAGACCAAAGGACTCAATGAAGCCATTAAAGACTTTTGAAGGTCTTAGGAGTGAAGAGCCAATCAATTATGATGTCTTAAGGGGGTAGCCTTAAACAACACACACTAATCTTTGACTGCTTAGGTGTGTTGTGGGCCCATTCCTTCCCTTGACGTCCCTTCTCGTCCATTTTCGTTAAAAAGACAATCACCTTGAGCATTTGAATTCAAACAGTGTTCCCGCATTTGACTGCATAGAACAAAGAAAATGGCATAAGAAACTCTCATCTACCTCACAACAGTCATAGAACACCTCCCCAAGGAGATATTCTCATGTCCTTTCCTGCTTTATGCTGTCGATGAAATACATAAGCGTCCTCACAATGTAGTCAATGCACCAAATAGATTTCCATTTCGATTAGTTTTATTTGCCAACGTACTCTCTACTTGTGCCAAAATGGGAGCTTTGGAACAGAGTGTGGGCTTCTATCAAAGTAGAAGGTAAGGGCAATTAATATCAGATTCTTACGGTTGGAAATGATCTGTTTGACATGTTTGGAAAATGTGAAAGTATAGACATGAAAGCGCATGAACTGTTTGGTGAGATGCATCAAAGAAACGTGATCTAATGGAATGCTATGATTGCAGGATATGCACAAAATGTGTTTAAATTGAATTTAGAAACTTCCAACCAAATGTGATTAGTGAGTATAGATGTTGTAGTGCAACTGCCCAGGTACACATGCATGCAAAATGTGTAAGCTTAGATAAGGCACATGAACTGTTTGACATAATGCCTCAAAGATCACCCAATATCCAATGATGGTTGGGAGAAAGAAAACATCAAATGTTTGAGAATCTTAAATATTTCTTTATTCATCACTATAAATCTATTATGAATTTAGTCTCAATATTACAAAAATTTATTCTATTATGAATGCATTATTTAGGGATGTAATCTTTATATATATATTTTAATTAGGAAAAGGTCCTAATAGAATCCCCAACTAATTAATCTAGAAAAAGATACCACTAAAGAAAGAAATTCAATCCTCACCACTATGGTCTTGAAGACTTTTAAGACACTTGGATTCCTATTTTGGCCCGCTTTTCCTTGACCCTATGTTAAGATAGTAAACTAGTTTGAGAGAAACTATTGGGTGGGAAATTGTGTATGGTTGCAATTATTTTTATGCATGGAAAGTGATTTAAAGTTTGGACCAATAGAGGATAAGTATTTCTTGAACCTTCAAGGACATGTGTAGAGCACTGCATGGATGTTTCTCCATTATTGAACTCTTTGAATATGTAAGTAAATTATTTTTGGTTGATGACACAGTAAGTGTGGTATTTGTCTTTTCGATATGTTGTGGATAATATTAATCAAATATTGAATTTTTTTGATGCTATATACACTATGTTTTGGATTGAATTTAGGTAAGCAAAGAGGTAATGGAAGAATAAAAGAGGCACACAAAGGAAGAAAGTGAAATAGGTGGTTTGGGAAGGAGGTTACAAGTATATATGATAATTCGTATGGATAATTTGTTGTCTATAAAGAGGCAAATAAGCTATCACAACTTCAACATGAATGAATGCCTCATCTACAGAAGCAAAAGTTACCTCTAATGGTTTCAAAATTTGTCAAAATAGTTATGATATACCAAATAATCTAGTGGAATATCCTTTAGGTAACTAATATTATCTTCAAACTATTTATTTTGATTTTCATCATATATGGACCTAATTGCCCCACCTTTAGGAGATAACTATAGGAGATAATTTATTACATTTAAATGTCCATCATAAATAAATTAATTATACATGCTATGTGAATGTTTACTATCACAAATTAATTTTAATTCATTTATCTACATGAATACACTCTTTATTTATTAGTTCTAGGAATGGAGCACTCACATGGGCAAACAAAATGCTAGGTTTGAGAAAAATAGTTAAGAGATTGGATATATTTTTTTATATTTTCCAAATGGCTTGAGTATAATGATAATATAATTTTTAAAATAGGTTTATATCACTTTCCTTTGACTTGGTCATGAAAGATCATCTAAACCCCGAATGCACCTTCATCTTTAAAAACATGTAGTTTAAGGTCAATCATTCATATTTATCTTATCAAACATTAGAGGAGCGAGCTTCTAAAAGTAAGAAGTACCAAGATGCGTGCTCTAGTAAAAATTTTGTAGTCCTAAATATCCACAAAATTTGGAACAATAATTAATTTTTTTAATAATATTTAACTGTAAAAGAAAGGATTAAAATGGAACTAAACACTCTAAATAAATTAATCAGGGTTAAAGGGATAAAATAGGATCAATTCATGAAGGCAAGATCTGTTATCTCAAAATTAATAGATTCATGCAAGAAAAGAAATATTAAATCTAGAGATAAAATTCTTGAAAAATTTAGCTAGCTAAAAGTGAAAGAATGCTGTCAAGCTCTCATTTTTGCACAGACTGGAAGAATGCTAGAAAAGGTTGTAGAGGGTAAAGGCTACTGGCCGTTGCAGGGTCCGACTTTATACCCACCGATCAGATTTCATTGGAATTTTGTAAATCCATTTCAACAAACATTGTTTGTGCATATCCTACAATCATAGCATTTCATTAGACCACATTTCTTTGAGGCATCTGACCAAACAGTTCATTTCTCAATAATAAAATCAATTCAATTCCAAGTGAATATGCAATGAAGCATTCATCAATAATTGAAGGAGAAATCACTATTGAACTTACTCTTGTCTCATATAACCCTATGTTGGATAGGCCCCACAATAATTAGAAGATCCTAATCACTACTATTCTAAACCTTGCATTGACCATCACAATTTCATAGTGAGTTGAGTTAATTAGTCCATTAGCGAGATTGGGAAAAAGTTTGGTATTGAGTTAAGTGTTGGTGGAAGGTTTAAGGACGTACACTATCATCATAATTAATGTTAGAGAGTGTTGTGTGAAGAAGAATGGCCACGAAAGGAGTGATTGTCCTAAATGCTTGAGACTGTCACAAAAAGTGATTGTTGCAGCAGTGAACCTTCCTTTGATATTTGTGTGTTTGGGAGGGTAAAGACCCATGGTGGTATATGATGAGTGGTTGGGAGGGTAAAGACCCACATATCAACTATCTACTTTGACATCCTAGGATGGTGTCCACCTACTCTAAAACCTTATGGGCACTCTCTGTCTGATACTAACATATACATAACATGTGCCTCTCATATAACCCTATGTTGGCTAGGACCCACCATAATTAGAAGATCCTAATTACTAAAAAACACTAGATTCTCCCCTAAAAGGTTGTTGAGTCATAGAAGGCCTAGCTTGATAGCCCCATAGTCTCTCATACCTAAAATGAGACACTTTGCCATAGCTGGTTACAAACTTCTCTCATGCCTATTTTGTCCTCCCATGTACCTCCTTTTCCATAAGAGACTTTTCCATAGCAACCCTAAAGTCAGTTGGATTGGCCATGTGTAGGAAAACTGAAATTTTGGGCTTTCCACCCCTAATGAAATAATTGACAAGTAACTTGTCTTGAATGTAATATACAAATTACAAGAACTCCAAAAACTAACTCTCATGTTGAGCCACTATGAAACCTTATTATATAAATTGTGAAACTCATCTATGCATCTCTATCAAAAATATTTTGAAATAGAACACACTTTGAAGAACTCTAAAATGGTATCTAGAGAGGGTTTCTAATGTGAGTTGGTGCATTTTATCCTCCTAGTACCACAAGGTAGAATCAAGTCCTCTCAAAAATTGCATTGAAAATTATGCCTTTAAGTTGCTCACATATAGATGCAACCCAAAGCATAATTCCAAGCTAAGTAACCAAGACTTAACCTCAACCCCATTTGTGGATCTTAAAAATGTAGAGGATTGGAGATGAAGCAACTCTCGAATATGATCCATTGGCTCATGATATGTGCTTGCTATAGTCTATACCTCTTGTATTTATGCACGATGAGGCTAGGTAATGTGTATTGATCAATATTCTATCTCCTCTATGTGTATTTACCAAATTCAAGGCAAACTCCTAATAAGCTCCCAAGGTGCAAGTATATGCTCCTCTACTACAAGTGGATCCTCATGGCTTGTAAGATTTGAGGTCCATACTCGGGCTACTCGTCTTGGTGAAAACTCTCAAAGTGATATGACCCTTTCTTCCATTTCCTACACCCTATTTTCTAACCCACACCTCATAACCTTTACCTCACTTCCTATAATTATTACCTTCCATCTACCTTTCATATCTGCTATCTTAACCTCATCCACTTTCCTACATCCTATCTTAAACCTTAACCTCATACACACTTACTTTTACTTCTCCTACTTAACGCCATTCCATCCTTCACATCCTTAATTTATCTCCCCCCATTCACTTTCCTACCTTCCAAACCTTTAACATATCCTAACTTACTCTTTCACCATCACATCCTTCATCACTTACCTCCCTATCTTACCTCCCTATCTTATCATCTTTCACCATTTTATACCACCTTCCTAATGGTACACTTATGCTCCTGTAAAGCGGAAAAATCGAACCCTAGTCGTTCTCCCCTCCCCAACTCCGAGGAGAGAGAAGGGAGAGTCACTAGGGTTGATGGTTTTCACTTGGGAGAGACTTTACATTCAAAAGAGGGGTTGAAACCCACAAGATCCAATCCCACACAATGCAAGATTGGATTTTATATGAGTTTTAAGGGTTGTGATAGCAAGGATACCCTCTTTTGTAAAGAATGTAGATAGAAAGATTGAACTATGAATGCATGTAGAAGCAAGAAAGATTCATTTATAAATAGAGATAGGGATATGATATGAAGTTGCGGACCTGGAATTAGCAGTAAAATGTTGAGATGGCGCTGTCCTGCAAATTTGAGCAAAAGTTGATGGGACGATGGCGCCCGGTGTGCACACGGTCCTCCGAAAAATCCGTGAAACGAAGGGGGATCTGTTCGTCTCTGCACAAGGATTCCAGATCTTCAATTTCAGCCGCGTACCTGCAACCTACACACAGAAAAGCGAAGACGATTGGGGGGTTAGGGATTAGGGGTTTGCCCTTAGGTCAAACCTCGGTTTTGGAATTAACCAAGAAATGAGAAATGCTATAAATGTAAATGATTGTAATGTAAAACAAGTACTAGTACCTTGTTGTAAGGATGTTTGTATCCTTATATGCGAAGGTATAGATGTTGTTGTTTGTTGTATGTTGTATGTTGTAGCATGTGATCTCCTCTTCAATGGTTGAATCCTTGTCTTGAATGCAACACCTAGCCTTGAATGGAGACTTAGAATGATCAATTGCTTGAAGGAATGCTTGAATGTTTGAATGCTTGAATGTTTGAATATCGTTTTCGTGTCTTGTACACATATGTCCTTCCTCCCCAAAATGGGAGAGGAAATGTAGTTTTTATACTTGCCAATTAGGGTTAAAAGACTGATTTTCCCGACCTTAGGCCGACCAGGAAATGTTATTTTCCAAATTGCAAACAAAAAGACCTGAAGTCCCATAGGAGACCGGGCCCAAAATAGGGCCAGGGACCAGGGTGCTGGGCGCCATGGTCCTGGGGGACCAGGGCACTGGGCACCCTGGTCCTGAAGGACCAGGGCGCTGGGCTCTCTGGTCCCACCTCCCGGGACAGCAGGGTGCAAGGAGGATCAGGCCAGGGTGCTGGAAAAATGTAGTTTTTGATGTCATGAGCAAGTTTCGGGGTCTCCATTCAGATTCAGTGTTGCGTCGCCATCGTGAAGACCCAAATGCGGTCGAAATTGCAAGTGTCGCAATTTTAGGACGCTACAGCTCCCTTCCAAAACACCAACAAAAAATAGCACTTGATTACTACACAGTGCTCTCACGGTTCTACAGTGGGGATATCACCTCAATTTGTACATATTCACCTCAATTTGAGTAGTAGCAAATATCAGAACATAGAGCAGTGAAGGAAAACTATAGTAGTAGTCGCCCACAGGATCAGGAGATGGATCTATCACCGAGGCTTCTTTCTTTGTTTCCTTTGTCAGACGAAGGGAAGCAGTGAGGAACAACTAACACCTCTCCTTGCAGGGGTTCCCCGTTCCAGATGGAGGCTCACCTTCACTACTTCAGATTCGGGGATAACCTTCATTCAATGTGCGGTGTAGGTTAGGGTTATTGATTTTAGTCACTTCACCAGTCATTTCTGTGAGAAAAATGATCAATTGATCGATGGTTTATTAGCTAAATGGATGTTGGTCACTTCTACAATCATGTTTGTGAGAACAATGATAAATGGAGAGAGGGGTTATGTTGGGGCCCCTACTATTCTATGCCCCTACTATTCTATGGTGGAAGAAGATCTATTCCATCTGATTTTTTTCTGGTTGGAGGATCGATCCAAAGTTGTTACGCTCCATCTTGGGGAAGAAGGATTGAAGCTGGTCCAAAGGATGGAGGTAGTTCACCCCTAGTTGAGGAAGTTAGGTTCTTGAAAGTTCAGTTGAAGGGAGGGAGGCTCTTAGGGAACCCCACTTAATTCTATTTCGTTACCCAATGGATTGTTCTCCCTCATTACCAGGGGTGAGGCTATCCTTCATACCTAACTAATTTGGATGGTAATAATAGACTAATCGGAGAGGTTGGGTAGTTCAACCGGTGCTTGGAAGGAAGCTAAACAAATGAGAAACAACTTTACTAGAGAGAAATGTTACTAGGGGGTGTGGGTAGGCCTTCATTGTCATTGGATTGTTCTCCCTTGTTATCGGTTTAAATCCTAAACCCATACACCCCTAAAAAAATGCCAAATGGCTTACAAATGGGCCCAAAACATGCCCTTATTACATTAAATAATGCCCAGACTTGAAAATGCCCCTAAATGGACAGCAAACACAAAAACATAACAAAATTCCTACCATGAAGCTGGAAAGTTTCCCATCGCCTGGTATCCTAGTATAGCTACTCCTGCAACACCACTTCATTACATGACTGGTTCCCTGTAGAGGCGGCATGAAGAGGTGGGACAGAGTAATGGCAGAGGTCGACAGGACGAAGACGCGAGATTTATGAAATGACTTGGTCTTTTTTTTTTTTGAAGTAATTCATGCGGTTATCGGAATTTCGACGAATGTGGGAACTTTTTCTAAAAAAACCCAAATGTCATTGCCAATTCCTTCTCCATCAAAACCAAATGTTGCATTATCATCGAAATTCCGAGGAAATCGGGCATTTTTTCAAAAAAAATTCAAATTTGATCACAATATACCTTCTCCATCGGAATTTTAGGCCAAATGTATTAGTGAGGGTTAGTAAAATCATAATCATCATCAAACCATGATCAATATAAATCATCAGTAATCCATCAACATAGTAATGCATATGGAATCCATCAAGCACATATATCCATCAAATCACATGATCAATAATGATAGTGTCATCATCAATATAAACTATCAAAATAGCATATGTCCAATAATGTCTAGCATCATAATGAGTATTGAAACACATGTATAATCATAATCCAAAACACCATAAATGGTCTAGATAAGTCTATCAAGCATGAAATAAAAGTCAAGTCTAGTCAAATCAAATCAAGTCAAGGGAGGACACTACATGCACAATCGATCATTCACACATTCTACACAACCATCGATCTGCCAAATGATCAAATCAATTGGTCATATATCCACAACATCAAATTAGATCAATTCCATGTTGGCCCAAAAACTGCATGACATACACCATGAATCATGTTACCCAAGTCGACTCAAACCGATCCAAAAACAACTAAGTGGACCAAAATAAGATGTCTACACACTTCTCACATGTTGTCTCAACAACCTCGATCACACAAACAACCGCCAAAATTACTCCACACGATCCGTACACAGAATTTTCACATGTTACTGTTAATGAAACATTGTTCTACCAAAAAAACTGTCAACCGAATCTTCCAACTTCCTCAATTCACCATGCCAAAGGCCATAAAAATGGAATAAGGTAAATTGCATATCCACAATACATCTCCCAGATCCGCAAGGAAAAATACACAACACAAATGAATCCAACTAGATGTTGTACAGTACCGAGTAACCTATTCTCATCGGACCTTACCGAACCTCAATCAATCTTCCGGTATGAATGAATCATGAACTGCATATTGAATATCTGACTCAAGTTGCCAAATTTTCTATGAGTTTCTATCAATGACAATATCTCAACATACATGTAGTGTCTCTTTCCAACACGATAAAGTTATAGGATTTCATGTCAGTAACCTTCATGCATAACCAATGTCTATCCCATGTTTGAGGATAAGTGAGATTTCAAATGGGGGAGTGATGGACCTATAAATTATTTTATATATTCTATGACTTATGATACCTTTATCCATGTAAATTATAATGATAATCCAATAGGTTTCCAAACATTACCTTGATCATATGAAGCATTAACTATGATTAATGATGTTTGATATGCATTTGTATGTCTAGTAGTTAATAATAAATGATTATTATTAAATAATGTTTATGTTGAATTTGAATACTTCTAATATTTTAAATCTAAACTAGATTCAACCACAAAACCCCATATTTACAAATAAATCCAACATAACATCAATAGAGCAGCGAGCGGGAAATTCAAAATTCAAACCTAGGAATGTCGGATTTCTTGGGGATGGCAGTCTTTCTGTGGTTGGAGCTGGCAATCAGACTGGTTTCTAAGAATCATAGGGTACTAAAGGGGACAAGGAGACAGTCAAACCGGTGGAAGACAAAGATTCCAAAAATGGGGACCCACATGATAGAGGTAAGGAAAAAAAATGGTCATCGCTTTTTGGAGTAAGGCCGCTATTGAAATCTAGGCTCCCAGAAGTTAAAAATATCTCTGATCCCGTGACTGGGGTTGTTGCTATCTTTGTTCCAGATAAGCTGGTTGATATCACTATGTCTAGATTAACTATGACCTTAGTTGGAAGGTTTGCTGGTTTAAGGCCTAACATTGATGTTGTTAGGAGCTTTATAAGGAGGAAATGGATTCTTAAAGGGCAAGTAGAAGTAGCGGATTTTCCTAGAAGTTTCTTTTCCTTTGCTTTTAATTCTGAAGAAGACATGAAAAAAGCTCTATGTGAAGGGCCACAGATGTTCGGCAAGTCATCCTTGGCTTTACAGAAATGGGCGCCAAACCTTTCTCTTGATGAGTCATTTTTTGCGTCGGCGCCTGTGTGGACGCGTCTCCCTAGCCTCCTACTGGAGTTTTGGAATAAGAAAGTCTTTAAAGGGATAGTGGGCTCATTTGGAGAACTTCTCTCGATTGACCCGATGACTGCTGCAAAATCAAGGTTAATTTTTGCCTGTTTTTGTGTCAATGTTAATCAAATAACGGATATGGCTCAATCTATTGAGATTATATCTAAATTGGGGAAATGGACCCAAGTGATTGAATATGAATCTCTTCCGTTTGCCTATTTTCATTATAAAAAGTCGGGTCATTGGGCGAAATCTTGTCTGCTCAAAAAAAGTAAGAGTGGTAAGAGTGATAGCAGTTCGAAGCAGAAATGGAAAACGAAGGGGAAGATAGAAGACCCAACTGCAGGGTGTGTTCCTGAAAAGGAAGTGATTGAGTTGGAAAATGAGGAAAAGAAGGAAAAGAATAGTAATAATGAAAAATCTATTTGTGCCTGTTCTAACAATCAAATAGAAAGCATCAAAGAGGTAGAGCAAATGATAGATGTAAGTGCTCAAGAACCAAAAGGAAGAGCCCAATCTTCAGGAAAGAGTGGATAAGAATTCCAATGATGATGCTTCAGCCTCAACCAATACTAAAGAAAATGGGGAAGACTTTAATGAAGCTCAAGACTATAACATTTCAGATTTTGTGCCTTTTTTGCTTTTAACCAATGGAAGCCCTAAGACGATCCAATGCAATGCTCCACCAAAGAGTTTGGAAATGGTGGTTTTGGAGGGAAATATTAGGATTCCCAATTCTAAAGAAGGTAAACCAAATAATGGAGGAGCCAATGGAGGCATTTCAACTAGAAGCAGGATTAAGAAAGTGGCAAATGTTGGAAGTCACAGTAAAAAGTAGGGGAGACCTTCTCTTAAAAATCAAAGGGAACAGGAAAGTTGGAAGAATCGTGTTGATGGAACATAGAGCTCCATTGAGTCAGACCTATCCCCTATTAAATTATGAAGATAATTTCATGGAATATAAGAGGGTTGAATGCCCCTCATAAGTAGAATGTGTTACAAAATATTATAAGAGATCTTAAACCAGATGTTGTCCTTGTTCATGAAACTAAGATGTGTAAGGAAAAGGTGGAAAGGATTAGAATATTAAAAAATAATGGAGTTATTGGAACAAGTTTGGAGGGTGCCTTTGGAGGAACATCAATCTTTTGGAACCAAAATACTATTATAGGGAAGGAAGTTATGGTAAATATTAATAGGACCTCATATCTGCTTGAGCATATTAAGGATAACTTTGTCTGGGTTATCACTAATGTCTACGTGCCTAATTCTAAAGCTGGAAGATCTAAATATTGGAGGAGCCTTGTTGAAGAAAGGCTAAATTTTGCTGATAAAAGTTGGATAATAATGGGTGACTTCAATACACCTCTTAAAGAGGATGAAAAGATGGGAGGTCTTCCTTTGCAGCTAGAAGGAAGACAAGATCTTATGGATTTTATTAATGATCAAGCTCTTATGGATGCGGATCTCCAAGGGATTAATTACACTTGGACCAATCACATAACTGGGTCTGATCTTATTCAAGTAAGGTTGGATAGAGCCCTTATCTCTCCTGATTGGATTTCTAAGTATAGTTTCTCTTTGGCGTTTATTATTAAGATTGGTTCTGATCATTAACCTATTTCTTTTACTGCTAATTCTGTTTCTTCTAAGAGAAACTTCCCTTTTAGATTTGAAAAAGCTTGGTTATTCCACCTGTCTTTGGAAATCTGTGTGGCTGATTGGTGGAATTTTGTAGTTGAGGGAACAACTTTATTCAGATTAGCTAAAAAACTAGACATTATAAAGGCCAAAATCAAAATCTAGAACAAAGAAATATTTGGTGATATTTTCAAGAGCAAAGCCCAAATTAAGACTGAAATTAAGGAAGTATAAGATAAAATCCAAGAATAAGGGCTTTCAGAGGACTTGAGATCTGTTGAAAATGGGTTGTTGTCTAAATACCACACAATTATCTCTAATGAAGAGACTTATTGGAGACAAAGATCAAGAGCCTTGTATTTAAAGGAAGGTGACAAAAACACCCAGTTTTTCCACTTGACAGCTCTAAAGAAAAGGGCGGTTAACATGATTTCCAGGTTATCTAGTAATAGGGGGATGTTATTGGATGAAAATGATATAAGAAAGGAAGCCTTGGACTTTTTCAGCAATCTTCTGGGAGGGGTGGATGATTTGAATTATAGAAATCAAGACCTTATTGTGCAGGCTATCCCTCCCATTTTAAATGGGGAAGACAACAAAAATCTCTCTAGGATTCCTTTTAATCAGGAAATAAAAAAGGTGGTGTTTTCTTTTCAAGGAGATAAATCTCCTAGGCCGGATGGTTTTCCTATGTTGTTTTTCCAAATCTTCTGGCATATAGTGGAAAATGATATTTGTAATGGAGTTAAAGAGTTCTTTGGTTCCAAGAGGCTTTTAAAATAACTGAATGCGACCTTCATTGTTCTTATTCCGAAGGTTTCTGGAGATGACTCTCTTAATAAGTTCAGACCTATTAGTCTTTGTAATTCTGTTTACAAGATTATGTCTAAGGTTCTTACTTCTAGAATGCTGGAGATTCTTCCTAGGATTATTTCTCCTCAACAAAATGGTTTTGTCCCAGGTAGACAAATTTTGGATTCTATTATTTTAGTTCATGAAAATATCTACTCTTTGACAACTGCTAAAAAATAGGGTTTTTTTCTTAAGTTGGATATGTCTAAGGCCTATGATAGAGTGAATTGGCAATTTCTTTTTAGAATTATGAAAGCCTTTGGGTTTGGGGAAAAAGCGATTCAGCTATGCTCCCAATTGATGGAAACTTCTTCCTCTGCTATTATTGTAAATGGATCCCCTTTTAGTTTCTTCAAAATCTCTAGAGGTATAAGATAGGGGGATCCCATCTCCCCTATCTTGTTTACTATCCTAGCTAAAATTTTGGGTAGATATATTATAAAAAATGTGGAAGATGGAAATCTCAACGGTCTAAAACCTTCATCTTCCAACATAACCTGTTCTCATGAACACTTTGTTGATGATTCGATTACTATGGGGGAGGCTACTATTAGGGAAGCAAGAAATATGAAGAATGTTATGAACACTTATGAAACTACTTCTGGTCAATAAATTAATTGGGATAAGAGCTCTATGATCTTCATCAATACTCTTGCTGAAAGACAAATAAGGATTGAGAGAATCCTTGGATGTAAAATTGCTGAGTTTCCTTCAACCTACTTGGGGATCCCTCTTTGCATTAAGTCTTCAGAGAATTTCAGGATGAATTTGGTTGAGAGATTCAACTCTAAATTGGCTGGTTGGAAATGAGCTATCCTTAGTCAAGCCGGCAAGGTAATGCTGCTTAAAGCTACTCTTCAAAATTTTCCTATTTATGCCTTAAGTCTGTTTAAAATCCCTAGAAAGTTTGTGGAGGCAATTGAAAGAATTCAAAAGAAGTTTCTTTGGTCGGGAGTGGAAGACAAAAATAGAATTCCCCTTATTGCTTGGAATAAAATTTTCACTCCTAAGGCTTTTGGGGGGTTGGGCTTAAGGAATATTATATCCATGAATAATGCCTTGTTAGCTAAACAAATCTGGAGAATGAAAGCAGAGGAAAGAGAATGGAATTTAATCTGGAAAAATAAATATCTTTATATGCAACCTTTTGAGGAAGAATTTATGGATAACTCTTTTTTGGTCAAAGGCTCTACAATTTGGAATGCAGTTCAAACGGCTAAAAGTTGGGCAGCTGCTAGAAGAAGGTGGAAACTGGGGAATGGAGGAATTATCAGATTTTGGGAAGACAGTTGGCTCTTGGAAAAACCTCTGGAGGATATTCCTATCCTTAAGGAATGGAAAGAGTGGTTCAAAAATAGGTATGGTGCCTCTATTAAAGACTATTGGAGAAATGGAAAGTGGATTGAGTTCAACCAACAATGTCCAGGATTAAAGTTTCTTGAGATTCTACTTTCTTCTAAAATTTTTAGGGATAATAAGGAGGATAGTTTGATCTGGAGGGAGACTTCACATGGAAATTATTCTATGTCTTCGGCGGTGGCCATCCACAACAAAGTGCTCGAAGAAACTCCTATGTGGGCTAAAGTGTGGATAAAAAAAATAATGCCTAAAGTTAATATCTTCTTTTGGATTTTTATCCAAAACAAGGTGTTGACTCTTGATAACCTCCAAAAGTGGGCATTTGTTTTTCCTAATAGGTGTTCTCTTTGTTGCAGGGAAGAGGAGTCTACTTGTCACATCCTCTACTAGTGCACCTTCAGCCAGGAAGTTTGGAAAATTATTTTTTGTAGGTGGAAGCTGAACTGGGTTTTCCCGAACTCTTTGGGGGAGCTATGGCAACAATGACACTATCCTAATTCCAATTCTAAGAATGCTGAGCTATGAAATCTTACTCTCCCTAATATTATATGGAATATCTGGAAGGAGCACAATAATAGGATTTTTTAGGGATAAAAATGCTACCCCTGAGGTTGTGGTGGATAAAATCTATAGAGGAATATTTGAATGTTTAAATGGAACTGATTAAGGATTAATTGCTAAAGAGGACTTTAATGATAGATGGAACCTTTCTAATACCAACTCTGGTAAGGGTAAGGGTAGGGAAGGTCTTATTTGGTTCTTTTTGGCTCAGGGATGGATTAAGGACAACTTTGATGGGGCATTTAAGGGGAATCCCAGTAAAACTGGTTATGGGGGGCATTGTCAGGAATTTTGCTGGGAGCTGCCTAGTGGTAGTTGCTGGACCTCTGGGTAATCAAACAAGTCATTATGTTGAAGCCTCTACAACTTTGACTACTTTGATTATTGCTAAAAATCTAAATCATGATAACTTATGGTTGGAGGGAGATTCCCTGAACATCATCAAATGCTTGAAGGGAGAAATTGAGCCATCTTGGTCTATAGAAAATATAATTTTTAAAGCTAAAGAAATTATAGCTAGCTTTAAAAGTATTATAATTCATCATGCCTTTAGAGAAAAAAATATGGTTGCGGATGGTTTGGCAAACCTAGGTGTTATTTCTGAGGCTCAAAGTATTTGGTACGGGGAAGGTATTATTAATTTTGATATTAAAGAACTTCTAAGAAAGGACAGATTCATGGGAAAAGATGAATCACATAGTCAATCTTAATCATTGTAATGAGTAATCTTTACATTAATAGAAAGGTAATGATGACCTAGTGGAATGACATAATCTTAATCAAAGATATTAATCTTCTGCACACTTTGTGGGTTAACATTTTCAAAATATCGAGAGGCGAGTGGAAGGAAGCTCTGAATTTGCAGAAGAATAGAGTTGGTATTGTGAATTTGAAAATGGGAGGGGATCTAAGAAAAGAACCAAATAACATGTCTCAATGGAAGGAAATGCCAAATGTATGGACTAAGTTGGAAAAAGGGTTTATGACGAATTTCATGGAGAAGCTGGTCGATTATAACAAAGGCAGGGTTAATCTTGCAGTCACCAAAATCACTAAAAATTGGAGCAACGGTTCTTTCAAAATTCATGGGGTGAGGTTTAAGTTGGATGCAGACCTCATAGCGACAGTAACAGGTATGCCCCACTCAGGTCTCAATTTTTTCAAATATTTGAAAGTTTCTAATAATGTGGTTAAGATTTTTCCATGCAAGGAGAAGGAAAGGGCAAAAATTGGTAAAGCTACGAGAGGGCATTATGATGCTTCCAACATTAAACAAATTTGGAGCTATGTGTTGAATGCTATTATGGAATACATTATTGTAGAGGGCTGGTTTACCAGGGTCCACACATATCATTTCGTGTTGGTAAATCATTTCAGGTATGAGAAAAGGATTTCCTTGCCCTACTACCTCTTCAGGTTGCTATCGAGATCTCTTAACAAGCACAACAAGAACCCTTTGACTTTGGTGCTTCATTGTGGCCTCATTTTGCTCATTTATGAGCACTGCAAAATTCTTTCTATCCAGGAAAATAAAAGACTGTCTGCGTCTCCAGGAAAGGGTAAGAGAAAGATGGAGGAAGGAGGGCCAAGCAAGGAAGAGATGACTCAGAACAAAAAGAATAAAAGTGCTACTGGGTTAAAAATTCAAGAGGACAAGGATACTCAAATGGATACAGAGACTGTGTCTGAGGATATTGGAAAAGATGGCAGTGAGTTGGAAACAGAGGAGACTGGAGGGGAGGAAAGCTGGAAATTGTTGGCATTTGTGCTGAGTATGTTGACATGATGATATTATGTTGTCATTGATGTCAATATGTTGGAGAGTGAACCGACAATATGCTGAAATGTGAACCGGTACAATGTGGTGAACCGATATATGTGCAAAGTAGTGAACATGTATATTGAAGCTAAACGGTTGGCGAAGTGAACTGGTATAGTGGTATAAACCAGTATATTGAGCAATAGGTGAAGTGGTATGTTTGTCCAAGAGAACCGGTATGATGAAATGTGAATTGGCATATGGAATGTTCTTTATGAAGACTTAACATGATATGACTACCGGTTGGTAGTCTTAGCTTAAGAGTTTCCGATTGAAGTGCTCCAAGCCCATGTGATTCAATCGATGACATTGTGTGATGAGTTAGCATTGTAATGAAGATCCGATCATGTTGCCACATCAACTTGATCACGCGAAGGATATTGCATGAAGGAGATTGATCCTATCTACCTCAGGAATGTGCGAAGTCCCTATAAACGGTGGAGAACGCATGATGGGTTACAAGCTGCCATGAAAACGGTGAAGAATGAACGATGGAGAATGTCTTGAGATATGTTCAAGACTTTTGTATTCAAATGCAAAGTGTTCAATGGCCAAGATTGAACCGCCTGAATTGCTTAACCTAAATGTTTAGGGTTTAGGGTTTATGCTACCAACCTATCTATTTCCTATCAAGTTGATGTTGTGTTTCTTTCTGAGGTTGTTGGCAAATGGTGTGTGTGTATCTAAGTGAAGAGATACATGATTCTTGCCAAACCAGATGAGATAAGAGGATTGATTCATGTAGTGTGTGTGTGCAGAAGGAAGGAACTTAAGTGGATTTGCATTAGGCATTGAGTGCTATTATCAAATCATTGTAATACCTATTGATCTTTAACCACTTCAACAATTGGAAAATCCCTTAACAGGGTAGCTTTAATCAGCTTGCTATAAATCCTTTAATAGGGTGACTCAAACTAATTGAGTTCTTGAAATCCTCTAACAAGGTAACCTCTAATAGGGTTTAACCCTTAACTGGGTATTTGGCCATCCCTTAACCAGGTGATCTCTAACAGGATTGGTTCCTAGCAGAACCTGTTGTAACAATTCTTTAACCGGACTAGGCTCCTAACAGAGCAGACTTCGAAAGAGTTCAAAAGAAGTTTGTGGGTATTCATCCCCATCATGGTTTTTCCCAGTTGGGTTTCCACATGAAAAATATGTGTGTCATGTGTAGTATTTTTCATGTGTTGATTTAAGTAATTTGTGTTTGAAGGTAAATCATGCTGAGCTAGCTGTTATAATATTTCTGGTGATAGATTACCTATTCATGCATAAGGGTGAAATGAAAGTGTAGTATTAAGTTGAGTGGAAAACTAAGTGATTAATTGGTTAACGCTTGTCATAGTCATTCCTAGCCTTACTAGTTGCATTCTGTTTCAGACCGATGTTACTATCTGTCAGACATTTGTAGTGTTTGCAGTCAAACCAGCTTGGGAAAAGATATTGTGACTGTATTGATTCACCCCCACCCTCTCAGTACCATTTTGGTACTTATTGTGCATCATTGAGTTATCAATTGGTATCAGAGTGTCCTCCACGTCCTCTGTGTTGTAAGCTTAACTGCTTGAGGGAAAGATCCTATTGTAATGATGAAGAGAGAAGGTCCAAAGTTTAACAAAGATAACTTCAAAATTTGGAAGGACAAAATGAAGATTTACATCAGAAGCATGAGTGCTCAACACTGGAGCTATGTTGAGAATGTTTTTGTTATTCCTACTGGCACTCTCACCGATGATCAAAAGAGAGAAATACAGGAGAATGGGCAAGTCATGGAAGCCCTAATCAACAACTTATTTGACATTGAGTTTATTGATGTCTAGGATAAAGATAATCCCAAAGAAGTATGGGACACTCTTGAGAATATCTATGGTAGTGATGAGCATGTAAAACAAGCTAAGGAAGAAAGCCTTAGAGGAAAGTTTGAAGACATGCAGATGGTTGAAGGTGAAACCATTCAACATTATGGAATAAGGATCAAAACTGTTGTTGGAGATATCAAGAGCGTAGGTGGTAAAATGGAAGATTCCACTGTGGTAAGCAAAGTTTTGAGATCCTTATTACCAGTCTATGCAATAAGGGTTGCTTCTATTCAGGAGTTGAGATCAATAGACAAGACTAATGTATCCCTAGACTCCATCATTGCAAAGTTGATAGCATATGAGCTAAATAGTTTTGATGGAAATGTTCAAAAGACTGAATCAACTTTTAGAGCCTCTGCTGTACCATCTAGAAAAGGAAAAGAAGCAAGCACCAGTGGCGAACCAAGATAGAGTAGAGAATTGGATGATGAGGAGATCCTGATGGAATTCGAAGCTCTTCTTGCCAGGAAACTTCCTAAAGGAACTGGTAAATATAGAGGTAAGCTCCCTTTGAAATGCTTTTCTTGTAATCAGATAGGACATATTGCTATAAACTATCCTAATGGTGACAACAAGGACAAATCGGAGAGGTTCAAGAAATTCAAAGGAGGAAACTGGAGAAACTATTTTGTTGCAGTTGATGAAGGTGTAATAGATGAGGAATCAAAAGATGAAGAGAATGAAGATATTATGTTTGTTGTAGTAAAGGAAGATGTGTCAGAGAAGAAGGCTCTTGTCTCCCGCTTTGATAATTCCAATGAGTGGATTATTGATAGTGGCTGTTCTCACCATATGACTGGTGACTGGAGCAAGTTTCTATCCTTGGAAGAATATGATGGTGGTGTGGTTCATTTTGGTAATGATGCACCATGTATGGTTAAAGGAAGAGGGTCCATCTCTCTGAATGGAAAGAGCAGTGCTAACAATGTGTATTGGGTGGAAGGTCTCAAACACAATCTATTGAGTGTTGCCTAGCTGAATGACAGTGGACTCACACTGGAATTAAAAAATGGAGCGTGCAAAATCAAAGGAAATAATGGTGAATTGATGGCCACCGGTATGCAAACCAAAGGTAACCTATTTCAGCTGAATGCAAATATAAGTACATGTCTTATGACTAAATTTGATGATAGTTGGATATGGCATAGGAGACTCTGCCATGTAAACTTTGATAACATTGTGAAGGCCAGTAAGACCAAGGCAATCAGAGGATTGCGGGTGCTGAGCAAACCAGAAAATCCTTTGTGCAGAGAATGTCAACTGGGGAAAATGTCTTCCTCAACTTTCAAAGGTAAATCCTTCACAACAGGAAATTTACTTGATCTTGTGCATACTGATTTGTGTGGTCCTATGAAAACTAGGAGTGTGCAGGGAGATAGGTATTTTATGATTCTTACATATGATTGCTCAAGAATGATGTGGGTCACATTCTTGAAGAACAAGTCTAAATCCTTTGGAAAGTTCAAAGCTTTCAGAGCATTGGTAGAAAAAGAAAGTGGTAGAAGAATCAAATGCCTTAGAACTGATCAAGGAGGGGAATTCACTTCCGGTGAATTCAACAAATATTGTGAAGAGAATGGTATCAAGAGGCAAATGTCTGCCCCCTGGACTCCACAATAGAATGGCTTAGCTGAGAGAAAAAACCAGACTGTGGTTGAAGCAACTAGAACTATGTTGATCCAAGGAAAAGTTGCTCACACCTTTTGGAGAGAAGCAATGAGCACTGCAGTATACACAATGAACCAGATACTCATCAAGAAAGGAAAGGATAAGACTCCTTATGAGTATTGGACTGGTAAGACACCAGTGGTAAGCTACTTTAGAATGTTTGGTAGAAGATGTTATATCAAGAGAAGTGAACATCAAAGAAAGTTCGATGCAAAATGTGATGAAGGAATATTCCCAGGATATTCCACCAAGAGCAAATCTCTCAAATATTTCAACAATAGGACTCAGAGAATTGTTGAAAGCATCAATGTCAGAGTTGATGAAAATCCTGGAAAAATTGAGGAAACCAGCAGTAAGCAAGTAAGAGATGAACCAGTAGTAACCTTCTAGGAACCGCCTGCTAATCAGCCAAGTACCAGTAACAGTGTTCCTACACCGGTAGATGCTGATGTTGATGAAGATGAGGATGAAGAAGAAAAGCAGGAGGAATATGTCAAGAGCATTCCCTGATATGTCAAACTGAATCATGATCAAAAGCAGATCATAGGAGATAAGGATGCAGGAATCCTTACAAGAAGAAAGGTCAGAGAGAATTCTTGTATGATCTCTGAATTTAAACCTAAATCATTCAAAGAGGCACACAAAGATGAAGACAGGATCAAGGCAATGGAGGAGGAACTTGACCAGATAGAGAAGAATGGTACATGGTCTTTGGTACCCAGACTAGAGTATAAAAATGTCATTGGAACCAAATGGGTTTTCAGAAACAAGCTGAATAAGGATGGCGCAGTGGTAAGGAACAAAGCCAGACTAGTATGTAAAGGATACGCTCAAGAAGAAGGAGAAGACTATGGAGAAATCTTTGCCCCAATAGCCAGATTGGAAGGAATTCATATGCTTCTTGCATATGTAGCTTTTAAAGGATTCAAGGTATACCAAATGGATGTAAAAGCTGCATTCCTAAATGGAATACTCGAAGAGGAGGTGTATATAGAGCAACTAGATGGGTTTTCCCTATCAGAAGACAGTGACATGGTGTGTAGGCTACATAAAGCCTTGTATGGACTGAAGTAGGCACCTAAAGCATGGTATGAATGCTTGCACTCCCATCTTGTGAAGATTGGATTTGAAAGAACAAGTGAAGATAGCAATATCTACTTGAAATCAGAAGGAGATCATATTTTGATATGTGAAGTATTTGTTGATGACATCATCTTTGGAGGAGATGACAAGATGAGTCATGAATTTGCTGATGAGATGAAAAAGGAGTTTGAAATGTCACTCATAGGGGAGATTAAGTTCTTCATTGGACTACAGATTCAACAAATGAAAGATGGAATCTTTATTACTCAGTCTAAGTATGTTGAAGAGGTGTTGAAGACCTTTGACATGGAAGATAGTAAACCGGTTGGTACACCAATGGTGACGAGTTGTAAGCTATCAAAAGAAGATGACTCAATGGTGATAAATGAGAAGGATTATCAATCAATGATTGGTAAGTTGTATTATGTAGTGCATAGCAAACTGGACATTGCACATACAGTGGGTATTACCACCTGGTTTCAGCAAAGCCCTAGAGAATCCCACTTGGTAGCAGTCAAGCGGATTCTTAGATATCTGAAGGGAATTATTGACTATGGGTTATAGTATCCATACAATAATGATTTCAACCTGAAAGTGTTCATAGATGCTGATTGGGCTGGTAATGTAGATGACCGGAAGAGCACAACCAGTGGTGCATTCTTCCTTGGTGGTAGACTGGTCTCATGGATGAGTAAAAAGCAGAGTTATATCTCTTACTCTACAACAGAAGCAGAGTATGTTGCAGCTTTTATGAACTGCACCCAGACTATTTGGATGAAGCATGTATTGAATGACTTCAAAGTTCCTGTATCTGAACCGGTAAGAATATTTTGTGACAATAAAAGTGCAATTAACATTTCCAAGAATCCAGTTTTGCATGGTAGAACCAAGCACATTGAGCTCAAGTATCATTTCTTGAGGGAAAAGGTTCAGAACAAGGAGGTTGTACTGGAACATGTTTCCAGTAAGGAGCACTTAGCAGATATATTCACCAAGCCTCTACCAAAGGCTTCATTTACCTAATTAAGAGGTGAATTAGGGGTGCTGCCCCTTCAAGAGGTGAACTGAAAGTATGTAGTCCACATCAATCAGGTATTGCAGTGTCCAAATTTTTCCGGATTGATGTGTTGAAGGATGCTACTCCTCAGGGGGAGCAGCATAGTGGAATAGGAAAGCTTGTGCCTCCACTTTGGCATTGTTGTCAAAGGGGGAGAAGATGTGAAGCAGAGAAGATATCCACAACAATGGGGAGAAGATGTGATGCATAAAGAGAGATATTTGTATATTGCCATCAATGCCAAAGGGGGAGATTGTTGGCATTTGTGCTGAGTATGTTGACATGATGATATTATGTTGTCATTGATGTCAATATGTTGGAGAGTGAACCGGCAATATGCTGAAATGTGAATCGGTACAATGTGGTGAACTGATATATGTGCAAAGCAGTGAACAAGTATACAAGCTAAACAATTGGAAGTGAACCGGTATAGTGGTATAAACTAGTATATTGAGAAATAGGTGAAGTGGTATGTTTGTCCAAGAGAACCAGTATGATGAAATGTGAACCGGCATATGGAATGTTCTCTATGAAGACTTAACATGATATGACTACCGGTTGGTAGTCTTAGCTTGAGGGTTTCTGGTTGAAGTGCTCCAAGCATGTGTGCCTCAACCGATGACATTGTGTGATGACTTAGCATTGTAATGAAGATCTGATCATGTTGCCACATCAGCTTGAGTGCATGAAGGATCTTGCATGAAGGAGATTGATCCTATCTACCTCGGGAATGTGCAAAGTCCCTGTAAACGGTGGAGAACCGATGATGGGTTACAAGCCGCCATGAAAATGGTGAAGAATGAATGATGGAGAATGTCTTGAGATATGTTCAAGACTTTTATACTCAAATGCAAAGTGTTCAATGGCCAGGATTGAACCACCTGAATTGCTTAACCTAAATGTTTAGGGTTTATGCTACCGACCTATCTATTTCCTATAAGGTCGATGTTGTGTTTCTTCCTGAGGTTGTTGGCAAATGGTGTGTGTATATCTAAGTGAAGAGATACGTGATTCTTGCTAGACCAGATGAGATAATAGGATTGATTCCTACAGTGTGTGTGTGCAGAAGGAAGGAACTTAAGCGGATCTGCATTAGGCATTGAGTGCTATTATCAGATCATTGTAATACTTGTTGATCTTTAACCACTTCAATAGTTGGAAAGTCCCTTAACCGGGTAGCTTTAATCAGCTTGTTGTAAATCCTTTAATAGGGTGACTCAAACTAATCGAGTTCTTGAAATCCTCTAACAGGGTTTAACCCTTAACTGGGTATTTAGCCATCCCTTAACCGGGTGATCTCTAACATGATCGGTTCCTAGCAGAAACTTTTGTAACAAGTCTTTAATCGGACTAGGCTCCTAACAGAGTGGACTTCTAAAGAGTTCAAAAGAAGCTTGTGGGTATTTATCCCCACCGTGGTTTTTCCCAGTTGGGTTTCCACATGAAAAATCTGCGTGTCAGGTGTAGTATTTTTCATGTGTTGATTTAAGTGATTTGTGTCTAAAGGTAAATCATGCTGAGCTAGCTATTATTATATTTCTAGTGATAGATTACCTATTCATGCATAAGGGTGAAATGGAAGTGTAGTATTAAGTTGAGTGGAAAACTAAGTGATTAATCGGTTAACGCTTGTCACAGTCATTCCTAGCCTTACCGGTTGCATTCTGTTTCAGACCGGTGTTATTGTCTGTCAGACATTTGCAGTGTTTGCAGTCAAACAGGCTTGGGAAAAGATATTGTGACTGTATTGATTCAGCCTCCCCCATCTCAATACTACTTTGGTACTTATTGTTCATCATTGAGTTATCTGAAAGAAGAGGATGTGGGGGATGAGGAAGGAGAAGTTGAAGATGTTTCCGACCAAGAAAGTCCTACCCGCAGTGTTAGTTTAGTCAATGTCGATAGCTAGCCAAGGGAGGAGGATGATAAAATTAATGAGGAAAAAGATATGGATTTTGAGCAGGAGAAGAACAAGCCAGAGCAGGAGATGGACAAGGAGAACCCAAGCAAGGATAAGTAGTTTGTTGGAGAAGGGTTAATTCTGGATAATCTTAAAAATCTCTCTGAAGATAGAATGGGATTTGACAAGTGGACTTATGAAGGTATCAAGAACCTTGAAAAAAGTGGGAAGCACTGGGAAGAGAAAAGGAAGAAAGATGAAAGGGATCAGCAGTAGAGGATGAAGGATTTGGAGGAAAAAGCTAAGAAGATGGAAGCTCAGATTAAGAAGTTGGAGGAAGGACAAAATGCCATGAAAAACCTATTGGTTATGATCTCAAATATCTTGACTGCTGTGACTAAGAACTTAGAGGAAATCTCTAAGGTCTTGGAGGGATCCAATACTCCTAAGCTAGTTGTGGACCTTGATAAGGATGAAGAAGCCATTGAGATTGGGACTGTGGAAAGTGTACCTGGTGGAGCTGCAAAGAGGATGAGGGTGAGCATGAAGAAAGTTGATGTGGCTTCTCCTAAAGAAATCCCTAAACTTAGGGAAAATATTAAATAATTGTATGGGATTAGCGGAAATTTGGCTAATGCCCTGAAAAACATTAAGTAGTTCCTTTTCTGGCTTTTGTCTATTTATGGTAGATGTTGTTGGTTTTGTGGGGTTTTTTGCTGGATTTTGATCATTTTTGTGCTGGCTTTTTAGCAGTTTGTTCCTTTTTGTTGCTTAATGCTTTTATATCTTAAGGATCTTTTGTAAAGGGTTTCAGGGCCCCTTCAAAACCTACTTTTACCTTAATCAAAAATGTCAATAGAGAACCATAAAAATGTAAAATTATGAACTAAATCGCATTATACCATTCACATGTTGGATGGGTTTGATGTCCATTGTCCTCCTATCTCCATTGATCTTGCTTGGTATGGTTGCTCTTGGATTTTTTGCTTGCACAAGAGCTCAATAAAGAATTGATAGCGATTGTAATAGAGAATTCGGTAGAGTTTAGGTATACTTGTGTTAACCCCAATTTTGAAATATGAAATAATTGGGGTAACCTATACAAATTTTTGGCCCTTTTGTGGTTGAACTGCTCTATGCACGTACTTCAAGATGACTTTGTCATCTTGTGCATGGTTATCATTTTGAATTTCCAAGTTACCCTTGTTTTAATTTCTAGGTGTCAATCGGGCTTATGAACCCAATTTAAATCATTTTGGACTCTAGGTGCAAATTAGGTTCATAAACCCGATTTACACCTCAATGCCTCTCCTTTTGCACATAGGTGCAAGTAGGGTTTGTAGACTCGAAATACACCTTGTCATAATAATAAGTGTAAATCAGGTTCATGAACCCAACCTGTACCTATTAATGACACTTTGAGTGATATTAATGCTCCCTTTGCCAATTTGATTATGATTCTTTTATCTTTTTTTTAATCTCTTTGGTTTGTGTTTTCTCTTATTGTTTTATCCTCTTGCTTGAAGGCGACTTTGTGAAGCTTCTTTATTCTTTGAATTTGCAGGATATCATTGGTGAGTTCTTTTCCTTCTATTTTCTATAGGTTTTGCCTTCCCTTTTTGATCTATTCCCTTTGTAGTTGTGTTTGGGTTTAGCTATATTATTTTTCTTCTAATACCCAAATACCCGCATTTTTGCCTTATCTTTTGTTTCATGGCACTTCATTTGCACGCCTTAGAACCACAACTTTTAGTGTCACTAGTACGTTTGGGGCTAATTTTTGATGGTCGATGGTCGAAATTGCGACTACTTTTCATCGGACTGTGGACAAATGAAGCCGTCGAAAACTCATCATCGGACTTTCTGACGATGCCTTTGAACGTTGGAATTACAATGACACAATGAACTCTATTGATGGTGGCCATGATCAGTCTTTCATCAAAAAAGTCATCGGACATACAACACCCTCGTCAGATGTTTGTTTAGTTGGCATCAAAATTTTGACGGCAGCCAGAAACTTTGCACCGACGAGAATGTTGTTGGTTCGACGGTTTGGTCGTTGGTCTAGTAATATGCATTGACAACCATCCAACAAGGAAGTATCATCAGACATACATCATCCTTGTTGGATGTTTGTTTAGTTGGCGTCGGAATTGCGACAGAAGCCATAAACTTTGCATCGACGAGAATGTTGTTGGTCCAACGATTTCATCGTCGGTGCAAAGTTTAGTTTTCATCGTAATTCCGACGGCTATTTATTTTTTTAAAAATAATTAAATTTGATTGTTATCTAGACGTAAAGCACACCTCATTGATATGTAAAATGAATGGTATTCTATCCCCATCAGTTACCAATAGGGGGCATAGGTTTCAAGCTACTATGAGGCGCACCATGGTTGAGATGGTCCAACTCCTAAGAGGACTGTATGAACCACTGAGTACTGGTAAACCTATTAAAAATGGTGCTAATAGGGAATTAGCTAACCCAAATACAAGAGCCTTTAAAGCCAATTTTCTGAAAAAGGAAGGGACAACACCAATGGAAGAAGAGCAACCCAATCAGAGAGATGAAATGACTTTATCTACTTTATCTAAGTTAGTTGTTCTTGTTCTTCTTTGTTCTTTTCATAAGTCTTGGGAGCTACCAAAAATTATCTACTATATATACATGAAATGACTTTATCTACTATATATACACATATTTCTTATAAGTACATCCCAAATTGATAATCTCATATATTTCAACTTCATCAAATTGTATTATGTAATCTATTTTCTTTAGTTCTTTAGTATAGATATTTATCATGTAACTTCAACACTAAAGTTAAAAGTGTCATCCTATGTCAATACATGACATACACCTATTGAATGACATGTATATATCTCATACTATGTAGTCACTCGTTATTATATATTCAACATATATTCAAAAATGATAATCATGCATTCCAGACTACATGAATATCCTCTTTAATAAAATAAATCACATGTACAAGGTTATTGGGTTGATCGAGTCCAATAGAAAAGTACAATAGGTAAAGATAGTACTAAAAATAATGTTACTAGCATCTTAAAAGAAAATAGAAATACATTATGACCACCCACAAAACACTTGATGTAAAATAGTTCCAACCTTTCTTTTGTTTAAGTAACTAGGGTATTTGAATTTAAATTTTGGTATAAAAAAATAAAATTGTAAAGGTCATCTCTCCCCCTGCATAGTTCAACATGTCCACCTGTTTACTCCTAAAAATTTTCAACTCATTTAGATATCTTATTTTCTAGTTATGAAATTGATCTTGGGACCTATGGGTTATGGGCCCATAATATACTTAAAATTGACACATATAAGAAATCATGATCCCAAATTGAAAGACATACCAAACATAGTAAAGCTATTTTCTCAAAATAGACACAAAACCAATATTAATTAATTGACATGATACTAAGATAAATTTGTAGTATAAGAGGGTGCTAGCTAACACTACTAAAGTTATGCTCAAGTTTGTTTGGGATCTCATCATGGTAGAAACAAAGGGAATCAAAAAATATTTTTTGTTGTAATTTCTTATGTATTTTATATTATGTGTGATCAATAATATTAAAATGTTTAATAGTAGTATCTATAATAAGCTTATCTTATCTTTTACCTTGACATCCTTTTCTTTTATAAAAGGGAGTAAACTTATTTTGTTCATTTTGATATGACGAGGATAGGATACTCTTTTGTTAAGAAATTGTACAATTTTTTTTTTTTAGTAAGATTAAAAAAAAAGTTATCCAAATATAAATCTAAAAATATTAAAATGGCAAGAGCTTCAAGGAAGATAAATTGATGACTTGGTAACAATGTTTCAATGGTTCATAAGATAACAGAATTGACACATTTTTAAAGTGGTTCCCATACGTGAAATCATATATATTCATGAATGATAGAATTTCATCAAGCTAGGTGATAAAAACACTTTTTAAAATCTTTTATCCAATTATATAATCTCTTATATGTACCAGTTTGAAAATCTAAATTGACTTTTTCATTACATCTTTACCACATTCTAGTGGTCTTGGATATAATATAATATATAAAATAAAATATTGGAAAGGCTCAATAGTCATCCCGAATTGATTTTAAGGAAATAGTTTTGAAGAAAACCATCCTTTCAAATATGGTGTGAATACTCTTCAAAAAATAAACAATAAAAATAATCTAGATATTTCTCTTTCATTTCTATAGTCTTCTAACTTTATATTTCTTTCTTTTCATTTGGTGTCATTACTTCATGCAAAGGGTGGAAACAATGTCTTTTCAAGCGAAAGCAACATGAATGCTTTGACAATTTAGTAATTTAAAGAGAAAATACTGGATACAAACCCCACCGTCTGGTCAAATATCTATTAAGAAAAGGGTAATCTAGAAGGATAAAACTTCTCTGCTAAAAATGGAAGCATTTCAGGCAAGGTAATTTCTTCATTCATGAAAGAGGAGCAGTTATGAGACCTCAATCCATGGTAAAAGCCCTTGCCAGAACCGTCAAGGATGTTGATGAAAGAGAGATCAAGATTTCTAAGGATTGAATGCCAAAGAAATTATAAGGCTGCAAAGACAAAAATGTTTTGGACAATATTTACAATTATAACAGTTGCTGAAATAGAAGACATGAAGGCCTACATATTCTTTTGGTTGCCACAATCACAAGGGAGGTGTTTTTCGATGAGTGCATCTTCACCGGAGATAGGATGATTAACTTTTCAGACTGTGACCCATCTAATGGAATACTTAGGATTAGTTTCGACAACATAAACCAATGTTATAAATCAATGTTAGCTAAGAAGATCAAGTGTTATCATCAACACTTATATACGTTGCTACTCCATGACTATCCTCATACACAGAGAGTGAATATAATTTTAATTTTAAGGTTCTACAACACTTATATAAGGTGCAAATCAGTCATAAATCAAATCCTATTGAAATAATTTGTCGATTGCAAAATCACCCGCAATCTGAATGTGGTTGCCCAAAATTTTGTCTAGCAAGTGCAATAATGCCTTAAATGTTTAGCACAAGGAAGGCAAATGAAGTTATAATATATGATGTGATAGATCACTGATCAAATATGTATCAACGACCTCAAATTGCCCTACCATTTATTGGACTTTAATGGGGAGATACAACATTTGGATTTTTTTTCCTTTCTCCCTTGGATACCATCAAGTATTTGCTACACCAATATTATTGGCAGAATCAAAAATTATATGAGAACCTTGTATATATTCTTAGAGTTAACTTCTAAACCAGCATAGGTCTTCACCCATGGAGATGACAAATTTGTTGAATAATACTGTAGACGTATAAAAATGATCATATTCCTAAATGAATATTTTATGTTCATTTCTCTATTTAATTAAATCCAATTTAATTAAATTATCCACATTCTTCTATTTTATTAAATAAATTACTCAATTTATTTAAATAAAATTCACTATATCCATTTAATGAATAAATCATTTTATTCAATTAAATCCCCCTATCCACTTTTAATTAAATTCAAATTTAATTAAATAGTTATCCTAAATTGAATAAATCATATTTATTTAATTTCCCAAACTTCAACCAAATTGAATGAAATTATTTAATTCAATTTAAATCCTATTATCCCCCCATCCACTTGCAAAATCCCAAACCCCTTCCTAATCCCTTCTAGAATCTTCTAATCGCTTCTAATTAACCTAACCCTCCTCTAAATTTTGTCACATCCCTAAGCAAAGGGAAGTCACTTCTCAAAAACCTTAAAGTCTTTGATAACCATTGAAGGTTTTCAACCTTCAACCACTAAAACCCTTAAAGTCTTTGAAAACCATTAAAGGCTTCCAACCTTCAACCACTTAATCCCTAAAGTCTCCAATAACCATTAATGGTTAATTCAAACCTTCCCACATGGTTAAAACATTTGTTTTGACTCAACCTCTATCCAACCCAAGGGTCTCATCAGGTCATTAATGCTTTGACCATGATTATCTCTTAATCATTTGCACAAAGGTTTATCCTTGGATTAACTCTTAATCTAGTGGGTAAGCCTAACTTAGACTTGACCCTTAACCTTTAGATAACCATGAGGTCTTCTCAGGCCTTTAATGCCTCCAACCTCTTCTCTCAACCCAATCCTATGTTGACACTTGTCACCATTTCATTGGTACAAATTGTGCACATGGATCCCCAACTTTCAAACCTGGCCCTTGATTTAACCTTTCAATCCTGACCATCCATTGCCCTATTTGTCCTATAAATAGAGCCCTCATTCCTCCATTCTTAACAATCATCTTTCAAATTTGAAGCATTATACTTATACTCAAATACTTTCAAGCTTTTTCATTTCATATATGCTCATCATTTAGCCTCTTTTAGATCAGGAATTAGACTAAATATGCATGCTAGAGTACTTTCTTTATCATTTTAGCTCAATCATAGACTAAATATATCATGTTAGGATAGTATTCATACTAACCTCGTCATCTTATCATCTATTGTATTGCATTTTAGAATCATACATAGCTTAATCTCCATTTCATACTAAAATCTATCAAAGCATCTCTCGTTCTCATATTTGCCATCCCTAAACCATTTTGCTCAGTGATCTGAGAGCAAAAACATTGGTTTGAGGGACATTGTGAGATAGATAACCATGGGACCCTCCTTGGGAAGCTGAGTAATACTACGTTACTCCATAGCTTGCATCAAGAAGTCCTGTGTGTGTGTGTGGACTAGTTTCTAACAATATTTTCACATATTAATTTTTATTAGCCCACTTTTCCCGCATACAAATATGACCCACTTCTTTAGGAGGTAATTGCATTTAAAAGCAAAAAGAATCAGAGATGAGCTCACCATGTTGAGGATGACAAAATATCCAGAGCGTCCAACTAATCATTATAAATGTATTAACAAGGGACAATAAAATTTGATAGAGCTTTTAACTGAAACCAATTCTTTTGGTTTCATGTTGAAATAGCTTTGGAAATGTTGCATTACTATGAAATTACTGATTGCATCCTTGTTTGCTCTGGTTTGTAACTTTCAAACCAACATGAAACACATGATCGAGCATTACCCAAAAAGGACATGATCTGATGGAAATGTTCTCAACCCTTAGAGATGAGACATGAGTTTCTTAAGTGAAGTTACCCATAAACTATGTACAATTATTTGAATTCTTTTAGCATAAACCACAATGAATCTACACCTATAGTCCAAAGTAATCTAGTGAGTCATGCTATGTAAAATCCAAAATCATAAGTATTGGATCCAAGAGTATAGCACAAAAATTCGGTTATAGCAAACTGTTATACATAATATATCAAAGCAATTTGCAACCATATCTATTTAAGAACGGTTCAACATATAAACTGTTATCTTTCTTTTTTTTGGTAAGAATTATCAGCTATAATGAAAATGTAATACTGTAAAGAAGTCTTTATTGTTGATTATATAAATGGGGATATGTATAATATGGTATCATTAAATATATTTAATTATAATAGATAAGATTTGAAAAATATGTTTTATGTTTATATTTATTTATTGAAATAACTGATCTTTTGTCATTGAAATATAAGGATATATACCACTTTATTACTATTGAAAATTACTCACTGAGAATTAAAACAAAATAAATCTAGGATATGGAACAAAATTTTCTTAAGGTTTGACAATAGATGTATCCCTCAAATCAAGCACAAAATTAACTATATAGATCAATATCTTACTTGAAATCACATAGAGAAAGCTTATTGATTGACTATGAACATGTTACCTTAGGATGAGCTTAGATGTGAATTTGGAGTTATCAAAGCAATGTTAACTTTTGGGTGGAATCTTAAACATAGATATGAAAACACATATAGGATTTTCAAAAAATTTAATGCCACTGAGTAAAGAGAGTAAAATTAGCATATGAAAAAAGTTATAAGTTAGGTCTTATAGAATAATTCTAATGAATCAAAGGTTACAAAAAATATATATTCTAGATATAGGTAGAGAAGTGTTTTGTGCGGCAGCACCCGTAACTCCAATTTATCCAAAACAACGCTGCCGATATTTTTGGGATTGATTAATAAAAAAAATTCAAACATAAAGAAAATTTCAAAGGTAGGAAGGCTTGATCGTTAGGCTCTGACTTTATCTACTTTATCTAAGTTAGTTGTTCTTGTTATTCTTTGTTCTTTTCATAAGAATACTTCTTTCTAAATTCCTCTAGCACTTTATTACTGCTACAACCTACAAAACAACTTGTCTAACCTCCTAGACCAAGCTCCAATTCACAAAATAAATAAAGGTGAAAACATGGGATGGTTTTGCAAAACATTTTACAAGCCCAATTTCACATCTCACTAATGCAAAAGGTATGCATTTTTATTTCATAGTATAGAATGGTTTCTCAACTTGTCTATTATGTTTGTCACTTGAGGATAGGCCAATGGGGAGATTGTTAAATTTATTTGTTGAAGGGTTTGGGGGAACTTTATGAATCACTGAACACTTTCTTATTAATGATGAGATTTGTGGTATTTTTTTCTTTATTGAAAGGTAGAAATCTTTATAGCTTCTCTCATTAAAACTTCCAAAACACATTTGTTTTTGCTAATTCACATGGTTTGATGGTGCAGGAGCACCCTAGGGACCTAGGTTTGGCCAAAATGGTCAAAATTTGAGATTTTAGTTTTTATTGTGTTATTTCATGTAAATAAGGCCATTTGATGCCATTATGAGGTATTTGGAGCTAACTGGGAAAGTTTGAGGTCCATTGGGCAAAAATTGTAAAAAGTTGTCATTATTGTCATGACAACTTTTTAAAATTTGGTTGGGAGGTTGGTTTTTGGCGGTTTGAGATTGTAACCCACTTGGATGGGCATAAATAGGCCTTTGTCACACCACCCAAGTTTTTCTTGTTGAATTTTAAAAGTTTTACTAAATGAAGTTGGAGATTTTTGTTCATACAAAAACATTTCAGTTTGATTCTCATTATTTTTAATTATGAAATTCATCATATTTTCATTATAAGTCAATTGGATATGGTAGAGAAGTGAATTACCTTCATTTAATCTTTTTTAGCATTGAGATCCATTGAAATTTGAAGAAGATATTACTATTTTTCCAAAAACTATCAAAACACTCACTAGGGTTTCCAATGAGTGGGAAAAAAATGTATTTTTGGCCTTTTCACCGTTAAAAACTCACACCATTGGTTGCAAAGGCTCTTGTAAAAATTTCATTTCTCTTTCTTGCAGGTCTCCAAAACCTCTCATACACATGCTAGATTTGATTTATTGGTCTGATATTCTTCATGTATCAGACCTCTCGGATAGCAGCATAGAGAAAGTGGAATATAAGATAGGTGAGAGTGAAGTGCCTTGGATGGAATGTTGGAAGAGATGTGTGGGACTCCTGCACACCCCATAGAAGCATTTAGAAGCCATAAAAAAGTTCCATATACCAAATATAAATGACTGTCCTAAGGGTACCAATTGCGACAATCATAATTTTACCAGTGATACTGCCTACTCAAATAGGTTATGTTTGGAAACCCCAGGTGTGGATATGTAATGGTAATGAAATGTCCTAAGAGTAGCCCTTACACCAGTATGCACAAACCTTGGTGTCATAAGGGTGTTGGTGTGGCCTTGGGCCAATGGTGGTTGACTGTTACAATTAGGACAATGATCTCAAACACAATTTACGGTGTTTATAACTCTAATGTCCCAATCTACTTGTATATATTTTCACAAAACAATGAACAACCCAACCATAGCTATTAATAAGATTTGCCCATAAAATGCATGCAAAACATATCATCATTGATAGGATAATTGACTTGCATTTAGTAAGAGACCTCAATGAGTGGAGTTTCATGCTGAAAAAAGTACTTGCAATAAAGATATTGAAATCAACTAGACATTATGCATTAAAAAATCCACAAGGAAGATCTAATATTTATGAATGAAATTGCAAATCAATCTAAGTTACATGTTTGATATCTTACTTATATCATGACAACATAAAATGTATATATGCACTCAACATACCTCTTTGCTTGTTTATTTGAGAATGTTGCTAGGAATTATTAGGTGAATGATACATTGATCTACACATGAATCACTTGTACTTTCCTGATACTTTCATCCCTTGGTCAAGGCCGCGTACCCCCTAACACTTGAAGATTGTTTCCACCCTCTTGGTTACTTGAAGTCCATGCTCAAATCACACTAAATCACAATAGTTAGTACAAAATAGTGACCATAGCCAAGGAAGCCCAAATTTACTCATACTCAACATAATAAGAAATAACTAAATCATCTGGACCATTATTCATAACATAACCTCTTTTTCACATCATGGAAGGCCAAAATTACAAGGATCATGCTTCTTCGAAGGAGCCATTGTTCAGAGCCACCAAAATATCAACAAGAGTAGAATCTATTAGGCTCATACAATTTTAGGACATATAAAGAGTTGAATCAAAAGAGAGAAAAAAAATGAAAATTGTTGAAATATAATCTTCACAATTCTATCATCACGAGTGCAAACAATCCAGTGAGGAGGACAAAGCTGAATAGTGTGATGAGGATTAGAGCCATCCAATCTAGGAGGCATAATATGAGACTCTTTCTGAACCAATTCTAAGGGCTATTATGATTTGAAGCTTCTCTTAAATCCTCACATTTTGTTATCACATAATGAGGTAGAAGAGGCAGATTCAAAGTCTTAGAATGAGGTCGATATATATATGGATGGTAATATATGAAAGATATATGAAGGCCATGGTAGAAGAGAATAATTACTTCACACTAAGTGAAGTTATGGAGGTAGTTTCCATGGATGTTGTTTATGGTGAAAAGTGGATAAAACAATATTTAAAGACTAAATGAATTCAACCACAAAACCCTAGCCTAACAACAACAAAGATCCACCATAACATATGAAGATTACCTAAGACAATGCAAATCAAATGAAATCACAAAGATTATACCATCACATGTCCAATAGGGTTTGGATCTCCATTCTTCCTATCTCCATTGATCTTGCTTGATATATTTGCTCTCAAATTTTATGTGCACAAGAGCTCAACAAAGAACAGAAATGTGGTTGCAAGTAGGATCACATATGAAAGTTCAAAAGCGTAGTGTAGTCGAGTAATCATCGGGGCTTGATAATGAAGAAAGCATCTCCTTATATAAAATACACTATAAGAAATGGAGGGATAAGATTGAGAGGTGTAAAAGATAAATGGTCGGCTATGATTAAAGGGCAGGTAGAGAAAATAAGAAAATAATGAGAGGGTAGGTAGTGTAGGAATAAAGAGATGAATGCCATGTGTCATAGGTAGAAAAGGCTAATGAATTAATTAATTAAATAAATATTTATTTAATTAATAGAGGAAGTGAGATTAATTAAATAAATAAAATATTTATTTAATTTAGGAAAAAGGATAATTTAAATAAATAAATGTATTTATTTAAATGAGAAATAAGGCTAGAAGAGGATAAATGAAATTAATTAAATAAATAAAGATTTATTTAATTAATAGAAGAATTAGGCTTAGATAATTAAATAAATAAAGATATTTATTTAATTAAACTGGACAGTTTTGGGTGTCTACATTTTGCCCCTCTTTGAGACAATGCAGCTTGTCGTGTTGTTTCAAAGAAGATAAGATGAACTGATACAAAGTTGCCCCAAGATAGGAATGATATGCCCCCTCGAGAGATTGGATGAAAATGTCTGGAAAGATTGCAGACAATCTCTTGATAAGAAAGATAGGCTAGAAAGGGTTGACCAGATAGGATAGAGTGACAGAGTCACGGGATAATGAAGACTGACTCGAGAAATGAGGGCTAGGGCTAGGGCTAGGGATAAGGAAGTCTATAAGATAGACCACGAAGGAAAACATCCTCATTGTCATCCACACATCCAAGAGATCAGAGTGCAGAGAGATAAGAGAGCAGTCATCAACGATGGCATTGGTGCACAGATTCAATCGCGTTCACCGATTTCAGAGGCCAGCAGATGTAGGAGAGCCGGTAAGTACCACAAAACCTCCTTGTACTTTGTCACAATAAATGTTGTCATTAATGCATGCTAGGTAGAGCAATAAATGTGCATTTAGGTATGTCAAACAAGGTCAAAAAATGTCGAGGTGGGTCTATGCTGGTGCCAGGTGCATCTGCGTTGGTGCCAGATGTGTTTGTGCCATAAAAAACATCTGTGCCAAATGCGAACGCTTCTGCGTTGGGCAGGCATGTCTGTGCTATGTGGGCACATCTGTGCAGAGCAGGTGCATTTGTGCAATATGTAAGCGCATTTATGTCATGAAGGTTCATTTGTGTCTTCAAGGCCAAATCGACAGTTCTGTGATGAACATACGATGTCGATTGGATAAGCTGCTAAGAGGATACACTCAAGCAGGTCCTCTAGGGAAGACTAGGATAGCAGATAGGACTAGGATTGACAATTCTGTGATAGAACATACGTTTCCAATTAGGAAACTACTCAAGAGGATACACTCAAGCAGAGGCCCTAGGATAGGATAGATCAAGGCACTTTGTGATGAACAGTGAGTACCAAGACATAGTACTTTGTGATGAACATGGAGTACTAATATGAGAAGCACTTTGTGATGAACAGGGAATGCAAATATGAGCAGCACTTTGTGATGAATAGGGAGTGCAAAAACACATAGTACTTTGTGATGAACAGTGAGTACCACTAGGATAAAAAGCAACATTTTGTGATGAACAGGGAATGCCACTAGGATAGAAGTAACACTTTGTGATGAACAGTGAGTGTCACTAGGATAGAATATCATAAGCACTTAAGATAAAAAGCAACATTTTGTGATGAACGGGGAATGCCACTATGACTGACATGATTGATTTTCTTGACTGCAGGAGTACCTACCTATGCTAGAGTCACGGGAGAGATTCACATCGACTCAGAGGTTATGACCAGAGCTGAAATTTGAGGACAGAGCCATGATTGAGGTTATGGGTTTATGATTTAATTTGTATGTGCCTGAGTTTCGGGTGAACATGGGATTGCTGACTGCACTTGCTGAGAGATGGCATTTTGAGACATGCACATTCCATTTGCAAATGGGTGAGATGACAATCACCTTAGAGGATGTGTACGGGATTCTGAGGATACCGATCGATGGGGAGTTGATTCCCTATGATCGAGACGGAGACAGGGATGCCCTGAGATGAGTATTTCAGGATCCGGGATTGGAGATGAGGGCTGGACATGTGGCATGGGACATGATGACATGGACTAGATTGGCACTACCATCTATACTGGCAGGAGTGATCAGTGGGTTCCTATGTCTTGATAGGGTGACATGAGGATTGACTATGTAGCCATATGTATTTTGACATCATTGTATCATGACACTTATGATTTTGATATATATATATATGAGATGATTCATCTTTGCGGTAGCTATATGCATGTGTACCTATGTGATGAGATGTTTCTATGATGTATGTTTCTATGTGATGGTTATGATATGGATGCAAATATGTACATAATGAAATGCACTATTTTTGATTTTTTATGTTTTTAATGTTATGCCAATGCAAATGTGAATGTATGAAACGCAAATGAATATGATAATGCAAATGTAAAATGTGCTAATATGTGTTGTGTATAGGATGTGATGCAATTGTGATATCTATATGTATGTATGAAATGCTTATATGTGGTAATGCAGGTGCAACTACATGAAATGCAAATAGTTTTGGTGTGTCATTATACTCAGTCATGTGATAATGGGCTACACGGACTTGGGAAGGATGATGGAAATCAATCAAGAACGGGGGAAGGAAGATAGAAGATATGAAAGTGAAAGAGCTTCTTGTGCATTATCATCATTGAGATTTATTATGGCAAGTAGGTTATGACAATCGAGGCATATGTTCGACCTAGAAAGTCATTGTACCTGTTTGCATGGAGATAAGAGAGTCTCAAACAAAGAATGCCCCAGTTCATACTAGACTCACAGTGTCCTCATATCCTTGGACAAGTCATAGCATTACTAAGAGACAATCCACAGACAACAAATAAAAATAGGTGATGATACCCCATCCTCACCTTTCTAGTCAAAGACATCCTGGAGATAGAATCTCTAGTCAGAGACATCCTGGAAAAGCTAAAAGACATGTCACCAAAAGATAAAATCAAAAAAAGAAAACCAAGACTCGACACCAACATCTACTGTAGTCCTCAAGTTTAGTGTCTCTTGTCACTTGTATAAGTCTTATTTGATTGTGGTCACAATGTTTAATTTCACAAAAAGGATAGATAGCACTGAACCATAATGTTGTTTGAGTCTGTTGAAAGATTTGATTTGTTGAAAGTCCATTGTTGCTGTTGTGTCTCATCTGAAATTGACTGAATCCATGAAATTGATACTTTATTGTGAAGAAGACAAAACTTTATTGTGGATTGGTGATGCAAATGTTGCTTTATTGTGGATTATGCGCGGCTAGACTGAAGAAACTGGAAAAAAATGTACTCCTCGAAACATGTGATGCTCTCAGTTCCACACCCATCACTAGATGTAGGATTTTCCTTAGCCACAGATAGGAGCTGATTTATTATGGATGAATAGGTTGTGAGTGTGTGCAAAAGTGAAAGGATGAGATGGAATCCTGAAGGAGGGAGGAGCAATGTCTCTACGCATGGCACTGGTGACCCAGTTTTCACCATGGTACTTGCCCAGGGCGCCACTGAAGTGGTTTTCACCGTTGGACGAATTTTTTTTCTATTTTTCTATTTTTTTGGTGTCACAAGGCACCTGTTTACCAGGTTTTCACCAAGTAATGATTTTTTATGTTTTATGATTTTTTTTATTTTTATTTTTATTTTTTAAATTTTTTTTATATTTTTGAATAAGGATACTCTGAAGAGCTATGTGTAAAACCTGCGAAGGTGCATGCTATTGATAGGATCATCCAAAGGTTCACCCTCTGTGGTTGAGAGCTAATATGCACCAGATCCATATGCTATTGTGATGATGTAAGGACCAAGCTAGTTTGGTTCGAACTTGCCCTTCTTCTCTCTGTCTTGCTAATTTTTAGGATTTTCTTTGAGAACTAAGTCACCTACCTCAAATGTGCGAGGCTTGACTTTATGATTGTAGCTGCAACGTTCCTTGATTGAATGATATGTAGCTCAAGCAACTGTCTTCCTTGATAAAGGAACTAAGATATAATTACTAATGTGTGGACTACGTAGGCCCGCATGCGTGTCACCTAAAGAAGTTTGGGCATCCCTAATAACAAAGTTCTTTGAGGAAGCTCCATTAAAGGTCCATGATGTATCGCTAGAAGGGAAAAGATGTCTAGAACAAGTGGATGAGTGATGAAGGCTTATGATTGAGAAAAGAAGTGAAAGTAGGATAGCATGATGGAGACTTAGGATCAACAAGCGTGCTTTTTGACTTAAAATTTTAGAACTTTTGCCCCCAGTTATTTTGATATTAGGGGAGATCATCTCTTGCTCTTTTTTCTTTGTAGGATTTTTATCCTTGACTTTGATTTTTGCAAAGTCCAATAGCTTTTGATTTTGATTTGGACTGAAGGATTTTTCTTTATTTTTGACTTTTAAATTTTTCTGTTCATAGCTTGATTTTTCATCCCCAAATAGTAAGGGCTTTTGTAATTCTTGTTGATCCAAGTTTGGAAGTGGAGTGGAAATGGAATGAGTGGATGATATGGTAAGGCTATGTGAGATTTCAAGAGGGTTGGCGATAAGCTCAATAGATTCTTTGCTAGAACCACTCTTAGGACTATTGATATCAAGAGTTGCTTGCACCACTAGAGGAGATTTGCATTTAGACTTAGAAGCCACAACACTAGGCGGTTCACACCCAATTCCTTGCAAATTGTTTATAGATTGTTCCTGTCAACTGAATGTCTTAGGAGATAGTGGGAGTTGATCAACATGGAAGATACACTCACCACATCCCATGTCTTTAAACTTGAACTTTTCTTTGATCTCTGCTTGTTTTGATGTAGAAGCTTTCAATGATTCTGGACCAACATATGCTGAAGATGGAACAACCTCTCGATTGACTGGTATTGTTATTTTTGATCTAGGTCGCAGATTGTTGCAATATATGAATGGATTTGGGTCAGCTTTGACAGTCACTTCAACTCCATTGTGTGGAAACTTAATGCATTGGTGATATGTCGATGGAACTACCCTCATTTCATGAATCCAAGGACGTCCTAGTAATATGTTGTATGTGAGATCCAGGTCTAGGATTTGATAAACCACATTTTTTGTAACTGGCCCAACTTTGAGAGGTAAGGTGACTGTACCTTTGGATGAACGTTCTTCATCATCATATGCTTTAATGGTAATTTTTTTTATAGCATTCACAGTTTTTTTAGAATATCCTAATTTCTTAATAGTGCTCAATGTGCAAATGTTTAGACCTGCTCCTCCATCTATCAGGAGTTGTTTTATTCAATGTTTGTGTAGGAAGGCTTCAATGTGTAAAGATGAATTATGTGGTTGGCTCACGAAGGCATCATTAGCTTCTGTCAATGTAAGGGAGTGTGGAACGGAAAGGTATCCCACCATGGATTGAAACTAGTCCACGTTCAGATCAGTGGGGACGAAAGTGTCTCTCAAGATTTTGTCAAGAATGGCTTTATGTGCGAGGGATATGCATAAGAGCTTAAAGATGGAGATAAGCACGAGTGTCTTCCCCAACTGTTCTACAAGGTCATACTTAGGTTTGGTTGATGAGGAAGTGGTGTTTTTAGCTGGAGCACCTTGTAAAGTGAATTTATCATGATGAGTTGTAACATTACATTCAGAGGTAGGTTCAGAAGAAGATCCAATGCCTTTTAGGACAATCTTGGGTCTTTGGGTAAAATTCTCAGGTGTTTTGTCCTTGATGATAATGGTAAAGACATAATTGTCCATTGAAATGTGATTGATAGTTGAATCATAGTTATAAGATGCTCTGGTATAGTTGGTTTGGTCATCTATGGCTTTGGCTTTTCCCTTGTCATTCTTTGGGAGTGGTTCCTTAAACATCTCATGTTCTTGATTGGATGAGTGTCCTTCAATTTCAATGTCACCTCTATCAATAAGATCTTGTATGATGTTCTTCAGTCGATGGAAATTTCTTGTTTTATGTCCTTTGCTCTTATGAATTCACAATACTTATCATCATTCCACCAATTTGGTTTGACCTTTGGCTCATATGGAGGCAAATTTGGAATTGTTATTAGCTTGTTTGCCACTAGTTTCTTGAAAACTGACTCAAGTGATTCTCCCAATGGAGTGCACTTCCTTCGTGACTTTGAAGTTGTTTGAGTATTCACTTGATTGTTTGTAGAGCTTGATCTAGAAAAAATGATTTTGGGTCATACTATATTGGCATCCACAACACCATCATTGACTGTTTCCTTGTTTTTGTTCGAAAATATTGGCTTATCTTTTCCTTTAAAGTCATCTTTGTTTTCCTTGAATATCTTAATGACTTCTTGTTCAATTAGGACCTTCTTTGTTCCTAAGCCTTTTTCAATGACATCTTTGAAGTTGGACAAACAAGATTTTCTTAGGTCATAACCAATGTCTTTGTTAACATTCTGGGTGAACATCTCTACCATTTGTTTTTGTGGAATTTCACAAGAGCATCTGCTGGCTAGATTTCTCCATCTTTGTAAAAATGATGAAAAAGATTCTCAATCTTTTTGTTTGGTGTTGCACAAAGTAGTGACTGATATGTCTGTCTCTAAGTTGTATGAGAAATGTTGGATAAATGCCTCTACTAAGTCACCCCATTACTTAATTCTAGGTGGAAGTTGTGAGAACCATTCTATAGCTTGATCTCCTAGGCTCTGTGGGAATAATCTCATCAAATATGTCTCTTTTGCTGCTACCTCAATGCAAGCTGTGAAAAATTGTCTTATATGTGCCTTAGGATCCCCTTTTCCTTTGTACTTATCAAACTTAGGTGTCACAAAGTGTGTAGAAAATGGAGGCATTGGAATGCTTTTGTCAAATGGATAGGGACATATGTCTCTCATTGTGTAACTTGGCTTTGGTGTATTTATGTCATCCATTTTCTTTTGTAAGTCCTTGATTTGCTATTCCAAATTATTCTTAGGTGGAGATTGACTTCTTGGACCATACCCCATGCCTGAACCACTTGGTGGAGGAGGAGCATGTTGCATACATGGATGATATTGATCATACACATGTTCATATGGAGGAGGTCTATAATGATGTTGCGTATATGGACCACTTGGTATAGAGTCATGGTGAGGAATGGAATATCTACTTTGTCCATGTATACCATACTCTATAGGCATGTCATGAGTTTGTTCTAGTGTGTTGCCCCCAAATTTGACACGGGGTTTCCTTGTGTCCAAATTTTGATCATGCCTTTGGATATCCAATTGCTTTGGTTGTTGATCCTTAGCATTGGTATGTGATTGAGCATTTTTTTTGCATAAGAATTCCATAATGGTCTGCAAAGGTGAGTATCATATGCTTGACCATGTGTGTATGGGACCTCTGGTTTTTAAAACAAAGATGATGGTGATTCAGGCACAAGATATGGTCCTCTATTGCCTCCACTATTAGGCCTCCTTTGATCCATGTTGAGGTGAGGTTGTTGCAAAGGTCGATTTTCCATTATTTGAGACATGTCAAAATCACGAGGGATCTTGGATCCACTTTGTGCCATCACTTGTAATAAGTATTGTCTATCTCTCCTCATTATTTCCTCAACTAATCAATTGAAATGGGGGTCCATAATGGAGTCTTCCACTTCTGCTAAATGTATTGAAATGTTGTCCATATTGTCATTGTGTGTACCATTGTTGTTTATAGTATCCATGTTCTCAACATTTGGAATGTTTCTATAAGCATCCATGTCAAGTAATGTAGTATGATCAAAATTGAAAAAGATATCATTGTCATACTCATAGGAACTCATGTTTGCAGACTCTTGAGCCTCTTTAGCTTCTCTCCTAGATTTTTCAGAATGGGTTTCAACCATGAACTAGGTATTGACCAAGATGTGAGAGACTAGATGAAAATGGAAAGAGTATGGAAGACCAAGAGTTGGATGGAATGCAAATGAATCTGAGGTTTACTTGCAATGTCCAAAGTGTAAGACCAAGTATGCATGTAGTAGAGTAGGTGTGACTTCCAAAGAGATGATAGTTTCTCTTGATGAGGTAAGTTGACCTTGACTCTAAGTAAGACCAAATGAAACCCAAAGGTAATAGACCTTGATGAGGGACCACTTAGCAAAATGTTGTTGTATGTAGTGTGTTGACAAAGTAAGATGAGGACAAGCAAGTGACCTTTTGACTCAAGTTTAGACAAATGTGAATGTAATGTAAGGTATAAAACAATGATGGACTTTGTGAGACCCAAAGACAGGTTGAATGCTAGATGAAAACCCGAAGAGATAGCCTAGGAAGCTCAAGAATGCTGAAACTGATTGCTCTTGTTTGTTGGACTTAATTTTTCCAATTTGTGAAGTTGTTTTGTTGTGACCCAATCTAAAATTTTGACTGTATTTCTGTGACAAGAGGACACAATGTTGATGAAGAATCAATGTTTGCAAGTGTTTAGACTCAAAATGACTCAAAGAAAAGTGTGTTGTTTGATGTAAAATTATTTTGCATACACTTGAAGACACAAAAGACACAATGTTTTGATGTTTTGTCTTGAATGTTTGATTGTTCAAAATAAGTCAAGCACAATTCTTACGGTTGGCCAGGACAATAGTTGTTGATTCCCACATGAGGCTATGCTATTCAGAGCGGATTCTTAGATGCTTGACCCCACTGGCTCCACCCTCGACACTCACTTCTCAGGGCAGCCAAGCATCAATCCCCATGAAAACTCCTCGTGGTGAACTTTGTATCTCTACTAAGAGCCGTATGTGTGTGGGCTGCTCCAGACATTCGACCTCCTGCCCCAACAACTAGAAGGATTTTGGCTTCTAAAACAAAAAGGTGCTAGTAAGGGCATCCGCTTATGTGGCCATACATGTGGCACTTTCAACTCTATAAATACAGAAGGCTCCCAGCCGGTAGGGGTTACGCCCTACAAATGATCAAATAAATTTGATCAAACAAGTTTATGGGGAGACATAGTGTTGGTATGAACTAATCAACACACGTTATCCATAGTTTTCACCATGGATACAGTCGTTTATAGTGGTTCAGAAGAGGTGGGTTTTCCTCGCTACCACTTGGGTCATTCTCTTCTCACTAGTAGTCATAATGATCACATGGGGAGACAGGCCCTCTAGAGATTAAACAAAAAGAGCCTATTGCTCAAGAAACAAAAGACACTGGTTCAATTTTAGTGCACCAATTGAAGTGTTTGCTAGTCTATGAAAATAAGGCACACAATAAAGATAAAAAACCCTTGCCAAAATTCTGCAACAAAGATTTGTTAGTAGTTTTGCAATAATACCCCTCCTGCAAGCACACAAGTTAGGTAAATTTTAGATCCAAAAGACTTTGTGAAATAGGGGCCTTCAACAATGCATTTTTTTGACCAATTCAAAGATTTAATTCATCATAAAAAAAACCACCTATAAAATTTCAAGAAATTTCTAGAAATGTAAGAAAATCCAAAAAATTTGCTAATTTGCTCCAAAAATTAATTTTTTATGAAAAATCATAAAGAATTCATATAAAATTCACAATTGATCCAAAAAATCTAAAATTTTTACTGTACACTTTTGATGACCTTCAAAACCTACATAAAAAACTTCCTGCAAAATTTCTAAGCAGTTTGTGAGATATGAGCAAAATAATGTAAAACCCTAATTTTTAAAGATCTGATTTTTTAGGAATGATTTTGCATCAAATTTAAAATCACAAAAAATAGAGTCTGTGTATAAATTAGAGAGATTTCCAAAAATATAAGAAAATCCAAAAAATTCGCTAATTTTCTCTCAAAATTAATTTTTCATGAAAATACATAAAAAGTTCATAGAAATTTCAAATATGCTAAAAAATCTCTGATTTTTTAACTTCGAATCTTTGATAATGTTCTTGACCTGCAAAAAACATTTGATGCCAAAATTCAAAGCCGTTTGTGAGATCTGATCAAAACAATGAAAAATCCTAATTTTTAAAGATCCGATTTTTTAAAATTAAAATCACAAAGAATAGATCCTGTGTATAATTATGAGAGATTTCCAAAAATGTAAGAAAATCCAAAACATTTTTTGATTTTCTCTCAAAATTATTTTTTTATGAAAATTCATAAACAATTCATAGAAAATTAAAATATGCTCCAATAGATCTGATAAGATTGAGAGGTGTAAAAGATAAATGGTCGGCTCTGATTAAAGGGTAGGTAGAGAAAATAAGAAAATAATGAGAGGGTAGGTAGTGTAGGAATAAATAGATGAATGACATGTGTCATAGGTAGAAAAGGCTAATGAATTAATTAAATAAATAAATATTTATTTAATTAATAGAGGAAGTGAGATCAATTAAATAAATAAAATATTTATTTAATTTAGGAAAAAGGATAATTTAAATAAATAAATGTATTTATTTAAATGAGAAATAAGGCTAGAAGAGGATAAATGAATGAATTAATTAAATAAAGATTTATTTAATTAATATAAGAATTAGGCTTAGATAATTAAATAAATAAAGATATTTATTTAATTAAACTGGACAATTTTAGGTGTCTACAGATGTAAAGTGGGGAGTGTAAAGGAGTCTTTAGATTCATGAAGAAGATTAAGGAGAAAAGGTTAGTTATATCAAGGAAAAATAAAGAAAAAGGGAAGTCATAAAGAAGGGAGGAAGAAAATAGGGAAGAAAGTGAGGAAATAAAGAGGGAGGTCTAATTTATTGTGGTATGTAGCCTCTACTACTCTTTTTCTTGTTGAATGATTTTGCAATATTTTGAGAAGACTAAAAGGCATGAAGTAATGCTCATAAGGCATGGATGAGCTATGTAAAGCACAAACCATACATATGAATACATGCAAGGCATGAATCATACATGTAAACCATGAAGTGATATATAAATGTACATAAGGTAAAAGCATATATTAGAAAGGTTCTCATGGAGTGGACATGCTGAAGACACATCGATCATGAATCATACAAGAGAGAGGTATTCATGGAATAGACATCTAAAAACATCTCATTCATGAAGTAACAAAATGCTAAAGAAAATGACAAGTAATAAAAAACTTACAAGGATGAGGCATATTCATAAATTTTGCAGTCCCGCCATGGATATCAACACTAGAAGCAACTCATACTGTTAGTGTACATACAAAACAATATGGGAGTTCATTACATCCAGCAACTTGTGGTGTTATTGTTCGTGTTGGCTCTGTTGGACCCTGGAATTAAGATTCAATATACATTATTCAATAAGATTAACTGTGCAACATAATGAAATATTGAAAAGTGTGTTATCTTATTGAGCTTCGCTTGGTTTTGAGAATGGTTTAATATTCTCTACTTAACAGGGCCAACCACGTGAATGTGGAAGCTCATTTCCCCCCCTAACATCACTCTAAATTCCCCGTTAACATCTTATAACATTCATTCATTCTACCATTAATAAAATATAACATTCATTCATTAATATCACATAACGTTCATTAACACATAACATTGATTAACATTAATTAACACACAACATTCATCAATATTAATTAACACATATCATTCATAACCATTCATTAGCACATAGTTATATTCATTAACACATAAAAATCAGCCATTATCAAATAAGGTAGATTACAATCATTTCTTTTTTTTTTCTTTCTTTGAAGCTATAAGAAGACTAAGTGGAACATTAGTTTCTTCATCATTTCCCCCCTCTGCAGTTGTTCCATCCTTTGCTCATGATCTTAATGTATGCCTAGTCCTATACTGAGGACGAGGACACTGAAGCAAAGGGGGGTCCTCTGCAATAACAAAGAAATGGGTTAAATTCAAAACATTTTTTATTATTGTTACAAGTATTTCATTAATTTAGAGAACATAACTGTTGCGCTCTTTACCTGATGGGGCCACATCATTTTGTCTAGCCTCAACCTCAACATGTTGAACACCCTCTAGATCATCTGGAGTTGAAATACTAAAGGTTACATTAATTTTGAACACCAATTGCAATTATATTTGTTTAAAGGAATAACTGTGGTCCTCTTTACCTAATTGGGGAACATCACGTTCTTGATGTTGTGTACCCAGATCATGCTCCACTTTGTCACCACCGACTACATACTCTAAAATATCAACAAAAAAGGTTACATTAATTACTACTCTAATTACAAATTAAGATGTTTAATTGTATTAATAACTACATAAATAAATTTGAATAGCAAATGAATACCTCCACTACTGGGATGCACATCTGGACCTTCATGTGCAGGTGGTATTTCACGATTAGTAGGCTGCATTCCAATGTCATGCACATTGTTATCATTGTTTGCTTATTTAAAAAACATATAGTCACTTTATGTTGGAACTCAACGTCAATTAGATTATTGGTAAAGTATTCAATATGAAACAATTTCCATTTAGCATATTTACCTGTGTGATGGATGCACCAGAATATTGTGTATGCCCACTCAATTCTCATAGCTGATTAGCCACGGTTGTATAGCCTTGCTGGTAGGCAATTCCCTTGTCATCTTTTTTGGGTGCTCTATTGAATTCATAGCCCTGCATTTTTGCTTGCTATCATGAATTTTGCTTGCATTGTTTCTTTAAAAAAAAAATTGTTTGCAATTTATAAATATTTTGATGCAATATTTCATTTACATGAGATACTTACAATTCGTGTGACAAGTTTCATATAACTACCAGAGCTGAGTTTGTGTTGCTTGTGCTTTTCTTGTCTTGCCTTGGTTGCCTTTGACGTGTCACTCAGTCTATGAAAAGTTTGAAATATCTTAGATTATATAAATATAAAGAGTAATTAATTAGTACATAATTACATTCTTAATAGTATCTTGTACCTTTTTTTGGTGTCTGGTGGTGTATTTCCTTTTATCCTTTCAATTCTCTCCTTGGCATCCAAAATCAGGTCCTTCCACTCCCTCTCTGGAATCATGGGGGGATGCTTGTACTTTAGGTTCTTCTCTAAATGGGTCCTGTATTGGTCCCTCGCATACTTTAGATATGTGCCATCTTTTTCAAGGAGATTGGTTTTTTCAAAGGTGTCATTTCCAAACCACTCAACCATATGGTTTGTCAATTCATCTTTTAACCTTTTTTATTGGTCATTCCACCTTTTAAAGCAAAAAAAAAACCTTTTAGATTTAGAAATGAACTGAAGCTACATTTATTATAGTTCAAGAAATGGATCAAAGGAAAACTATTCTAGCAATGATATGAAATCAAAATAGTGGATTAGGGTTAGTTCACATGTGATGTACCACCTTTTACGTATGGTGGGCCCAAATATCTGCAATGCAATGTCACTAAGATGTTTATAAAAAATATCATTTCTTGCAAAAAATTCATGGGATCATTAGTCCAAAATGAGTGATCAGAAAGTAAATTACAATTAAACTATATATAATAATAATTGTAAAGTACCTGGAACCTTTTGTATCTTTAAGGGAATCATTTCTTCGTTGCTCACCACCAATGTGGCCTGCAACGTTCCCGTACTAGCAATATGAGAAGATCCATGAAATGATGGTATATTATCAATGGTAGTCACCTCTGGCGCATCCTCATGTGCATCTCCTATTGTAGTAAATGAATCCACTATGAAATGCCCCCAAGAAAGAACGTTTGAAGGGAAATAAATTCATAATAGAAGATAGAGAAAAAGAGGGATCTACCAACAGTGGGTGGGCCAATATGACGTGCAGTAGAGGATGTCTGCATGCTATGTGTTGCCGACATTGCAATCAGCAATACAGGTGGGGCTAACCTCTGATGAGGTGCCGACAACATTTGCAAAGGAACATTGACAACACCCGAAGAATAATACATTAAATATATGAAAACTGCAAGAATTGTAAACAAGGATGAACCTTTATTATGAGCATTGACAGTATCAAGTATGATGTATTTTGGGTACTCAAAGTGATAAGCCAAGAAAATCGTCATCACCTGAAGTACTTGCAACACCCTGATCACGGCCACCAGTTTCATGAGGGCGCATAAATTGCTGTAAAAAAAACACGTACATATTTTAGTTAATGACATAAAAGAGAATAAAATATAAATCATTATTGAAATTTTTTTATAATCATACCTTTCATTACTACTTACTTGCAAGTTTTCTGCTATCTGAATCAATACTTGCACCCTATCTCATATCTCATCAGTCTGAGGATACACAGATGCCAAAGCAACAATCTCTCTACTAATTTTTCTAAGAGGCTATTTTTATCAATTCCATAGGGTGTGTGGAATTTCCAGGGTCATCATCGCTTCATCTTGTTGAGTCCACATCCCTAGAGAGGTGCTTAGGTACTGCAGCTCCCTTTCCCTTTCCTCAAACATCCGTTTGTGTCAAGAATATCATTAACAATTACAAAAATAGTCTAAAACACTAAAAAAAAGAACATAATAATGTAGCAGTTTGCTTCTATCTAATTTGTACAATTACAATGAGTTTTACCTGCTCAATAGAAGTGTTGTGACCTACATCCCTGTTTGCGCTATGTGATGGATCCATGTCACCCTGTGACAAAGAAAAAATATAAAAATGTTAGTGAAATTAAACCAATAGACAGCAAAAAAAATTCATAATAAAATGGTATATTGGAGTCATTAATTGGAGGTTGGTTAATTTAAATGGTATATAGTATGTATCACCCCCATGATAGTAACTTTGTTTGTATCTATACGATTCAAACTATAATCGATTATAAGTTCTTCGCCTGCACTTATTTATTTTATCGCACATATGAATACATGATTTCCCTCACGCACCTCAAATATGTAATTGGGTTGTTTATTAGTTGACCCAGGTCGCGTACTATTTATAAAACCTGCAATATTCCTTGTTGCTTTTGGCCTTCCATCAATGTATACAACCACTCGTTTAATTTGATCATTATCTTTCTGTTGTATATAATTTGCTGACAATGCATACCTACGCATACTTTTTTTATATCGAACAATCTGCATCCAATTATTGTAATTGTAACAAGGTCCTACAAACTCCATCAATTCAGCAACTTTGTTGTAATAGACCTTTATGTCGTCCATGGAAAATAGGCCGAAACCATGTAACGACGAAGGTGCTATGTGATATATCCTATCATTAACACAAAAATCAGTGTTTATTGGAGGAAGTTCCTCGAGTACCCATTGTTTCTGTAGATGTTTGTACCTCAATGGCACCTCAATGTCACCTTTGATCTCTCATCATAAGAACATGACCCCCCTTGAGCAAGGAAAAATTTCATGCGTTTATTGAATTTTCTTCTAATCTTTTGACCTCTAGTTGATCTCCCTATTGTAGACCTACTACATGTCTCACTTTAATTTTCTATTCCTGCATTTCCCTCACTCGAGGAAGACACATCTGACAAATACCTATTTGGTGGTACCTGCACTCCATCAAATGAGAGAGTTAGTTGGTAATGAGAGAGAAATTTTGCAAATGAGGGTAATGTTGATGAAGAAGTCGGCCCTAAAGTTGATGTTGGGATTAACATTTGAATAAGTCCAACTATGGCCTCAAGTGTTGATAACTGTATTAGATTTGCTACTAATGTCGAGGTTTGAAAAACTAAGGAAGTTTGTTTTCTAATTAATTTTAAAAAAATAAACTGTTTCTATAGGGTGTATTGACTAGTTATACCTATCGATCCATGAGACTGTGCATGATCCTCATCAAAGGGGTTTAGGTTCCTACACATGTAATTCAATTATCTTATGTTAGCTAAAAATTACATAGTACACAACATGAACTTTGTAGACAAAAAGAGTATTAAATAAAAAAAAGATGTTGTCATCATAATCATTGTAAATTTTTTAATTCCTTACCTTTACTTTATGTAGACTATGCAGAATCCTCAACTAAATGGTTGACGATGTCTGTAGCCAATGACTTGTTCCCACCAAGGGTGACAACATCACACATGGACTATACATGAAATCAACACCATCAATTGAGCATCATAAGCATTATATTTGTAAGTTGATAAACAATAAATACATACACATCATAAGCATCACATGATGTATCATCATATATGTAATTGAGCATCATAATTAGCATCACATATGTGTCATCATAAACATATAATCCATCACATATATATCATAAATCACCATCCATCACATAGGTAATAAACAATCCACACTCTATAAATAAACACAAAGTTCAAAAAATGTCATATGTATCATCATAAACATGTAATCCATAACATATGTATTTTAAATCAACATCCATCACATAACTAATAAACAATCCAAAGTCCATAAATAAACACAAAGTTTAAAAAATGTCACATAGATAGTCACTCTCCCTATCTCCATCTCCTCAGGGTGGCATAGTTATACTATAAGGACCTTCTAGAGGTCATGGAACATGAATTAAAAACATTAAAAGGTGCATCATGAATTAATTATGTAATGGCATTAGAATTAAAAACATAATGAATTAATTATGTAGCCATATAAGTAAAAAAAAATCTATCAAGAAATCAATATTAAATAGATAATATACTAATCACATACCTCATACATTTCTTTCATCATCATGACCATCATCATCATCATCATCATCATCATCATCATCATCATCATCATCATCATCATCATCATCATCATCATCATCATCATCATCATCATCACCACCACCACCACCACCACCACCATCATCTTCATCATCGTCATCACCATCATCACCATCACCATCACCATCACCATCACCATCACCATCACCATTATCATCATCATCATCAGCTTCTTCTTCTTCATCATCATCGAGAAATTATCGATCGTGATCATCATCTACTTCATCTTCTACTTTTTCGGTATCTTCTTCTTCCATCACATTATACTTTATCGGCCTTCCTCTTGGATCATGTCTAACAAAAAAAGACCAACCCGGTTTATGTGGAACCTCTGAGTAAAATACCTGCTCACATTGGCTTGGAAGAACATAGGGCTCATCCCCAACTGGTTCAAATGACCTTGTATTAACCATTTTAAAACCATTATCATGTTCAATAATAGTTCTATCAGGATCATTTTTATTCAATCGTAGCCTGTACCATTTGACGATGAACAAAACTAATTTGAAGGAATTAAAATGCCATAGTATCGATTTTGAGACTCTTGAGGATGTATGTCATTTCTTGATAAAATATTTGTCACCTCAAAGACTGCAGTGATCCTAGAATCATAATTTTTCTTCGTGTCATCCAACTTTTTGATGCGAAATTTATGACCATTGCAGCACATAGCGTTGTGGTATTTGACCTACGATATGTCAAACATGTAAAAATTATTGCATCGTGAGTTGATAAACATATGGGTGATTAATAAAATTTATATGTACCTATTTATCTCTTAAACTATATGCTAAATTAATTTCCCTTTGCGTAACATTGGAATCTCCATTACGATGAGCTTCTTTAACCAATGAAGCCACACATTCCCATGTTTATGTGTGACCAGAATGTTGACAACATTTAATCCATAGCATCCTCCAATCAAGATTGTTTTCAATATACAAATGTAGTGCATCCCACTCTCGACCAATTGTACAAAAAATAAATAGATGTCTTACAACCGATTTATTTTGAAGATTAAGAATTAATTAACTACAATAACATCTTATAATTACCTCTCACTTTCCTCAATCTACCTTTCCCCATCAAGTACTCCTCTTTGAATTTGTTAATGGGGTTGGGATCCCAAATGCGATCCACGTGGATCTTTGCTGCAAACTTAGGAAGATATTCATAAATGTACACCATAGTCTGGTATACCATATATCCCTCCACCATAGAACCCTCAGGATGTTCTCTTTGTCAAACCAAAGCCTTGAAAAATTTCAAGTGCTTCTTAACCATCCACATTGACCTAGTGTGTACAAGTCCACACAATTCAATCTCCTCAACTTGGTGTATGAGGTAGTGTTCTTGTGCATTGAAAAAAGATGAAGGTAGACACTTTTGCATTTCACACATTAGATGAGAAATTTTTCTCTTCCAATATTTTATCTTCTTTATGGATTTCTTTACATGACAACCACCTACAAGACATTCAAGACGCAAAAAAATATATTACATAAAAAGTAAAACAAATCGCACATATAATATCTATACAACGAACTGATACATATATGACTTGCTTGATATTATTATCGAAGTCATCTGGGAGAGATAGAGGTAGAACGTATTGCAACAATTATTAAATTATTTTTTCATTTTTTTCTAACATAATACAATGAAAAGTACATGCGCAATATACAAATATATAATAAAAACACAAGAACATGAATTACCTTAATGAAGGTATGCCAATCATGTGTTTTCATCCTTAGCCCAAATTCACTTTTCTTTGATATGAGATTATTTATGTTCGCAGCAAATCCTGTGGGAAATCGAATTTTTTGTATGACTTCTTTAATAGTATTGGTTTGTTGGTCCTTTAATAACCAAGGAAGCTCACTTATATTAATCTAGTCTCCATGGCTATTTGATTGAATGACATTTTTCATTGCATGATTGGAATCCTGAATGACACTACAAATTTTGACAATTTTTTCTTTGTCACGCCTTCCATCCAATATTTTACATAATGTCTCTGTTATATTCTTTCCAAAATGCATAGTATCAAACAAATGCACAATTTGTAACTGCTCATAGTAGGGCAACCTACTAAATTGTCGAGGATAAATTTTTAGTCCCATAGGAAGGTGGTCTTTTATGCCTTCACGACCTTCACGATAATCAATCACATCATCAGTAAACAAAACACAATAGAAAAGATGTTTTATAACATAAACCATTAGATGGAATGTTATTACCTTGATGATTAATTCTATTATATCCCAACTTCCATTGGTGAGGTGTCATTCTTTGTGGCTTTGATGTATTCTCTTCTTTTCCATCAAAAAGATGTTTTTTAGTATTTTGATACTTATGATTTTTGTGGAGAAAGTGCCTATACTCATCAAACACCTGCTTTCCTAAACTTTTTGAGTGACGAGATTTCATCTTTGGACCACAAACTAGACATGAAAATTTTCCCTTTGTTTGAAGACCTACAAGATAATGTATAATTGGATTAAATATGTTAATTTTTTGAATTATAATTATCATGCGCAACTTGAACACTATAACATACCACAAAAAATTGTTAGCCCTAGGGCATCGTGTATTGTCCATACATGCATCACATGGAATTGAATTTGTCTTTGTCCTATTGGTCTAGAGACATCATACATTCATATCTTTAACTTGGTACTTACCTAATCGAATGAACAAAAAAATTACATAATTATTATGACCATTTTACTGCAATATTTATAATTAAATGTAGATGACTATATTTAAATGATAAAATACCTGGAACAATCATTGCCAACATTATGTGCTCCCTATTTATTGACATCTATGGAGGAATGTTATTGTTGATAACAAAAACAGGCCACATTGAGTAAACAGATCTCATATCTCCAAATGGATTGACACCATTCGTTGCCAATGAAAGCCTGAGATTATGAGGTTCTTATTTAAAGTGTGGCCACTTTTCCTCTATGTCCATAAATGTTGAACCATCCACAGGCATTTAAATAATGTCATCTCGACTTCTATTGCATGAATGGTAATCCATAAATTATGCCAAGCTAGTGCACTTGAATAAACGTTGCATACGTGGAATAATGGGAATATAGGGAAGAACCTTGTGAGGAACCCTTTTTGTTATTTGATTTGTTCGATATCTACTGATATGACATTCAGGGCATTCAGTTCAAAATTCATGTTGTTTGTGATATATAATATGATCATTGGGACAAGCATCTATTGCTTGATACTCCATTCCAATATCTTTCATAATGGCAGATAATTGTTGGTATGAGTGAGGTAGAATATTTGATGGTGGTAACAAAAACTCACCTATCAATCTACAACAAAAAAATATAATTTGTTAATATAAAGAATATTAATGGTACAACGTGATTCACCATTTATTATGACATATATTGCATACCTTAACATACGTGAGATTGTTATGTTGGATAAACCATTAATAACCTTCAAGTTCACCAACAACAATACAACAAAGAGAAGAGTTGTCTGGGAGCCTTCGTAAAGGGCCTCAGATGCCTTCTCAAGTAGAGGGACATCATGAAAAACATCAAGGTCATCTTCATCATCATGATCAGTTGTGCCAGTACTAAATGTGTCATGGATCAATGTATTTGTACCATCATCTTCAATTGTGTTTTGTGGCTCATGATCGTCATCTTCCATGGGATCATTATCTTCAGCTTCGATATTCACACCTCCATGTTCCTCCACTTTGAAAACCATATTCTTTGGGTTGTGTTGATCCATATCATGTGCTCCAGGGTGATTGACCTATATTAAATTGGTCCACATAAACAAACCATGATCATGATCTCATCATCAAGTGATTTTATATGTATATAAATTGTTAAAATGATATAATGATAAACTTACCAATGGATGATAATCATGTCCACCTTCAATGTGACCATGTAAGCTACAATGTTTCTTAGATGTTTTGATTAGAAGTCTTCTAGTCTTTAACCCCTTACAAATTTTGTAGGGACAATAAAATTTTCCATCACCTTTTCTTTTCAAGTTAGACCACAATCTAGCAATTGTCTCCTTATTTTGTTGTTTGCTGATATTGTTTGACATGGTCTTTCTTCATAGGCAAGAAAATCAGGCTATAGAACTAGCTATATAGAATTTGAAATTTTAGTTATAAAATTATGTTTCAGTATAATATACCAAATTAAATTACTTGAACATAGAAATTAAGAAAATTGAATCAAAATCATTTAACTCTTCTTTTTCATCTCAAAACATATCTAATGGCTTTGTGGTATGCAATCCTTGTATCATATCTTAAGTTGACTAATGTCTAATTGGGGTAATCCATGAGTGTCTAATTTGAATTCATTATCAGTGTTGTGAAGTCATCGAGAGTATGGTGATAGTCATCCTTATAGGATCCTCTCAATACTATCCAAATCAGTCTAAAAGGAAAGTAACTATCCATTCCCATGCTCATGAATACTTACATGACTAATACTGCCCTTGTGTATCCTAAACATTGGGGAGACCTTATTTGACTTGCCTAATCAATGTGGTTGTTGTCCTAATATGAAATACTGAGTTCTACCCTTGCCTCTACATCAAACTTCTCACATCATGTTTCTTCAACAAAACACACTAATATGAATTGAGCCAACACCATGAAGATAGGGTCAAGTATCATGGCAAATAATCATAATACGTGAAGATAGGGTTCACACATAAGTGTTGGCTCTCAACAATGCCACACTTCCAAAATTTTTAGTCTCAAGACTTCTCCTATTGGGTCAACACTCATTTATGGCCACAAGGCCAAATCAATGTATCTAGGCTTCAAACTCCTTACTCTAGGCTTGGAGGACCCTGCTCAAGGTCTATGAACACTCACTTGGTATTAAAATAGAAATAGCCTTCCTCTAGAACTTTGTTTGCAATGCACACATCATTGGTAATCATTGTTATGATGGATGGTCTATTAGGATAGTAAATAAAATGCTTATTCTTTTTCCACCCTTTGAAACTACAACAAGGTATTTGACTTTGCAGGGTCCCTACACATCACTTCAACACCAAACATTAGGCAATTCAACCTTTTTCCTTCTCAATACATTTTTTTTGTCTTTCATTGGTTTTCTCAGTCTGATACATAGGGATATCAGACCTTTCATGGCATCATCACACACGCAAACTTCCCCATATGTCCCTGTAAGTCTAATATATTAAATACATTTCACCTAGCACTATCTGGTATAGATTCTTGTGTCCTATCCATATAGGATGTTTTCACACCACACTATCATCCTTGACTCATGTGTATGATGTAGAGGTAGGGGCATGTATAATGGTTTCAACATACAAAGTCAATGATCATACAGTCCATTCTTCTAGACACCCTTGGATATATTAATTAGCTTCTAGGCTTGGGAAAACTAATATTATTTGAGCCAACACCATGAGTATAGGGTCAAGTATCATGGAAACTGATCATAATTTGTGACGATAGGGTTCACACTCATTGATGGTCATTTTGCAACTCACCTTGAGTCTACATGAGCTGTAGAAGCTTGTGATAAGTATGGATGATTGTCTCGTTCCAATATGTAGTCCTTTCATATTTTAGATGCCTACACACTATGTTGTTGTTAAGTATTTATGTAGTCTTAAGACATCTCATGACTCCATTGCATGTCCACACTTGGGTTTACAAACACAACTCTGTCAAAACAAAAACAATATCACTAGTAAAACTATGACTGTGACAATTAATACCCTTAAGACAGTCATAGAAATTTAATCTATTTCATTTGGTTTTGATCCACAAACCCTTTTGAAGGTTGCATAGGGTCCCCTCACCCCTCTCTCTATCATCAACCACTTCAAAATACCAATCGCTTGGTCTTCCCACCAAATTCTTCACTCTTACTACGTTTTACTAACTGATACATAGAGATATCAGACTGTCCTCATGCCCAAACAAGTACCAAATCCAATTTGGAGCCCTGCACACAAAATAATATGATACATAGCATGAAAAAATGTCTTCCCATGCATTTGGGTGAATTTATATACATGGGAGACCAAACTATACATTATTTACTCCTCTTGGTAAACACTAGGCAGGGTTTTGACATTTTTTCGAAAAAATGTGATTTCTTTAAAACACAATAAAATTTAATGCCATAAAAAGACAAAATGAAGTTAACTCACTGCTCTACCACATCCAATGGACTTCCCATCAAATTATGACAATTTTTACAATAAAAAATGAAGAGAATTAGACCAAAACGTCGAAAAATGCACATAAAACCCCATTTCATTAAGCAAAACTCTTGGATGGCATGCCAAAGGCCTATTTATTCCCATCCAAGTGGGTTAAAACCTCAAACCATCATAAACTAACTTTCCAACCATATTTTAAAGAAGTTGATAAAAGAAATGCAAAAGTTGTCATGAAAATGACAACTTTTTTCCCAATGGACCTCAAACTTTCACAATTAGGTCCCAATACATGAATATTTGAATGGTATGGCAGCATCCAAAGAGGGTAAATCTTGCACACAAATTGAAATGACATAAATATTACAATAAAATATTTATTCAAATATGCAATTAACAATCTCCATGAACATCAATCCTCTTCACATTTAATGTCTCGCCCTAGCGTTTCAATTTTTTAGATAGTTATTGATTTGATCAAACACATGGCAATTATATTTATGGTCTTTTATATTCTTGTTTCTTGCATAGCCCATCTCTATATTGTGCTACAGACAGTCTTTGTAGCCTTCCAAAGTAGTGTTATGTTTGTTCATTTCCCCTTTTACTAAACTCTATAAACTGTAATCTTGTATTTATTTTTAATCGGTGCTTTCCTACATTGTTTGATCTGCCATCTTGTTAGAAATCTCCTCTCTATTATGCTTTGATGGATGTTACATCCTGTTACAAACCTCACATTTTGGCACTGGTAGAAAGGATATTAGCAAAGGTTGTGGAATATGGATTTTACATCTACCAATTGTCATTCCATCTTGTGCATATAGCTTTTACATGTAGAAGAAATAAATTTGATTAATAGGCCATTTGACGGATATAAGTGAAGGATGTAAGTACTAAAGGTGTGGCACTAGTGACTTTGGTACATGAAGGTGACTAGAGGTTGTGGAAGGAGAAATAGTGGAAGTTGGATCTATGGTAGAGGTGGGAGTAGATGTTATTTACGCATGAAAATGTTAAGCTAATACTCATAAAATAGCTAGGAATCCAACTTAAGGCATTCTATTTGTTAATAAATTTCTCTACCATTGAGCTACTACCCCCTTTCTTACCATTCCATTGTTGGCTTGAGTGTAGATTATTTTCAACACCCATTATAAAACACATTATAGGTTCTTGGGGCTCCTAACCTAACCTAGCTTTGATAAAATTTTGAGCTACTACTCATGGACTAGTTAGGTTACCAAGATATGACCTTCTATTTGTTGTTAGAATGCGATCTATGACTAAGTATTAGAGGATCTTACTAACTTGGGTATCATGCTTTTATGTGTCTCTGACATGACTCCTAGTAACTATATAAGGATCTTACTAGTCCTAGATCTATGCCTTGTCTTTTTGATATGGTTCCTAGTGAGAATATATGGATCTTACTAGTTCTAAATGTCATAACTTTGTGTTTTGCATGCTCCATGTGTGTTACCAATGTTACTCATATTACTCACTTTGTACTTCTCTTTTATCTCAATATTGTAGATTGGCAATATCATAAGTCTTGGGAGCTACCACCTTTCCAAACTTGTAGTCATCTTGACTCTTCAATATCTTGGTGAAAGAATATTTGGTTTCTCCATATTTTCCCAAGAGTACATGAGCATAATTTCATACTCTTGCTAAGAGGGGGCTAAATAATGCATCATAAGTTGTATCTCTTTATAAATACACACTAGGTTTGGACTCACTTTAGTGGTTGTGCCTTATTTATGCCTAATTGTACTTAGGTTTGAGAATGTTTCCATAAATTTGGTTCATTCCCTTATTCATGATGTTCCTCATGGCTCAATTTTCTAGGACTAGGGTCTTGGGAACCCTTATTCATAGAAATTGGACCTAAAATTTGAAAGATGAATGTTGGATTCACAAAATAGTAGGAATTTCCTCTCCAAATTTGGACTTTTCCAAAAGTTCAATTTGAAAAGGTGCAAGTTGCATATAGATAAAAGTCTATTTCTCATTTCAAAACCCTATCAACTCCAACCCACATTTACCAATTTTGAAATCAAGCAATTCAAATCAATTGAGCATAGATCTATAATCAAGGAACAAGGAATTCAAAGATACAACTTTGTTATATCAGTTATGATCAACTACATTATGTTTTTCCATGATGAAATAATACACTAACATGTTCTCGAAGCATTAAGGCTTGTGTGGAACTTCATGCCAAGCATTTCAAAATTGAGGTATATTGGTCAATTTTTTATTTACATTTATGTTTGGAATATATTAACACAAACTCTAATGTTATGAAGCTTCCTTTGCTAGATACCTCCCTAGAACTGGTTCAAGATGACTCTCACACACATTTGTAAATGTGCAAGGAAACACAATAGACAAAAAAAATAGTAGAAAAGGAAGATGGTTTTCCAGCTAAAGAGCTTAATATAAAACATGAAAAATTTAAGTAACTATATGGAACTATCTCACTGTTAGAGGGGGTGTGGTTGATAACTACAAAAATAGTTTGATAATGGCCTCTCCTACTCTATCTTCTAATGAGAACTAGAAACTCATAAATGCTACCCGTGAAAGGTTGATCCTTTAACCGGTTAGCTCGTTCTTCATTGTGTATACATCCTAGTGCCATGGTAGGGGTAGGGTGGGAGAGAGAGAAAAGAGAAAGAGAGGTTGATTACCCTCTAGGCCATATAGAATTCATGGTGGCAAAAGGGGAATACTGAACATTGACAACCGAGGCATGGGGGCATCATTAAAAGACTTCCGATGATGTTGACCTAGGAATGAGAAAGCACAAGTAGTTGTGAAATATACTGGATAGCTCAAGCAATGGGTGGGACACAAGCAATTCCTCATATATGAAAATCAATGAATGAAGGTGAAGATTCAGCTACCTCAAATGGTGAAGATTCTACCCAAGCAATTCCTCATATTATGCAAATATTATGCAAATCCAAAATTCCTCATGCAAATATTATGCAAATCCAAAGATTCAATGAATGAAGGTGAAGATTCAACAATTCCTCATATTATGCAAATCCAAAATGAAGGTGAAGATTCTACCTCGAATGGTGAGTGTGCGAAAGTACCTCGAATGGTGAGTGTGTCGTTTGATCTTGCTAGGGGTTGAGGTCGACGCAGAAGCTTGCGTGGGATCGAATGCACAAATGACTTGCCCTCTTTTTTTCTTAAAGTATAATGCTCGTTGTCATCAAAATTTCGACGAACGCAGACACTTTTTTGAAAAAGAAAACAAATTTCATCGCTAATGCCTTCTCCGTCGAAACCAAATGTGAAATTATCGTTGGAATTTAGATGAATTCGGGCATTTCTTTAAAAAAATCAAATTTGGTCACAATATACCCTCTCTGTCAGAAACCTCCATTGCTTGGGTCTATAAACCTGAGCAACGCCTTGTTTTTACTTTGTGCATGTGGTAGGGTTAGGTTTTGTAAATCTGAACCACACCAACTTTTGGTGGTGTTTGGGTTTACAAACCCGAACCCCACCTTTCCTTAGCTCTTTCATTTTATGGTGTATGGTGGGCCTATGGGCCAGACCTATATCATGGATCCATCCTTTGGTGTATGGCAGGCCTGTAGGTCTGACCTACACCATTTTATCTTTCCCTCAAGTGTGGTTTGGACCTATAGGTTTGCCCTACACTCTTTTATCCATTTACCTTTTTGGGTGTATTTCAGACCTATAAGTCTGATCTTAACCAATCACATGATTTTCCCCAAGGTGCAGTTCGGGTCCATAAGCCCAAACTACACTTGGCCTTTATTCCAAGTGTAGTTTGGGTCTATGAATCTGAACTGCACCTTTGAGTCACACTTAGGATTAGGTGTAAATTGGACCTATGAATCCAAATTACAACAATTGCACACACATGTAAATAGGGTTCGTAGGATCGATTTATACTTGTTCTATCATGATGCAATAAGGGTTTTTGTAACCCTAATGTTACCAAATTCAGCACATGCATGATCCTGTTCAATTCAAATTATCAAAGATGGTTGATGATTGCTCTTCTCAAGTACTGCTAATTTCTCTATTCTAAAGTGTCATTTTTTACCAGATGACAGAACCATCTCCAAGCAAGAAGACCGTGAAGTTAAAGAAGCAATATTCACATCCGATCTTCCCACCTTCATTAGTATCTTCCAATTTTGATCATATAAGGGATACTGAAATAGGTCATGTATACCTAGCATAATTTTTCAAAAGGACTGGGCATCCACCTTCATACTATACAAAGGAGCCTACCATCAACAACGATATTCATCTGGTCTCAACATTCCCAATGTCTACTCAGGATCCTGAATTTGTTATGGCAATTGCAAATTATTTTGATCCTGTTAGCAGGAGTGTGAAGGATACAAGTGGCAAGAAACTAATCAAGCTTGATGAAGACTTCTTTGACACTATCTTCAAGTGTCTGAGCATTGAAAAGAATTCTAATATCACCATGCAGTCATCACAAGCTTACTATGATAGGAATTTAGATTTCTAATATCACCATGCAGTTAGCACAAGCTTACTATGACAGGAATTTAGATAAGTGTAGAAATAATATGAATAATAATTGGTTAAATACCTCAAGACCTAGAATTGTCAGGTGGCTGAAATCCTTTCCTAGAAGTGATTTCATTGAAGAGGTCAATGACTTGGTTACTCTCCTAAGCATGGTAAAAGGGATTCCTACTTCAAATACCTACTATGAATGAATGTATCAATACATCTATGTCATTAGGAAAAATAAGGTGAAGATATTTTAGGACAAGCAAATAAGTGATGCCATATGTGAGCAACTCACTAAGGTGCCAACTACCCTCAAGCTCTACATGACATCTTATTCGGTCTATGCGATGGCTTCTATGAGGAATTTCCCAAGTTTGTCTACATAAGGAGACAAAAGGAAAGTTGTTGTGTATGAATATTATTCCCAGTTGGTTTTGAAGAACAGTTTTCATTATTTTCAAAGGGGTGGATGATGTTTTCTTTGTCTATCACATGTTCATGCTTAACAAAGATTTCTACAATAAAAGAGTGTCAGATCATGCATGGGAAGTAGTGAAAGAGTATGGGTGTTTGTTCCTACAATTCCCCAGCTTCACCTATCTTAGGGTGGGATACTTTTTTTACCTATTTTTGACTATCAGATCAAAAATAGCCTTCAAATGGGTCTTAGGTCTCCTTGAGAGGGTTTTGTACGTGACTGAGTGTTAATTTTTTTCTAATACCTTGATTTCATGTCATCAAGTTATATAAAGGATTACCTATTTTTGACTATCAGGTCAAAAATAGCCTTCAAATGGGTCTTAGGTCTCCTTGAGAGGGTTTTATACATGAATGAGTGTTAATTTTTTTTCTAATACCTTGATTTCATGTCATCAAGTTATATAAAGGAAAAGGTTAATACTCTCAAGTATCATAGGTGTCATAAAGATGAGCCAAATCTTTTAAAATTGCCTTCCCATGTTGATTTGAAGCAATACACATATTATGCATGTTATTAGAGGGAAGTCAAAAAAAAAAAAAAAGATAAAGTCTCTACGTGATCAAAAGAAAAAAGAAGACACATATTGAAGATTTTTTTTTTCCTTTTAGTTGAAGCCACGTACCATAAGGTCAAAAGAGGGATAACTCAAGTTTGTTTCAAAGGGCCTTAGCTTTCATGAGTGAGCGCACAATTTGAAAACTTCTCCATGGCCACAAAAAGATTTTAAGACCTCTAAATAAAGTTTGAAGGCTTCCCCATCATCAGTTCATGCATGTATTCCAGACATATCTTGAAGGAAAATGTGTTCATTCATTATTTTTTTAGTTTTGATGGTGTGAAGAGGGCGTTATCCAATACTTTAGCATATAAGGTGTGCTAGTAATAAGAGGATGCATGTGAGAAGTGCTTCTTTGAACTTATTGATATCTATGCAAATGCCTATATGAAATTTATGCATCCATTATTCCAAGTTCACTTAATTCTATTGTTCTTTTTGTTTTCATAAAGCAAGATCCTTTTCATGTATGTGAAAAAGTTTCTTTATTCTCTGTTAGAAAATATAGTCATAATCCATCTTTAGCCATGTACGAAGGGAGGGAAGTATAATGAAAATATTAATTATGTGAGCATTATTTTAGTAGTTTGACAGAGAGGTTTAGACATAAATTTTTCTTGAAAACTCACCCTAACCTCAGTCACAAAACCAAAATGTATATCACAACCATGTAAAAGATAAGGGAATTCATTGGAATAACAAAGACCACTGTTACTACATAAGGCCTCAACCCTATAATCTGATCAAGGACAGTCTTAAGGACTGAGTGAGGAAATTTTGGACAACACCAAAAGCCTAATAATAGTCCTAGTAAAGGAAGACACAATCCTAGTGAGTAATCACAAAGCTACATACAATATGACATCAAAAGGATATACTCATGAAATGAATGTGCAGGTAAAGAATAGTGCCTTATCTATGAATTTGATCTCAAGGATGGGGTAGGTGGCTGTGAAATGACAGTATTAAGGTAGAAAAGCATTGATATTGAGGATAACAAAATCCCTTAATGCATTCTGGCACACCATTCTTCAATACATCTACTAAGGAGCCCATGAGAGACCAATGAATGGTAGAGATTCATCAAGATATAATAACAAGACACCCCTTGAATCACCAAAATATAGAGCGTCAAAGGGAGTTTTTGTAGTAGATATGAGACATGTATAAGGTAAGCAAAAGCAATGGATGAAGTGAACCTCTTCTAAGCCTAGCACAAAGATTAATAGTATGTGCCCAGTGGAAAAGAGTTGAAATAATAGTGAGAAGATTTGAAGACATCAAACAAAAAGGTCTTTGTGAATTATTTTAGTCTAAAGAGAAAATAAATGTTAAGAATCCACAAAGCCTATGATAGCCTAAGACTATGCATGACCCTTGAACATAGTAAAGGTCACCATGTATTACAGTCACAAGATCAAGACTTAGGATCAGGTCTCCACAACAAAAAGGTTGACATTGATGAATACTAAGAGGGGGGGGTGAATTAGTATGCCAAAAATCTCTGCACTAAAACACTTACACAGTCTGAAGATAAACCGGTAAAGTAGTCTAATAGTCAAATTGGTTACCACACATGCAAACCAAAATGCGAATAAAACATTCACCCACAAAAGCAATACAGTCATAACACAAGATATTTGACGTGGAAAACCAACTGGGAAAAAACCACGGTGAGATGGAACTCACAAGTCACTATCTGCAGAATAGAAACCAGACCAGTTAAGGTCAGACCGGTTAAGGTCTTACAATGTTCTTCACTAGAACAGATCCTGTTAGGAATCTCAATCTCTGTTAGGAGATAAGTCCGATTAAAGACTACCTTGTTAGAGGATTTTAGATTCACATGTGTGAACCACCTTGTTAGAGGATTTTACAAAGGCTTTGAGACCTACCCAGTTAGGGGCTACAGACTTGTTAAAGATGTGAGTAATCAACAAGTGTTTGATCTATCTAATAGCACAAACTACTTGGTTAGATCTAGTATTGCTCATAGCTAATGCATTCCAACATTACTTCAGTCTTCTCTATCTCTCTCTCAGTTACAACTCGATATTCTTAGATAAGATCGCTCTTCCAACAACTCAACATCCACCTTAAACCCTAGCTCAACATTAACCCTTTTCACAACAACCTAAAACCCTAGACATGATGTCCTTTTAAAGGAATCTAATTTCATGTCGGTCCAATAGGATTTCTTTACAATTTCCTAGGTTCAATGAACCTAGACATACTTAGTAACATGACACAGGAATCACTGTTAATGTGTCAGCACCGTCAAACAATCGATGCATTGGTAACTCATCACAAAATGCTGGTTGGTAACTCATCACAGAGTATTACCAGTTCATACAAAATACCAGTTGCTAGTTTGACAAAAATGAAGACTGGTAAGAATGTGTTGTGCCGCTTTTCTCCCTCGTACCGCTTGTGATCTGCGAACGGCTTGGGGTCGACATGCCGCTTCAGACTGGGAAACACATTCTGCAAAATCGCCACTAGTTTAGAGACTAGTATACAACATACCGGTTGGAACAAATACTAGTTGAGCATAAACTCATACATATAAAGGGGATCTCAATACAAGTGTGTGTCTATCAATGACAATCACAGCATAAACCACAAAAATGCCAACAATCTCCCCCTTTGGCATTGATGGCAACACTTAGGAAAATAAAATTTTGACATCTAAGTGTTTTACAATAGAAAAACTTGCCATTAACAAAATTGCTCCCCCTAAACATATACACTATCCCTTAATCAACAGAGTGTATAGCAATTTTGCATTCAGAGCATAATCATCAAAGCATATAGCATATATCACAACATATATCAAAATTTCAAAACAGATACATCTCCCTCTGATATACTTCTCCCCTGATATATCAAAATTTAAAAATTTAAAAACCATATACTTCTCCCCCTTTGCCAACAATGACAAAGTACGGCTAAAAAACCTATTTCCATATATATATAAAAGAGTTTATGACAATAATGAATAATACTTGTCAAAAACCGCTTTATAGTCCTGCAAAAATTGTTTCATGAAAAGAGACCAGGACTCAAGTAGGGAGGTCGCCACTTCCTTCTCTGTCTACATTTGTGATACCTGTTCCTCCATGGCATCTATTGTGCTCAGTTCTTGTGTGACTGTCAGGGCATCTAGGTTTAGATAGCATTTCTGGAGAATTTGCAGTCATGGAAGTAATACCAGTTGAAGCTCCTGCAAATCCCTAGACCTTGTGTTGATCTCTTGCTCCATCTTGGCTGACTGGATCTAGAACCGGTGAACGGTATGCCCATATGCTGCAAAGGAGTCGTAAGGAGTCTTGAATGTGCTCAAGTAGGACTGTAAGTCCATTTGAAGCTATTGCTTCTTAGCTAGCACATCATCACATAACAGATGAGGTTGATAGATTTTACTGAGTAGCAAGTTTCTCTCATCCAAGGCACTCCTTATGTCCTTTTGATCCTTTAGCAGTTCAGTCCTAAGCTCATTTAATTTCTTCACGAGAGCAACATTAAGAGCCTTTTGGTGCTCTTTCTTTATGTTGGCCTCTGCTGCTTCTTCTAAACCCTGCACTTGATCAACCACTATAGTACATAGAAGTTTGAGTTGTGCTAGTGATGAATCAGTGTCAGGAAGATTAGTACTAGGGATTAAACTGGTAAGTGTGTCTACAACTACCTGAATGATGTCCTGTTCCTTTTTCCTACGAATGATCTCAAGGTGCTCTTGAGCAACCTTGATTCTCTGCATAAGCTCTGACTCACTTGCAGATTGGAGATCGATAGGACTAGAGAGATCAACCAGTGAGGGTTGACTTTCGGTTGCCTTCGGAGTCTCCACCTGAGAGCTTTTTGCCGCTTCGCGTTCCTTGGCTTCTTCAGCTTTTTTCTTTTCCGCTTCTCTTCTCTTCTCTTCTTCCTTGTCTTCCTCTACCTTTTTCTTCTCCTCTGCTCTTCCTTTTCTTTTTCTTCCCTCTTCTTCTTCTCTTCCTCTACCTTTTTCTTCTTCTCTTCCTCTTCCTTCTTCATCTTCTCCTCTTCTTTCTTCTTCTTTTCTTCCTCTTCCTTCTTCCTCTTTTCTTCTTCTTCCTTCTTCTTCTTTTCTTCCTTGTCCTCTTCTTCTTTCTTCTTCCTTTCTTCTTCTTGCTTCTTCTTCTCTTCATCTTTTCTTTTCTCCTCTTCCTCTTTTCTCTTTTCTTCCTCTTTTTCTTGTTTCTCATCTTCATCCTTCTTCTTTTTCTCTTCCTGTTCTTTTTCCGCTTGTTGTGTGTCCACAGCTTGTTCACCACCCTAATCGGCCTATTGCCCCTATTTAGTTCCCTCAAAAGGTATGTCCTGAGTGACTTCTTCTATATCCAAGGCATCGACATCTATGGTGTCGATTGGTTCCTCCACCAGGTTTCCTTCCTCATCAAAAACCTCATCCGGTTTGGAAATAACCGGTTCCTTTTCCACTTGGAGGTTGGCCATTTGAGCTTTGTGAGAGCTGATAGCATGGGCCATGTGTTGATGTGTATCCTTTTCTACATCATCAACTCTCCCCTCCAACAACCAGAGTCTTCTTCTCCTTGTGAAGAAGAAACCTTTATTTTGATCCAATACATCAAATAATTCTAAATTTGAGAGTTCGGGGAAGTACTGTGCAAAAACTTTCTCCCTAATCTCTTGTTCCTTTTCAATGGAAATGCGCCATTTATTGTCTAATGCTTTAAATAATAAATCCAATGTCTGAGATTTAATCTCTGATGGTGACCGGTCATTTTTACATAAATAAAGAATGATTTCCTGCAGTACTTCATCTTTTTCTTCACTATTGAATTCATCGTAATAATCTATTAAATCATGAAGTAACTTTCTCCTAATATTCTTTACTATTCTTTGACAATATGTCAAAGGTTTGTAAGAGGAGATATCTATATTTACCAGTGCGGATGTTGTCGGTTCATTCTTCTTCATCTTCTTGGTCTGTCTAGCCTTCTTTGGCTGTTCATCAAACTCAGTTTCTTCGAAGTCTGGTTCATTTGCCTTAGTCTTCCTCTTCCTTTCGAAGACTTTTGCCGGTGTTACCTCTAGTTTCTTCTTTGCCGATGACCGCTTGGTCACTCTTGGAGTCACAGTGGTAGCTGGTGCTGATGTTGCAGGCACTGCCTTAGCTTTCTTAGCTACCAGTTCTTTTCCCTTCTTCACCGATGGTTCTTCAATCAATGCGATCCTCTCCAAGTAGGTTCTAGTTCTCTTAGCCTTTGGATCAAGAGGTGAGGCAATAAGGGTTGAAGCATACCCTTCCATCATGTCAAACATGACCTCATAGCCCATAGACTCCACTTCCTCCATTCTAGGCTCCACAACCTCCATTAGACATTTGTCCACTTGAATAGTGAAACAAATGTCATCTTCATATTTCTTCACTATGTCACCTGAGATTCGTACCCTCTGACTCATCTTTCTTCTGAACTCATCAAAGAATTTGTTCAGTACCTCAGGGTAGCCGGTTCCAATGGCTTGCACACTTTCCTTTATCTACTTGGTTACCGGTTGGTCAGGGGACCACTGGACATCTCCTACACCTGGAAAGTAGCCTTGGAAATAGAAAAACAACCCTACCAGTAGTTGTCCAAACTTAAATCTCAGTGAATTGTCCTTTTTGATTGCCTTAAGATTTAATAGGAGTTGCCTCTGCATACCGGTGCATATGTCAAATGATTTATCCTCTTTAATCATCTGGTAAGCGGCATTTACTGCTGCAGCAGATACAGAATTAATCCTGCTGGCTGAGAATGTTCTGTAGCCTATCACCATGCATGCATATTTCACCAGATCATGCTTGATAGGATTGATTGTCATTCCTCGTGAATCACTTGTCGAATCGGTGAGCTTGGTCATTTCCATTTTGCTTACCGTTCTCAGGGCTAGCACTTCCCCTGTGTTGCATAAACTGATGACTGCATGAATTGCCTCAAGCGTGATATCATGCGTTCTCTCCAAGTACATCTTGTCACCATGGACTCTGCTCAAGATGATCCTGATGTGATCCTCTATGAAGTCTTCCAAAAAATATATCGCATTATGGAGTTTCTTTTTCTCTAAGATACTGAACTTTGGTTTGATCCTTTTGTCCTTTCCGCAAAATAGACCTAATTGAGTATGAATGGCTAAGGACCCTAGGTCTTCTATCTTGCAATCAATATAATTTGAAATTCCTTCTTTGACTATGACTCTGGCTGGAACTTGTGACAAAGCATTATACTTGGACTTCCTCTGAATGAAACTTTCTGACTCAATGGATGTGCTTGAACTGGTATGAGATGCGGAAGCCATTGAAGAGTATTTCATGAACATGAAAAATACCTTTCAAACACAAATTTAGGGCTTCCTGATTCTGCTTTACTTCACTCTCCATCGGATGCCAAATTACCGCTTTGTGTTCTCCACTACTGCTTGCAAACTAGATTTGAATCTCTTTTAAGGTTATCCAATTTCTTGAAGTCAAAGCTCAAATTGCCTTTTCTTCGCTCTGCACTTGAAAACTTTTCTTCGGTCGAAAACAGATAGTGAGAAATGATTTGAAAAATTGCATTTATACATGTCTCTCACCTACCATCATTAATGCTCCTCTATTAGGGCGTAAACCCTAATTTGCCTTTTTATTGTTTTTGGTCTTTTGCGAAGTGACAGGTATAGCATACCGGTTAAGGTCTTTTACCGGTGTTAACTAGGGGTTCAAAATCATTTCGCCATTTGCTCCCCCTAAGCCTTTGAGGCTTAGTTTTCCGGTTCTGATATTTCCACACTAGGTGCAGAAACCGGTTCCTCCTCTGACAATATTGGTTTCTTCTTCCATGTTTTCTTCATGTCTCCTTGAACTTTTTCAACATCTATTTTTCCTTCCTGAGTGACCAGTATATCATCAGATATACTATTTCTGCTTCTACAGAATCTTGCAATGTGACCTGGTTTGTTGCAGTGATAGCAAACAAGTCCAGGTGCCCTCAAAGGTCCATTATACATGTTTCCAATCTTCCTTCAGCATGTTGCAGCAGTGTGGCCATGACCATGACAGATCATACAACTTTCTCTCCATTCGGTTGCCGCTTGATGACCACCGCTTCTTGACTGATGATTGAAGTCATTAAACCGGTTGTGGTTCTGGTTCATAAAAGATTCAGGACTAGTTCCTTGGGTCCTCTGAGGATATCTTCCAGTGTTATCCACTACAGACCCGCATTCAAATGCTCTATGCCCAAACTTGTTGCATGCATAACAATGACCATTGAACTTATTGAATCTAGGTACATTTTTGATAAAATAAGGAAAATTATTGTAGGCTTTGCTCTTACATACAATGGCAGTGTGTCCTTCTTTAAGATAGTTAAAGCAAACAGGTTTGAATTTTTGCTTACCTTTTCCTTTGAGTGTTGGTTGTTTCTTTGATGCTTTAGCATTTGTTCCTGAGGATTCTCCTTCCTCATGTCCAGAAAAACCAAGACCATTGGTATTCTATGCGGGTCTAGATGACTCAAGCTTTTTCTCTAGCTTGACAGTACTTTTGCCAAACTTAGCAAGTATTTCCTTTGACTCAAAGAGCTCTTTGGAAATAGCAGTATTTGTCTCCATTAGACTTGCATTTTCAGTGATGGCTATGTTTAGTTCTCCTTGCATGTCTTCCTTTTCCATTCTGCTCTCATGAAGGCGAGCAATTAGTGCACTAATCTCATGTTTCAACTTGGAGATCTCATGATCTCTATCTTTTTCCAGATCTTCAGCTTTTCTCTGGTTCTCAAGCTCTTGACTGAACCGAATAGTCAGTCCTTCCAACTCCTTTCTCAGATTGGAGTTTGAATCATTTAGCTTATTCACTTCAGCAATCATAGCTTCCATGTTAGCTTCATCTTCAGAACTACTTTCAGATAGTTCCATTAGCCTCTCTGCATGTTCTCTTCTTTTTGCTTGAGATGCCTTGTATTTGACCATAAGATCATCATAGGCTTTCTCAGACTTAGTGAGCCATTGAGTAAGTTCCCTCAAGGTGTATTCCCCTGTATCTCTTTCCAAGTGGTTAAACTTATAGAAAGGTTGGCTTTGATACCAATTGATGAATACTAAGAGGGGGGGGTGAATTAGTATGCCAAAAATATCTACACTAAAACACTTACACGGTCTGAAGATAAACTGGTAAAGCAGTCTTACAGTCAAACTGGTTACCACACATGCAAACCAAAATGCGAATAAAACATTCACCCACAAAAGCAATACAACCATAACACGAGATATTTGACGTGGAAACCCAACTGGGAAAAAACCACGGTGAGATGGAACTCACAAGTCACTATCTGCATAATAGAAACCAGACCGGTTAAGGTCAGACCGGTTAAGGTCTTACAATGTTCTTCACCAGAACAGATCCTGTTAGGAATCTCAATCTCTATTAGGAGATAAGTCCGATTAAAGACTACCTTGTTAGAGGATTTTAGATTCACATGTGTGAACCACCTTGTTAGAGGATTTTACAAAGGCTTTGAGGCCTACCTGGTTAGGGGCTACAGACTTGTTAAAGATGTGAGTAATCAACAAGTGTTTGATCTATCTAATAGCACAAACTGCTTGGTTAGATCCAGTATTGCTCACAGCTAATGCATTCCAACATTACTTCAGTATTCTCTATCTCTCTCTCAGTTACAACTCGATCTTCTTAGATAAGATCGCTCTTCCAACAACTCAACATCTACCTTAAACCCTAGCTCAACATTAACCCTTTTCATAACAACCTAAAACCCTAGACATGATGTCCTTTTAAAGGAATTTGATTTCATGTCGGTCCAATAGGATTTCTTTACAATTTCCTAGGTTCAATGAACCTAGACATACTTAGTAACACGACACAGGAATCACCGTTAATGTGTCGGCACCATCAAACAATCAGAGGATTGGTAACTCATCACAAAATGCTGGTTGGTAACTCATCACAGAGTATTACCAGTTCATACAAAATACCGGTTGCCAGTTTGACAAAAATGAAGACTGGTAAGAATGTGTTGTGCCACTTTGCTCCCTCATACCACTTGTGATCTATGAACCGCTTGGGGTCGACATGCCACTTCAGACCGGGAAACACATTCTGCAAAATCGCCACTAGTCTAGAGACTAGTATACAACATACTAGTTGGAACAAATACCGGTTGAGCATAAACTCATACATATAAAGGGGATCTCAATACAAGTGTGTGTCCATCAATGACAATCACAGCATAAACCACAAAAATGCCAACAGACATATCAATCATCAACTCACCAAAATAATAATGAAAAGGGCAGATCTGAGAATGAACAAGACTTTGCAAGGTCACAAACTTCTGTCATCAATAATATGAAGTCAACAAATTCTTTAGGATGGCCAAAACTTTTTTTGAGCATCGCTTAAAAAAAAATGCCAGATCTAGCAAGTAGACCAAATGTTAATGACAAAATTATGAGGAGACAAATCATTGCATCCAGAGACAGTCATAAATAGAGTTTATAGGTATAGTCATAAAAGAAAGATGTAGTCTAAATCATGGACAAGTTTATAAGGTGGAGAAGAGTTTATGGCAATGAGCAGCCACACTGAAAGTTGCCAAAGAAAGTGTAGTGATATGTCGCTATCAAAAGAAAGATCCCAACCATGATCAGTAGTACAACCTTTGGAAATCTGATGACAACTTTTAAGAACATGTAGCCTTCAATCTATGAACCCCAATAAGGAGTAGTTCTAGAAGTCATAGCACAAGGCATAACATAAGGAAAAGTTAATAGATCATTGTTATAAGAACCCCCATAGAATAACATCTCAATCCATAAAGAAGAAGCAAATCTTATCAATGAGAAGATATGGTCTTTCAAAGACATAAAATAGTAATAAACATGACTAAATTAGAGATTTGTAGACATGAAAGAGCTCTTAGATAGTGAAAAATTAATCCATGCACAAATCGATGATGGGGATGATCATAAGTAGAAAATAAAGGATCAAATGCAGTCATTGATCATTATGAGAATTAAAGGACTTGTAGTAAGTCTGAGAACAAAGAAGACACTTTAGAGATCAAAATCATAGTGAATACCCAATGATCAAAGTGAGAGCCACCAAAAGATACAAATGCAATCACAAATCCATAATTGGAGTTTATGAAGGTCAAAGAGCCCTCAAGAACAATATTAATAGTGACTGCAAAGAGAACATAGCACCTCTTATCAAACAAAGGTATGACAACTTTGTTCAAAGCCTTATACAATACAAGGCACACAAGAGCAACATACATCATGATGACCATAAAGGGATCAATGGTTGCAACATTCAATATAGTGAAGAAAAAATAACAATTTATACCATTGTAGTCATACCCATAATGCCAACATATACAAATTGTGACTGTCACAAAATAAGAGGATTGTCATTGAATGTCCAGATCAACAATTAGGATAGGGAATTCAATCCTAAGGAGGAGAAATAAGCACAATCAAAATGAAATCAAGAATATGTGGCAAGATTTTATGGCTTATTATAGCCAAAGGAAGCTTAGAAGATTATTCAGAGCCAAAAAAGGGCAATCATAAGCAATATCCCTAAAGAGAGACATAGTAGTCTGAGACAAAACAAAATATAGTCCATGAATGAATGAACTCAAGTGATGAAGCCATGCCACAAAATGGCCATTAGGTTACATGTATAGCAGCTTAGAGTCCCATAATGGTACTAAGATAGCCCCTTAAAATAGTCAAGACATAAATGTTTTTGATAAGCCTCTAAAAGGCCATCAAAGTAGACAATGCTAATATAAGTGAGGCATCCATCTTGTGATAACTTTCAAATGTCTTTGTAAAAAGGGTAGAATCAATGAACACCATAAGTATAGTCAAGGAACTCCTCAGTGAAATAACAATGATATTAATAGTCACTAAAGGTTTTTTAGTAGTCCTGTGTACATAAGTCTACCAAAAGAGAAAATATAGTCATGATATGCTAGAAGACAATGATATCAGTGACAACCTAAGTGGTCACAAAGTCACAATCCTTAAAATACAACCAGAAATCAACCAAAGAGAAAAGTTAAAGTATGAGTTATGGTAATACAAGGGAATAAAGAAAACGCATCGATTACCAAAAGGAAAAGTAAGGTATTATTTAAAATTCATTGAATTTCAGATAATTTATGCTAAATCAAAACCCAACACTTGATCAAGGCTAAGTTGAAATTCAGGCTCAAATATAGGTTTTTTATCATGAAATAAGAAAGGAAACTATACAAATAGTTAATTCATCATGAGTTTTAGTTCAAGGAGAAGTTTGAGTGACCTTACATCAATTGAGGAGGAAATAATAATGCAAGGGGCAATTTGGACCTAAAATGAGGAGATTTTGAGGTCAATCCAATAGTTCAAGAATAGTTAGAAGCTTCACATGCATGCATCATCAATTAAGAGGCATTTTGGACCCACCTGCACTCAGTTTCCAATAGTTATGGCACCTTTTATGTATGCTTCTTCTTCAAATTCGACCCAAAGGACTCCATCATGAAAATTTGAAGATAAAGCAAAAAAAAGCTTTAGTTGCCAAGTAGCTTTAGAAGGCACAATCAGTTCATCTTCACTTGTTTTCAATACTTCTTCTATAAGTCTTTCATTATCTATTGTTTATCTAGTTCTTTATCTTTTCTTGCACACACAACAAAGATTGCATTCTAACTCAACCATTTTATTCAATATTTTCAGTTTGTAACACATTTTTTAGTATTCAATAAAAGATAGCAGATTCCTCTTCAATTTTTCTTATTTTCTCATTGTTATATATGAATGATTCGATAAAAATATTGTGATTTACTGTTTGAATCCTTTATTTTGTCTCATTTATGCTTTTTGAAACAAGAATTTCATATTAAGTTTAGATTATATGTTGTGTTTATCAGATTCTCAATCAGTTATATCTATGAAAACCTAGTTTTCCTTCTACAAACATTGAAACTTCAAAATCTTCATGTGAAATTCTGATGAACTTTATGATCTAAACTAAATTGTGAAACAAGCTTAAGTCTTCTGAAGCTAATTATAGGTTTAGGAAAGCAAGTAATATCACTCATGTTGGTGCAATCACTTCCTGTTAGATTAGGATATTCAATTCGAACAAGATTATTTTCCCTTTTCCCAAATAATTAATAGTTTTAGGAGGTGTTTTCATACAGAATCGACCGTTCATCTAGAAGTTGATTTCCATTATAGGCAACCCAAGGCCTAAAGCCATCCCATGTTTTACAAGATTGTTGAGATTTTAGCTTAAGCATTACAGGTGCAATCTTTGTGACAACAACTTTAATGGTGAACCTTTTATGCTCCCAAGGTATCCATCAGATAAAATTGTCTTGATGGAACTAGCTTGTCAAATGATGGCATTACATGAGGCACAATCTAGTTCACAAAAGACAAGTTTGAAATTCTCATTGACTACTGGTAGATACTCTATTAACTCAATCTTCAAAGCAAGGGTGATGGAGGAAGAAATGAGAAGAATAACTATGAAATTATTCAAGGCAAGGAGAGACTTTGATTATATAGGAATGAGGAATAAATTGAAGAAAGCATATGTCCATGTATATCGCATTGAATATATTTGGATTGATTGTAGGATAGAGCATGATGTCAGGAAACTTGATTATTTTCGGCTCATAGCGGAGTAGATTCTTGAACTTGACCTTGCTGATATCCTAGATGATCTTGAAGATGATGCTAATGTTCTAGATATTACCCATGTATAAAAGAAAGTTTCTTCAAAACCATTTCCACTCACTCAATGGTTGTAAAATGAGGCAACATCCATCAGAGATAGATTCTAGAGTATTCTTGCAAATACTAATGTTTAGCTTTCTAGAAAGGGAATTCAATTGAAGCCTTTCTCTACTAGTTTTAATGATGATACTGTTGGACCTGTTGGTAAAAGGTTAGAGATAAGAACAAAGAATAAACAAGATCCTACAACTCCCCTAAAAGCTCCAAAACTGAAATTCATAGTTGGGGTTAACAAAGGAAAATCCCAAGGATAACCATCCATTTCAAGTGTTCAGGAGGCAAAAGAGTTTGAAGTACAAGGTGAGAATTTGGATGGTGGACCTCTTAATCTAGAGCCTATTGATGTAGATCAACTTGAAGGTGAAGAGGATGATAATGAAGAACATTATGATTAAAGAATCCTAAAATTGTACCCCTTGCAATTTTGACTACATTTGAGTCTTCACCTTAGTGTTTGCGCCCCTTGGCTTGATTGAAGACTTGATTATGCTCATACACATCACAAATACCAAAAAAATTAATTTTTCCCTTGTCATACTGATCAGGATTAAATTGGGAAAATATTGAAATCTAATTTTTCCAAAATTTTATATGTTTTAGTAAATTGCAATTTTGAGGGTCTTCGGTGCATTTTTGGACAAATATGGTGCATCATTGATGTTTCTGAAATTTGGTTCTAGATTATTTGAGTACCTTTCCAATGCATCAAACAGTTTGTAATTTGGAGCTAGGATGAGAAAGTTATGCCTTCTCAAAGTGGACTGAAATTTTATATTTAGTTTTTTGATAATTTTGATAGTTTTAATAGTTTAATTGTAATAAACATTATGATGACTCTTCATTTCAAATTCCAAGGGATTTGTGTGACCCTTGGGATACATTCGACTTGTATAAACTCCAATTTTGAATAGAATGGAGACAGTTTTTGGTTTGCAATCTTCTTGTTGTCAATTTCTTTTTGTGTTGAAATCTACAATACCGCAAGTATCACACTAGGTATTGTAATCTGGTTTTCATAAATCAGATCAGTGGTATCAGAGCGGGAACGCTCCTTTATGCCAATTTACACAAGGTCTTCCTACCAAAGATTAGGATTGGATACACAAGATTTGTCAAAATACCCACCTTTGAGACGCACACAATCGAAGATGTCAGACAATGATGTTAAGAAGTTGGTCGAGGAAGCTTTAAATAAGCAACGAGAGGAGATGATGAGTCAATTTTCATACCTCCTACAGAAGAAAAAACCCTCTGAATCTGAAACACCATTTCATGGAAATACCCCTTTCAAAGTGCAGGTCAATTTCGACATCCCAAATTTTGAAGGAAAGGTCGATGCTGAAGCTGTTGATAACTGGTTATCAAAGTTGGATAGGTACTTTTCTGTAAATAATTTCTCAGATGCTGAAAAGATAACATTTGCTCTCCTCAAAGCTGAAACCCATGTGAAATTAGCATGGGAAACCAAAGTAGCAAATAAAGAACAAGAATCAGTTGCTGAAGATGGTTTTATACTATCTCTTGATAAGAAGCCCACATGGGGAGAATTTGTGGAATATATCAAAGAAGCCTACCTCCCGGAGGATGTATATGAACAAAAATACATAGAATGGCAGCTTCTTCGCCAAAGGAGGGATCAGTCTATGCAAGATTACACCAATACATTCCATTCACTTTCAGCAAAACTCGGTATTAATGATTCAGAGAAGCATAGAATTTTGAAATATCGGAGTGGACTTCACAGGTATATTCAAACAGAGATGGATTTTTTAAATATTGAGACATTGGCAACTGCCTATAAATATGCTACAAAAATTGAAGAAAAATCCAAGCAAAGAGGGAAGAGGGACTACTTTGCAAACAACAAGCCAAGGGCTGAAGGTGGCAATAAATTTGCAGGGAAACAGGTGACCAAGGAATCTCATTCAAATTCACCCAAGAACACATGGTGGTCTACTAAAAAGACAGACACATTGATCCTGGCCTAAAATAGGGAAGGACCAGGGCATGGCGCTATGGTCCTCCCTAAAATGGGACCTCTCAAAACCCTTTTTCCCATTTCAAATTTGAGCAGGATTTCCCTCTCCGTGTTGGCTCATGTCGGAAAATTAGTCAATTAACCTGATAAGAAAGTATATAAAGAGGATTTCCCCTCTCATTTGAACATCCACAAGAATTGAGAAGCATTCAAGCACTGAAGAGAAATTGAACTTTTTTAGTATTCCTTCAAGCCTTAGAGAAACAATAAAGTCAAGATTCAAGCATTGAAGTGGAGATCAACATCCTATTTCATGAAACCCTAATTCCATGTAGAGGCAAGCAAAATTTCACAAGGAGGTATAATCATTTCATTTTCAGTCATAATTCAGCATCTCCCTCAAAAGGAGATCATTTCCTTTTAATCATTTCAATTAAATTTATCTCAATTTCATGGTTAATTCCAAAACTGGGGTTTGACCAAAGGCAAGCCCCTATTCCCAACCTATGTCCCTTTCTTTCTGTGTGCAGGAAACATGTGTCCAATTGTACTTTTAGAAATAAGCTTCAGACACAGAGATAAAACAACCCTTTTTGGTGTGCGGAAAATTCGAAGGAACAAGAGGCCACGCCATGGTCCCTGATTTTTTACGGTGTTTTCACAAGGAAGATCTGATTCAGCTCATATTTCTCAGATCTAGGTGCATGATAAAATCCTGAACCTGTAGATCAATATTTTCTTAGTTTTGTCTTCAATTTCAATAGTTTACCCTAAATCATTATTTCAACTTACAAAAGAGGGAAAAAATCATCATAACCTATCAATCCACTTAGTATTCAGTCCTTATGGATTCCTCCCCTCTTTTGAATGTAAAGGAAACCTCCCCCAAAGTGAAAATTGATTTGGTGCTTTCTCCTTCTATGTTGCAAATTGCCAAATCAAAATTTTCCATTTACATTTTGGTGAATTCGACATGTCCTATGCTTATGATTTTTTATTTTTCAGATCTGAGTGTGTATGCAATTTAAATTTCAAATTTTCATTTACAAGATTGATTTCCTTACAAATTTGAAAAATTTAAAGGTTAATTTCATTAAAACCCTCATTTTCATTTTCAAAATTAAGCTTGTGAATTGCATAGTTCGGGTTAGTTGTTTCAGATCTAAGTGTTATTCAATTTCAAAATTGAAAATTTCACTTGCAAGTCAAAATTCACATTTAAATTTTAAAATTAAGTGGTTAATTGCAAAAACCCTAATTTTCAAAAAATTTAAAAATTGAGCTTGCGGGTTGTTTAAATTTTGAATTTATTATTTTAGAGTGGCTTCAAATTCAGATTTGCAATCTTGGATCAAATTTCAAATTTTAAAATTAAGTGGTTAATTAGAAAAACCCTAAATTTAAAATTTAAATTAAACTTGTGCATTTCCCAATTTTGGATTTAATCATTTCAATTTCAACCTTGGATCTATTTTTAAATTTAAAATTAAGAGGTTCTTTTTACAAGGCCCTAATTTTAAATTTCTTGTGGACAATTTCAACTTTAAATTTTAAAATTAAGGGGTTAGTTAAAAGAGCTCTAATTTTCAAATTTAAATTGATTATTTCAATTTCTAAATTCCAACATCATTTTTCAAATTTAAATTTAAAAATTAAGAGGTTATTGTTAGCCCTAATTTTAAATTTAAATTTTTATCTCCTATTGGGTAATTTTAAATTTAAATTTAGAGGTTATTTTTATATGATCCTAATTTTAAATTTTCATTTCCTAGGGTATTCAATAACAATTATTCTCTATATTTTCAATCAATTTGTTCATTTAATTGAGTAATCATTTTTCCTATAATTTTGCATTATTCGATTATTTTGCAACTTGGATTCCAAAATTCAAATTTCAAAGTTCAAATTTTCAATTCCCTCCCTTAGTGCATGAGTTTTACTACTATTAGTCCTGTTGACAATTGTTTTGACACACCCGTCAATAGTCAGGTAGCCAATGTGAACACTCACCACCTCTCCTGAAAAGCAATGAATTTGGGAAAACTCACTACCCCAAGGTCTCTATAGTCGGGTCACGATGGTGATGTGCAACCCGATGGCTGATGTGGTTGTACCTGTTAAGGGGCCTGCTGGTTGAAACTTGATCTCGCTGGTTGTGAATGTTAGGACCCGGAGGCAACTGAGAGGGGGGGTGGGGTGAATCCGTTGTCTATTAATTTCAACCCAAATATAACTTCACCAAACTTAGTGCATAATACCGGTAAACCAAACTTAATGCCAGTAGACAGTTTGACAATTAATAACAGTACCGATAAAGTTTAATGCATAAAGCAGGAAGACAAATAACATCCACAACACATAACACAATTATTTGTACGTGGAAACCCTGTAAGGGGAAAAACCACGGTGGGAAACCTTTCCCACAATTAGATGATACTACTGCAAATAGTATGTGTGTACAAATGGGGTATGCACATGCAAAAAGGCCAACTACCTAGAGCTCACTGCTCAATCACAAAATGGGAGGAACACTGACTACAATTGGATGGTTAAATCCAATGATAATGTACTGCTCAAAATAGCATCTTCATATGTTGGATTTAGTATCCGTTAAGCTTTGATTGTCTTCTTCATACCTTCCTTGAATCTTCAAATGATGTCTGCATGTATAGCTTTGCTTATATTCACATATACCTTATTACAATCCTTTTTCCACACCACTATTAATCTCACAAATGAGATCTTACATATATACCAAAACCTAAGACCAAATGTGTAGGTCGGCTCACTAAGATATTACAATAAAATCAATTACAAATGAATCAATATGTGATGCATGATGTCGGCTTAATGTATTTACAATAATAACCACTTAATAAAACATCTCCATAATGTGTTGTGCTGATCTGGAATAGAGAACGTTTGTCGGTCCATAACCTAGACCTATTTGTCGATAACAGCAAATATGCAAACTTGATTGTACCAATAATCAAATCACCAAAACCAAGTGACCAAACAATGTCTTCAACATAATCAAGTAATCTCTAGATGATAACAGATCATCCTTAGTGTCGGTGAACAATATAACCTGCAGGTGAACCAAATATTGGTGACTGTGCATAAGTCACTGAACATGCCGGTGAACATAACCAAGAATCTCCAGAAGAATAAGTGTTGACAAGTGTTGACATCAATGAAAAAACCAATGCAACACATCCATAATACCAACAATATCTCCCTTTGGCATTGATGGCAACACAAGATGGAAAAACCATCTAAGTGCCAAAGAAGAAATGCCAAAAACCAAAAACCAACAATCTCCCAAAGAGATCATTAACCAGAAATAAAAATATAGATACAGAGAGTGACAATCTCTCCCCCAATGAATAATCTCTCCCCAAAAGGTAATGTGTTTTTCCATAGATATCTCTCCCCCTTTGACATCAAATGCCAAAGCAATACAAAACCAAATATAATCATCTCATAGAACTTATTACAAATACCAATTGCTATAACCAAATTTATTACAAATACCAATTGCTATAACCAGTTTGATGTCATGCTCCAACTGTCTAAGTTTCTATTGGTGAGGGTATAACTCCAAGCTGCTCTCTCAGATATTCAAAAGTTTCCTTAGGAAAAGGCTTCGTAAAGATATTTGCAATCTGCTCTTTAGTATTCACATAAACCAATTTCACTTCTTTTGCTTCAACATTCTCTTTCAGAAAATTGAATTTGATAGAAACATGTTTAGTTTTAGAATGAAATACCAGATTCTTTGATATATCAATTGCTGCCATATTATCACAGTAAATGATTATAGGTTCTTTGCATTTTACCTTTATGTCCTTCAACATTTGCTTAATCCATAATACCTGTGTACAATTAGTTGCTACTGCAACATATTCTGATTCTGCTATTCATAGTGATGTACAACTTTGTTTCTTGCTCAACCATGAAATTAGTTTGCTGCTAAGAAAAAATGCTCCACTGGTGGTGCTTTTTTCTATCATCTATATCTCCTGCCCAATTTGTATCTATGTATGCACATAAATCAAAATTTTCATCTTTAGGATACCATAAACCAAGATTTTTTGTGCCTTGTAGGTACCGAAAAATCCTTTTTACTGCTGATTCATGATTTTCCTTAGGATTACTTTGAAATGTTGAAGCAATACATACCGCATTCATAGTATCAGGTCTTGTTTGTGTCAAATACAATAACCTCCTATCATATTTTTGTATCTTGTCAGATTAACAGGTGTTGATTCATCCTTCAATGATAGTTTATCAGTTGTAGTCATAGGTGTACTTATCGATTTAGAGTTTTCCATGCCAAATTTCTTAAGTAATTCCTTCGAGTACTTTGATTGATTTATGAATATACCTTTATCAGTCTGTGAAATGTGCAATCCTAAAAAGAATTTTATCTCTCCAATCATAGACATTTCAAATTCTTCCTGCATCTTGTTAGAAAAGTCTTTACACAATCCATCTTCTCCTCCAAAAATGATATCATCAACAAAAAATTCAATAACCATGATGTCATCATTAGTCACTTTGTAATATAAGTTTTTATCAGCATTACCTTTAGTGTAACCAAGCTTCGAAAGATATTTGTCCAATCTAGCATACCAAGCTCTAGGAGCTTGCTTCAATCCATATAAAGCTTTCCTTAACCTGCAAACCATATCTTTGTCATCTGTCAAAGAAAATCCATCATGTTGTTCAATGTAAACTTCCTCCTCAAGATCATCATTCAGAAATGTACATTTAACATCCATTTGATATACTTTATAGTTCTTGTGTGCTACAAAAGCTAAGAATAATCTGACTGCCTCAATTCTAGCTACCGGTGCAGAGGTTTCATTGTAATCAATTCCTTCTTTCTGTGAATATCTCTTACACACTAATCTTGCTTTGTTTCTAATTACCTTACCATCTTCATTAAGTTTATTTCTGAATACCCATTTAGTTCCAATTACATTTTTGTTTTTAGGCTGGGAAACAATGTCCATGTGTTACTCTTTTCAATTTGTTCTAATTCATCTTCCATAGCCTTAATCCAATGTTTATCTTCACATGCCTCATTAATAGTTGTTGGTTCAATTTGATAAATTAGACATACCTCTTCATTTTCCAGTCTTCTTCTAGTCATAACTCCTTGATACTTATTCCTGATTATCTGACTTTTAGAGTGATTCAATCTTACATACATGGGTGTATTCACTTGTTGTTATTCTTCAGTCATTTTGGAATTCTCACATGATGTCGGTGTGACTAGATCAGCATTCTATACTGGTGTACTCATTGTAGGTTTATTTGTGATTATCTCAACTGCTAGTTCAGAGTCTATAGACCTTTTAAATTGTTCATCAATCTTCACATTTGCACTTTCAATGATTTTCTACAATCTCTTATTAAAACATCTATATATCTTGCTCTTAGATGAATAACCAAGAAATATTCCTTCATCACTTCTAGGATCAAATTTGCCAATATAATCATCTCTCCTAATATAACATTTGCTTCCAAATATTCTGAAATATTTAAGAGTAGGAGTATTACCAAACCATAGTTCATGAGGGGTCTTATCGGTTTCACCTTTGATGTGAACTATGTTGAATGTATAAACAACTGTATTGACTACTTCTCTCCAATACATATGAGGTAGGTTTTCTTCTGATATCATGCTTTTAGCTGCATCCAAAATAGTTATGTTCTTCCTTTCCACAACTCCATTTCACTGGGGTGTCTGAGGTGCTGATAATTGTCTTCTGATTCCATTCACTTCACAGAATGTATTAAATTCCTTAGATGTGAATTCACCTCCTTGAGCTGATCTCAAACATTTGATTTTCTTACCGGTTTCATTCTCTACCATGACCTTGAATAGTTTGAATTTCCCAAAAGCTTCTGATTTCTCCTTGAGAAAAGTAACCCAACACATTCTAGAATAATCATCAATGATTAGCATAAAATATCTATCTCCTTGTAAACTTCTAGTTCTTGTTGGACCACATAAATCAATATGAATTAAGTCAAGAATATTATTGGATTTTTCTAGAATACTCTTAAAAGTTGCTCTAACTTGCTTTCCAAATTGACATTCCTTGCATACCGGATTGTGAGGTTTAACAATCTTAGGTAAATCCCTTACTGCCTTAGTTGTACTGATTTTCATAATGGAATCAAATTTTACATGACAAAGTCTCTTATGTCATAACCAACTTTCATCAATATGTGCAATCAAGCATGTCTTCTCATTGTTATTCAAATGAAAGATATTACCTCTAGTCTGATTACTGGTTGCAATTTCCAAACCAGTTCTATTCATGATTTTGCATTTACCATTCTTGAATTGTAATTGAAATCCGTTTTCAACTAATTAACCAACACTCAAAATATTATGCTTCAAGCCTTCAACATAGTAAATATTATCAGTATTGTGCTTACCATCAAAAGATATAATGCCTTTTCCTCTGGTCAAACAAGCTTTGTCATCTCCAAACCTTACTAGACCTCCATTTTATTCCTGAAAGGTTAAGAATTTACTCTTATCACCATTCATATGATGTGAACATCCAGAATCAATGATCCATTCATTCTTTTCTTCAATTTTAGCTGCTAGGGCCTCCTCTACCAGTTGAACAATAGGTGTTGGTTGATCTTCTGTTATTGCAACAAAATCCCATCCATTGTCTATCAGTTCTTCATCATAATCATCAGTAACTCCTTCATCAGCATAGTAACATGATTTGTCTCTATTCTTCTTAAATCTGTATCTTTGATATTCAGGGTTAGGCTTATATGTTCTTTTAGTTCTTCTTTCAATCTTGCATGTCTATCAAGACACCTAGATGCCATATGACCAATTTTATTGTAGTTAAAACATTTAAATGGTGCTTTACCTTCATACTTACTTCAAACTGGACCTTTAGGCATTTTCCTTGCAAATAGTGCTTCAAGCTCTTCAAGTTCTTCATTCTCTCTTCTGATTTCTTCAAGTTCTCTAGCATAGAGTGCTTTCCAATTAGATTTTTTTGATGACGATGATGATGCTACAGATGATGAAGCTTTGAAGGCCAAATCTGTCTTAATTGTAGCAATAGGACCAAATTCCTCAAGTTCAAAAGCTGAAAGTTTTCCAACCAAAGCATCTCTATATACTGATGCATTAGGCATTGTTCTCAATTCATTAATAGAAGTTACTTTCATTTTGTATGTTGATGGAAATGCTCTTAAAACATTAGAAATAATTTCATCTTCACTTAAGGATCCTCCACAACATTGTATACCCAAAACAATTTCATTAACTCTTTCCATAAAAGTAGAAATCCTTTCATCTTCTTCCATTTTCAAATTTTCATACCTGACCCGGAAGCATTCCAGTTTTGCAATTTTGACAGTGGTATCACCTTCATTCAAAGTCTCCAATTTATCCCAAATAGCTTTAGTAGTAGATCGGTCTGATAATACTATGATTTGCTGAATTGACAATGCCCTCAAAAGTGCTTCTCTTGCTTTGCAATCATTCTCTTGATCTTTAGCCAAGGTTGGTGGATTAGGTTGACTTTTTGTAGGACCAACATAGCCATTCTTTGTAACATCCCTTATTTATTTTCCAATGCAATTCAGATGAGTCTCCATTCTGATCTTCCATATACCATAGTTAGTTACATCAAGCTTCAGACTGTCCTTCCTGAAATAGTTAGTTGTCATAGAATCTCCTCAAGCTGTTAAACTTTTGCAAAAAGAGGACTTAGCTCTGATACCAATTGTTAGGACTCGGAGGCAACTGAGAGGAGGGGGGGGGTGGTTGAATCAGTTGTCTATTAATTTCAACCCAAATATAACTTAACCAAACTTAGTGCATAATATCGGTAAACCAAACTTAATGTTGGTAAACAATTTGATAGTTAATAACAGTGCCGATAAAGTTTAATGCATGGAACAGAAAGACAAATAACATCCACAACACATAACATAGATATTTGTATGTGGAAACCCTGTAAGGGGAAAAACCACAGTGGGAAACCTTAACCGCAATCAGATGATATTGTTGTAGATAGTATGTGTGTACAAATGGGGTCTGCACATGCAGAAAGGCCAACTGCCTAGAGCTCACTGCTCAATCACAAAATGGGAGTCACACTGACTACAATTGGATGGTTAAATCCAATGATAATGTACTGCTCAAAATAGCATCTTCATATGTTGGATTCTGTACCGGTTAAGCTTCGATTGTCTTCTTCATACCTTCCTTGAATCTTCAAATGATGTTTACGTGTATAGCTTTGCTTATATTCACATATACCTTATTACGATCCTTTTTCCACACCACTATTAATCTCACAAATGAGATCTTACATATATACCAAAACCTAAGACCAAATGTGTAGGTCAGCTCACTAAGATATTACAAATGAATCAATATGTGATGCATAATGTCATCTCAATGTATTTACAATAATAACCACTCAATAAAACATCTCCATAACATGTCATGCTGATCTGGAATAGATAACACTTGTCTGTCCATAACCTAAACCTATTTGTTGGTAACACAAATATGCAAACTCGATAGTACCAATAATCAAATCACCAAAACCAAGTGACCAAACAATGTCTTCCACATAACCAAGTAATCTCTAGATGATAACAGATCATCCTTAGTGTCGGTGAACAATATAACCTCCAGGTGAACCAAATATTGGTGACTGTGCATAAGTCACTGAACATGCCGGTGAACATAACTAAGAATCTCCAGAAGAATAAGTGTTGACAAGTGTTGACATCAATGACAAAACCAATGCAACACATCCATAATGATTTAGGATTCTCTGGAAAATAAAATGCAAAAGATAGGTCAAGGAAATGATAAAATAGCAATGAAACCAATACAATAACAACTTAATGAACTACTTAGTTAGTTCCTTGCAATCCAATAAATTATCAAATATACTCCAAGTTAGCATTCAATAGTGGACCTCCAGTAAACCTGCAAAATCATCAATTTCATAGACTTATGGAAATAAAATCATCAACAATACGGCCTATCACAATAATTCATATACACTACTGATGTGCACAATATGATTCATAAAGTAATAAACAAAAAGATCAAACCATGTTTCTAACTCCAAGTAATAGACATTACCAGATTACACAAAACAATTTTCTTAGAATATAGAATTAGATCAGGCAATCTACAAGTTGCTTCTTGTATTAATCTCAATGAATGTATATAAAAAATAACTAAACTTAATGATCTGCAAAATACTCTAAAAATATCTAAGTGGGCCACAAATCATCAATTTGGGAACCCTTACAAATGAATCAAACTTCTCAATTTATAGAAGTTCTCTGCCCTATTATCTAGGAAATAAACCTAACCTAAATTAAGAACTAAAAGTAGGAGTCGCAGTTAAACTTGCAAGTTTTTGCCTTGATACTTCATTTAACAACTACGAAATGGGGACTGCATGAGCACTACAAAGACCATGCTGGGTGAGCCACGTTTTCATAGCCATGTAGGATTTCTCTCAAAATTGGAACTTGAGTAGGAGCTACAGCTGAAAATACAAAATGGAGGATTTATGAAAAAGCTTTGCTATCTTTAGCAACTATGCATTTATTCCTTATTTCTTGGCAAAAGATCTATAATTATCAATTATACATGCAACTGCTTGAACATGAGGATCAGCTATGTGCTTAACTCTAAATTTATATTTCTTCAACACTTCATCTGCATGATTCTTTCCTTTCTCTAGTTCCCCTATTGTCTCTGCCATGTCTTGACACTGAGTGATCAAGTACATGTACCTGTCCATGAGGGCGACATCAAAATGGGTAGAAGGTCCTAAGTGTTGAGCCTTGTATGCATCCCATTGATTCAAAAATTGTTGTTGTTCCATTATCCCTATACTAGTCGGTCCTAATCCAAAGGCTCCAAGCATACTCTTTACAAAATTCTCATATGACAAAATTTCCCCGAGAAGGGGGACTCAAATCTTTTCCATATCCTTCATATACTACTAAAGAATTTCTATCTTCAACTCCAAAATGTTTACATAGGACTGTAAGTTTTCATAACCGTCACCTCCTAAGAGGTCCTCCTCCATTATTGTCTCTTCCCCTGGCTGTAATACTTTATTCAACACTCGGAATTGCTTATTGAAAATACTTAACTTCCATTCCCATTGTCTAGCACAAGAAGCTAAGCCTCCACCTACCTGTACTGCCCTCTGGTATATCTTCATTGTATACGGCAAAAATTGTCTAATCTTAGCCACATTTATTTGGGTCCATGACTTGGCTGCAGTGGCCACTCGTCTCACCTCCACTAGTGCCTTCACTTCTCCCTCTAGCAGTGATGAGGTTGGAGGTAGGTCATTAGCTCTACAGAAGTCTAGAGGTTTGCTCTTTTCAACTAAGAACTTCTTGTATTGTTCTACTTGTACTTTGAGCTCTAGATTCAAAGTATGCTCTTTCTCTACACGCCCTCTGACGACACTCATGGCTAGCTCCAAAGTATCTAGTTCTCTCCACTTGGTTTGTTTACCCAAATTTATCTAGGATATTTGATACTTGGGAGAAGCTTGTCCCTCAGCTTGGAATGTAACTGCCACATCAGTAATCATTTCATCGGAACCAATTTTTGATAAATGATGAATGGTTTTTAGCTTCTTAGCCTTTGGTGGCTCCTCGGTGATTACTTGTTGTAGAGTGACCTTGGGAAGCTCTGCTTTTCTCTTTTTCTTCTTAAAGGTAAACTCAAGCCATTACAGTATATCTTCATCCTTGTCACATTGATGTGATACTATATCTACAGTTACAACATGGATGTATGCCTTCTCCTCTGCTTCATCTCTTTGCTCTGCCTCTGTTTGCCTGAGATCTTGAGGTGAGGTAACTTGGAGAGCTAGATTGGTTTGGAGAGCCTGTTGCTTATGTAACCCTTCTAGTTTGCCACTGACCTCTTCATTAAATGCCATCTCTTCCCCACCTACCTCTGTTTCACCTTGCCCGGTTGCTATATCCTTGAGGAGGTCCTCTTGATCTTGAGGGGTTAGAACTAGTCTTTCATTCAATACGTCTTTTGCCTCATCCCCTTCTTGCTCACCTTCTAGCGGCCATTGTTGCTTAGGATCCTCTTCCACCTGATCTGAATTAGACTCGATGTTCCTAAGTTTTAATTCTTCAGTGGTAGACCTGAAGCCTTGCACTCCAGGCTGCCCTGCGGGTATATCGACTGGTGGTGATATGGGGGCGTTGGTGCCTAGGTCTTGTGTGGCAACTGTTGAGGTGGGTATATCTTTTGTAATCTCTATTTCTTCTTATTTCTCTTAGGTACCCTCTCTTGTAGTCTGTCTTATAGCCGTCCTTTGTGGGAGAACTTTGGCAAGTGGTACCGCTCCTAATCCATCAGTCACTTGTAGGTGTGTTGCCTTCTTTAACAATTCAAACTCCCTCGTCTTTTCTTGGAGTTTCTTCATTAAGTCCTTAGTACTCTCTTGAGGTTTGTCCCCCTCATCTAGATCGGTGGATGAATTTTTCCTCAAGGCTGACCTTGTCTTCTGAGCGTTCTCCTTATGGCCTCTTGATTGAGGTACCCCTGAAGTGGGCTCCTTATGTTTCACCTTTGAGGCACTGGGCCTTACCCTCTAGCTTAACCATTGCTTGGTCCTATTGATGACCACTTGATAAATTTTTTCAATATTTAGGTCTTCACTCACTGACCACTTCATTGGAGAGAGAGGTTTCTTATCAATTTCTAGCCCTTTTTATGCCACATCAAGAAAGTCTCCATCATCTCTGAGGTCTTTGGGGAGATTGGTTTCAATTTAAAAATCTCTGATCTATGGCAAGAACAATCAACTCTAACTCTTTTCTTTGAATTGAAAAATTTCCTGAAGGTTAGCCCAAAAATCCTCCAGTCTCGGCTTGTGTCCCTCATATTCCTTAGGCATAGCTTGTTTGAGTTTCTCGTAGGGGTCATAGAACTCCCTAGCATAATCATATTCCTTCAGGTTCAAATCTTGATGCTCTAGCTCTGCTAATTTTGCAACCTGTATTTTTGAGCATGCAAAATATCCAATTGATACCAAGAAATCAATACCTGTTTTATGTTTTGAAGACAAAAGAGACTCGAGACCCAAAAGTTGCCTTACATATTCCAGCAAAATTACTCTATCATTGCAGTATCGAGGTAGCAACATTGGGTTCCCTATGAATCCACTAACCTTGATATAGGTTGAGCGTAGGTTTTGGATGAACCAACATGCCCACTCTCGGATAATAGCCATGGCCTCCAGGCTAATCCGGTATCTTGCATCCCCTGTTAATTTGAATATTACTAGAAAAATGAAGGCATCATTAATTCTCTTGAAATGAGCCTTTCCATTGGCTAGAGTGAGTTGGGAATAATACTCCCATACCTTCTTTTGTCCTTCCTCCTCTCCCAATTGACCTTCTACCTGTAGCCCTGGAAACTTTCCAGCTCTAGAAGCTACCCAGATGATATAAGATGTGAAAAAGAACTTTTGGGTCTGGTGAACCTCTTTCATTTGTTTGTAGATATTGTCGGAGAGGATATGTGGCCAATCAAAATACTGTTTCCCTATTAACATAGTGTTCATAAACTGGAACATCCATGAATGGAAATGTTTACAATCCAGCTTGCCAAAGGCCTTGCTGAGCATAATGATTAAATCTCTCTAGGGCTCTTTGAAATCTCCCCTCAAGGTCTTTGTTTCCTTGAGACATGTTTTTCTTTCTTCTTCCAACCAGTTCTTATTCATGTACCTTTTACTTGATGCAACTTTGTCATTCCATGCCTTTAAGGCCTCTTCTTAGGTTAAAAGGAATATCTCTTCCCTAGTTGGGATGCTGAAAACAAACCCCAGCATATCAGGAGACAAGACTATAACCATTTTCCCTTGTGCATATGTGCACTTTCTAGTATCCGGGTTATAAAATGGGGCAATTGTCATTATGAACTCAAGTGCTTGTACTGATTGTGGAAAGGTAGTGGCTTCCACTAGGCTTGATCTTTTGATTCTCTAGTGGAGGGCCTCCAAACTAGGTTTGTCTAACTGAGTCTTGTTATCCTCAAGTTTTATATGGCCAATTTCTATATCTATGACCCACCCGATTTGATCATCCAGCTTCGAAGCGTAGACCTGTCCCTAATAATGATACTTCATGGTGGCTAGGAGTCTATCAATTTCTTTGCCTCTTTTGCTGGAGGATGAGTCCATCTAACCACTCAAATCTACTAGAAGAAAACAATTTTTTAGTCCTTGATTATAATAATAAAAGTTCACTTGCTTCGGGACTTCAGGGTCCTAGGGTCTCGGGCTAGGTACAGATGAACTAGGTCCAAAACTCTAGGATTTCGGTGTTCCGGGTTAGGTATGCATAAGGCAGTCTGGAACTCTGGGGTTCCAGGTTGGGTATGTATGGATGAGGTAGTCCAGAACTCTGGGGTTCCAGGGTTTCGGGCGGGGTCAAGCCAACTACCTGGAACTTCAGGAGTCTGGGGTTCTGGGCGCGTGAAAAAAAAACAACTACTTGGAACTCTGGGGGTCTCGGGTTCCAGGTTAGGGAAAACTAGGGCACGCAAAAGAAACAAAAACCAACAAAAAAAAATGAAGAGGAAAGAAGATCTAATCTATAAACCACCAAAATGGGCAAGAAAAATCACCAACCTGGTGAATCAAAATGACTGAAAATGCCAAAGAAAGCTCAAAAGTTTGGAGGTTCGTGGCTTGGAAGAAAAGGAGAAGGATCTCTGAATGCACAAATGAATTTTAAAAGTTCACCATTCCTATTTATACCCCTTCCCAAGCCCGTCTGTACGAAGGCTTTAAACAAGACCTCAAGACTCCGGGGTCCCGAGGTTTTGAGCTTGACACAAGAAAGGAAACACCCTACCTCAGAACTTTGGGGGTCCAGGGTTCTGAAGCAAGCAAAAAAAAAGGTTCCACCTTGGGACTCCGGAGTTCCGAGATAGAAGACACAAAAAACCTCGGGACTCCGAGACTCCAAAGTTCTGAGGCAAAAAACACAAAACCTCAGGACTTCAGAGTTCTGTGGCAAAAGACAAAAAACAAAGAAACCAGGGGGACAAACCTCGGGACTCTAGGGATCTAGCAATCCAAGGTTCCTAGGTTGGTAAAAAGAAAAGAACAAAGAAAAAGGGACCTCAGGGTCCTAGGGTCTCGAGGTTCTGAGATGAAATAAAAAAACAACTAAGGAAGATGCCAACCTCGGGACTCTGGGACTCTGGAGTTCTAAGGCAAAAGAACAAAAAATAGACTTCGGGAATCCAGGGTTCCAAGGTTCGAAACCAAAAAGAACAACACAAAAAAAAAAGACAAGACAAAAAAAACATGGGACCCAAATTTTGACGCAAGGAGACTAATGGGGAAATAGATATGCAAGGCATAACAAATGGCGACTATCTGGGAAAAATGACTATAGGCAATTTAGAACTTCAGAATCTTTGGTTTAACCTGACGCCTAAGGCTATTATCATTCAAAAGGATGTATAAGAGAAAAAAGATGATTGAACCAATGAAAAAACAACCAAATTGAGAACTGGAGGATTAACTCTTAAGTGTGTGTGCATGATTTATTACTCCATCATTTCAATAATGCAGATAATCAGAGGAAACTAGGTGCAAGCAACATAGATGAAGTCATCAATTATGTTTCATGCAAGGTCATGTTGGGCATAGCTTTGCTGCTAGTCAGGCGTCTATAGCCCCGACAGACATACCTCTGGATCCTATTAAACAGTGCTCCACTGCCAGCCAGGTGCCCATAGCCTCGGTGGAGGTTACTTGAAACACCCATTTTAGCTGCTTAAGAGGATCATTTCTTTTCTCTCTCTCTTTTTTTTTTGAAAACATTATATAATATAGAATGACTTATTTCTTTAATAACGTTTTAAGCAACTTTCAAACATTGAAGTTTGATTACTTGGTTGGGATCCATGGTGGATAACGTGAAACATCCCGACTTTGGATTTTTCACTTGAAAACCTATTTATTTGATATCTTACAAAACCTTCTGATGTATCTTAATGTGACGTTAGTGTTGAGTTTATCAAGCTAGCCTTTTCCAATTGAAAGTCAAAAACTCAAATCATATTTAAACGATTATATACCACTTTGAACGAGTATAGACAAAAGTTTCAAAATTAACCAAATGAGAATGAAGTTGTAAATAGCAGAGAGTCGAAGTCTCTCAGAATTTGGCAAGATGTTATGCAAAGGATACCTTCCTTTTAGAATCTTTGAGAACAAAATATGTACATCCCGACCCAACAAACAAACAAAATGATCAAACAAAACAAACTAAACAAAAGGGAAACAAGCACGCAACAAAACAAAAACATAGCAAATAAAACCCAAAGAATCAACGAAGAAAAACAAAAGAAACAACTAATCTACTATATACAACAAGTCAAGTTTCACTAAGGATTAATCGAAGTAATGTTTGAGGAACTGACCATTGACAAGAAATGGTACAAGTTCTCCAGTCAAAGAGCTTAACCTAAAGGTATTTTCGCCTAAAATTTTGGCTATTTGGTAAGGACCTAACCACAATATTTCAAACTTGTGGTGATCACCTTTCTTCTCCTTAGCCTTGTTCCATAATAGGACTAGGGAAGAGATCCAAAAAGCTTTCACCTTAGCCCTTTTATCAAACCATCACTTAACAACGGCTTGGTGCTTAGCAAAGTGTTGTAGAGTATTAATCCTTTTTTCATCAAGTCTTAATAAATTTAGGAGGTGAACCTTTACCTGATCCTCAATGTCAAGTTCTTTCATTAATTGGAGGACGGATATTTGTAAGTTGATTGGGAAGAGAGAGGTCTGGCCATAGACAAGGTAATATGGATAAGTTCCCGAGGTGACTTTTACTCCTGGTTAGATAAGCCCATAAGGCATATCTCAATTGATTATGCCAATCCCTAAGGTTTTTCTCAAGTAGCTTCTTAATGACATCTAGGATGTTCTTGTTTGTTGATTCGGCTACTCCATTACCTTGTGGTTAGTAGTTGGATGAAAATTTTAATATCACTTTATATTCATACGACCATTGCATCAACTGTGTAGAAGTAAAAGCAGGGCCATTGTCACATACCAGAGCAAACGACATACCAAACCTGGTGACGATGTGCTCTTCAATAAATTTCAAGACTACCTCGGCAATAGAATTCTGACATGGAATGGCTTCTATCCACCGAGTGCAATAATCCATCGCAGTAAGAATAAACTTATGTCTTACAGATGAGTTAGGATTAATAACACCTATGAAATCCAGTGTCCATTGGGCGAAAGGTCTTACCTAGAACACTAGTTGGAGAGGCATGGTGGGATTTCTTTCTCTAGAGGCTACAGTTTGGCACGTATGATAGTGACAAACATGCTCATGAGTATCCTTAAATATGCTAGGCCAATAATATCTAGCCTTCAAGATTTGATGTGTAGTGGCATCCACCGACCCATGACTTGTACCATATTTCCCATGAAATTCCTCAATCATATTACGAGTTTATTGATGATCAAGACACTGAAGGTAAATACCTTCATAATTCTTTCTATAAAGTGTTGAATCCTTGATCATATAATTGGCACTTTTGAGCCTTAATGCTCATCTTTGCGTGGTTTTCAACCCCTCGGGACACCTATTATTCAGCAATATAAATACCAAATCCGTGTACTAGGGGTCCTGAGTGAATAACTCCAATGTATACTATTGGCACTGGATTTGAGGGATGTCAGTTTCCATGGCCTGAGATAATCCTTGGCCTCGGACCAACTTCATTGGATGCATCTGTAGATCAAATTCTTACAATATTGCCATCCATTTCCCTCGATGTTCTCCCAGCTCAAACTGCATGAGTAGTGACTTCACCACTTGATCAGGGACAATCGCATAAATTTTACTCCTCAGGATATAATGCCTGAATTTCTTAACTTCTCTCACCAAGGCAAAAGCCTGGTTTTCAAGGGCAGCATATCTAACCTTAACACTTTTAAAAGGAGAGCTCATAAATGCAATGGGTTTCTCATCCCCTGCTTGCCTCTGCATCAAAACATCCGCTCCTGAGTGTAGTGAAGAAAAAGAAAATATGTAAAATGACAGAGTGTAGTCAGGGCTAGTTAACATAGGAGATTCAATGATGGATTTCTTGATCTGGGTGAAAGCCTCTTTTGCTTTAGTTGTCCATTTGACCTTAGCATCCTTCTTCATCATTTCATTCAATGACTTGACTATCTCTGCAAACCTAGTAATAAACTTTCTGACAAAATTGATCTTCCCAAAGAAAGATCTCATCTCCTTTTTACTGTCAGGCATTTTTAACTTCAATAAAGCTTCTACCTGGTTTGGGTCTATAGATATCCCCCTCTCAGAGATTACGTCGCCAAGTAGCTTTCCTTCAACCACTCCAAATACACATTTCTTGGGGTTAAGGGAAATTCCATATCTCCGACATCTTTCCAATACCTTTTGGAGGTGGTCTAGGTGGTTTTCTTTGACCTTGGAAAATATCGTCAAGTCATCCATATAGATAATAATGCATTTTCCAATCAGTTCCTTAAAATCCATATCTATCACTCATTGGAAGGTCGCCCTAGCATTAATCAACTCAAATGACATTCTTCTGTACACATACGTTCCCTACTTTGTCATAAATGTTGTCTTCATACGATCCTCATAGTTCACCAATACTTGGTTATATCCTAAGTAACCATCTAAGAACGACATCATTTGTGAACCATTTACTATTTGTAGTACTTCATCTAAAGAAGGAAGCGGGTAATTATCTTTCTTGGAGGCTTTGTTGAGATTGCAAAAGTCCACACAAAGCTATATTTCTCCATTCTTTTTTTGTACTGGTACCAAATTAGCGACCCAAGTAGAATGTCGTACCGGAAAAATAATCTTGGCGGAGAGCAACTTTTGTACTTCCTTGAAAATCAAGGGTTCTATTAGTGAATTGACCTGTCGTTGCTTTTGGTGAAACGAATTTATGTTAGATTTTAGGGGGATCACATGGGTGATGATCGTTGTATCGAATGTCTTTAAATCTTCATACCCCCATGCTATTACATCAATGAACTCTTTCAAGATTTGTATAAATTTTTCTCTTTCATTTTGAGTGCAAATCTTCCCAATATAGACAATCCTCTCTTGTCTTCTTGACCAATATTATGGGGCTCGTACTTTTTAGCATTTGAATCTATATTTAATCTCTCCTTTACTCTAGGGTAAGAATCAAAAAGTCTCTCTAAGGTGACCATCCCTTTAGGAATAATGTTAGTTGGTAAATCCAAAATATCAACATTACTTTCGACATTAAGATCATTCGATTTATCTTCCTCATAAATAATTTGCTCTTCAAAAGCCCCTTAATTGGCAAGAAAGGCTAGAATGTGGGCATCATCCAGAAAAACTTGAAAGTGTTTGATATTATCAGGTACAACAAGTATGGAGATTAATTCTACGGAAAAATTCTTCAAAGGGGATTGGCTTACTGGTTGTAATGTACTGGCAGCTACAACCAACGCATCAGGTATTCCATTTACTTTCTTGGGTACCAACTGAATGTCAAAAGCATCAAAATCCTCAATCAAATCCCACACTCTATTCCTATACATTACTACCATTTATCGTGACATGCATATTGTCTTCGCACTTGGTTAACCACCAGCTCAGAATCTCCTTGCACCTTCAAACACTATGCCCCCTTCTTATGAACAAAAAGTAATCCTCTAAATAAGGCCTCGTACTCCGTCATGTTATTAGTACAAGTGAATTGGAGTCAGTAAGAAGCTAAAATGGTTTTCCCTTTTGGGTTCGTTAACTCTACGCCTGCTCCACTGCCTTGCTTAGATCTTGACCCATCAAACTTTAAAAACCATATTTCATCTTTTGGTCTCTTGACATTTTTTACCTCAGGGTCAATGATTAGATTACCTTCCGGAGATGATTGTTTCTTCTCTGACTCGAGGTCTCATGACAATTGAGATTGTTCAATTTCTAGTTGCATGAATGCTTCAGTAGTGTTAAGAACAATCTGTTCCGATTGAGGTTGAAGTTGAGATTGTGTTTCTTCTTTCTCTTGCTCAAGAGGAATATCTTCCTTCTCATTTTTGACAATCTCAACTGCAAGAATCTCCTGGTTGTATTCTTTAGGTTGAGTAATCTTACTTATAGAATCTATTGTTTGGCTCTAATCCTTTACAACTTAGACGTTTAACTTCTTCCATATTGATGGTATTATCATCTTCTTCATATGGAACCAGACTCATCAATTTCATAATCTCATTCTGACATGGGATACATGACATATCTGAGTGTTCCTCATTATGTATCTAACACCATTTCGGAAGTAACAAATCTTGTATCTTCATAGTGTCCCCCAACAAACACATTCCTTGTTCTATTGCTGTAGCGAAACCTTTGACTCGCCTTTTATATGAGGTCATATCTGCTCAAAATAAATGGAGAGGAGCCCATGCAGAGAAAATGAGAATCTCATTGACCCTGTAAACTCTTGGAATCACTTCAACAAATGCCACCTCATTGGGAGCACCATAATCCGTTACCAACTTCTTCAACTTAGGTTCACTATCGATTTGGATCTAGTTGCTTACCCCCTTCCATGGAAGCCACAGGTATGTAAAACAAGTTGAGAAATATCCTCCCAAAGTCTTTGACCAATCCCTACTAAGGATAATCCCATATACTTCCATAATATCTACTACTTGAATATCAATATAACGAGATATTCGAGGATTAGCACCTAATTGGATGTATACATCTTTCAATTTTCTAATTACGTTAACCTCAGTTTTGTCTAGTTGTACCACCTTACTATTTACACGTACTGGTTGAAGTCTGAGCTTCTGATATATAGAGTAGGGCATTGTGTTTCCTGAAGCCCTTGAATCTACCAAACAATTGTGTAAATTCTTTCCACATATCCTCAAACTTAGTAAAAATGGTGGATTTTCTATTGCATCACTACTGATATTAGCGTTGACTTCATTAAGGTCTTCCATCTTAACCTAATTGCTCTATGACTCTAACAATTCCAACTTTCTAAGGAGGGACCTCTTCTGTTCAGGGCAATATCTTAGTACTTCCATTAGGGACATAGTGGTGGCAGTCCTCTCCATCTCCTTAGTAACGTCAAATGATCCTTTCAAAACATATTCTTTCCCTTGATCTTGTCAAGGGTGTGCTCCTTGAAAAGCCTGAGGAGGGTGAGGATTGTTGCTTGCATTCACATCAGGAGGTACAAACCCACCTGTCAGGGGAGGTGGCTCTGTTAATGGAGATTTTCCTTGACTCCTAAGATTGTAGTTGTTTCTAGTCTGAAAGGCCTGAGTATCATAGACACATGGTTCACCTTCAGCTTCAGCCTGAAATTCTTTGCATAGGAAGGTATCGACCAGCATGGTAGTATTAACCTTATCGGGTTCATCATTGGAACAATCTTTTGGCTAAGAGTCATCTTGAGCAATTCTTATGATCTTCTTGAACTGAGCACAATTAACCTCAAAATGTGCAGCTATGTTATGCAACCTACACCAATTTGTTAGCAAATTCATGTCCGCAAGGTTAACACTTTGTGTGTGGTTTGGGTTATCTCATGTGTCAAGGTGATCATGGTTCACCCCATCATTATTCAAACCTGTATTCCAGTGCCTATTATAAGGTTTGTTGCTATACCTTTGATTTTGGTTCTGGTTATTGTAGTTCCACTGATTATTATATGGTTGGGATTGATTATACCCTTCTAGAGGACTCATTTTTAACTAGCTCAAGTCTAAAGTAACCTGTGAGATCATTTTCTTTAAGGCTTTGACTTTAGTAGATATATGAGATCCTTGATTCTTAGGCACCATGGTTGGAGGTTGGTTTGCTGAGTTAGTATTACCAAATTGTTAACTTCCCCCTTGAGCTTGACCAACATATTGTGTTTGAGTGGGGGCAGTATTATTATTATTTTGCCAAGTCAAAGCTTTGGCAACAAACTGTTGATTTGCCTAAGGTTGGGGTGCATAGATTGGCACAGGGTTCATCATTGGGGCACTTATAGGTAGAGGTGAGGGTACGTTTGGGAGTTGATTGTTGTTTCCTTGATTCAACCCTATAGGTAAATTATATCCGATCCCTCCTGGGGTTTGATTCAACTCATGGTTCATACTAATTGCAAGTGAGAATACTTTTTCCAAGGTGTCCCTTTGATCTTGGGGAACACTCTTCTTAATAAACATAGCAGTCCAAGGGTTGATAGCTCTTAGGTATGAGTCGATGGTTATATTAGGCACTACCTAGTAAGGGGCTTGTAGCCTCTCGAATGCCCTCTGGAAGCTAGTATTAAAAGTTTTTAATGGCTCATTTGGCAATTTCTTAAGAGAAGTGAATTGGTGGTATAGTGTTCTGGGGTCTACGTACACTCGGAATTGATCAATGAAAGCCTTCTCCAAGATGTCCCAGCCTATGATAGAGTTTGTAGGTAAGGTTAGGTACCAATTGTATTCATTCTCCCCAAGTGAATATGGGAAAAGTCAACATACTACATCTTGGTGTTCGATATAATTACGAACGACCGCATCTTTTAATGCTTCAATATGTTCATCAATCGTTCGTTCCCCTAAATAGTAAAATTTTCTGCAAAATTTATCCACGTTTCTAGGTAGGTCATGTATACCCCCTGGTATGGTTCCTAGTGGTGTGGTGTCTTGGTTAAAGTAGGCCATTGAAGGTGGTGATGGTGGACGTTGAGTCACAAAAGGTGCAATGATAGGCTGAGGACTAGGAATCAGTTGATCTTCTACATTGAGTATGGATGACTGTACTAGTGAGGTTGTTGAGGGTTATTTCTTCACTTTGTTCCTCTTTCTCCTAGTGGCAGGTCCTAACTCTACTAAGTCAGATGATGAAGAACCACTCATGAGGACTCGATGGAATCTCTCGAGAGAAAAATACGATATATGATCCAGCTTAATAGCTCAATTCTCTAGTTGAGGAGGTGGTTGTGGATTTTCTTGTGGGTTCACTTGAGGATTAAGTTGTCTTTGTTCCTCTGCTTCTATACATATAGCCTTTTGTCTTTTCTTGTCCAACACTTTTCATGCTCATAACCAATTGTTATAATCTCTTTTACTATCCCAAGCAAAGTCGTATAGTTGGGTAAGAATGTCATCTTGCTTGTTGTTGAGGTTAGGTTGCGTAAAGGGCATCAATCAGTCTCCTGGAAGTACCATATGTGGTTAACTAGTGAGGGGACTAGTCTAGACCCTCTTTCTAGTGCCAGTTTCTATTGACAACTATTTTGACACACCCGCCAACAGTTAAGTAGCCAATGTGAACACTACCCACCTCTCTTGAAAATCAATGAATTTGGGAAAATTCACTACCCCAAGGTCTCTATAGTTGGGTCACGATGGTGATGGGAAACCCGATGATTGATGTGGTTGTACCTATTAAGGGGCCTGCTGGTTGAAACTTGATCTCACTGGTTATGAATGGTTGAGCTTCCCTTCTTTTTTTGTATTTAATGATTTAGGATTTTCTGGAAAATAAACTTCAAAAGATAGGTCAAGGAAACAGGAGAATAGAAATGAAACCAATACAATAACAACTTAATGAACTACTTAGTTAGTTCCCTGCAATCCAAGAAATTATCAAATATCATCCAAGTTAGCATTCAACAATGGACCTCCAGTAAACCTGCAAAATCATCAATTTCATAGACTTATGGAAATAAATTCATCAACAATATAGCCTATCATAATAATTCTCATACACCACTGATGTGCGCAATATGATTCATAAAGTAATAAACAAAAAGATCAAACCACATTGCTAACTCCAAATAATAGACATTACCAGATTACACAAGAACAATTTTGTAGAATATAGAAGTAGATCAGGCAATCTACAAGTTGCTTCTTGTATTAATCTCAATGAATGTATAACAAAAATAACTGAACTCCTTAATGATCTGCAAAATACTTAAAAAATATCTAAGTGGGCCACAAATCATCAATTTGGGGACCCTTACAAATGAATCCAAATTCTCAATTTATAGTTCTTTCGCCTATTATCTAGGAAATAAACCTAACCTAAATTAAGAACTGAAACTAGGAGTCGCAGTTAAACTTGCAAGTTTTTGCCTTGATACTCCACTTAACAACTATGAAATGGGGACTGCATGAGCACTACAAAGACCATGTTGGGTGAGCCATGTTTTCATAGCCATGTAGGATTTCTCTCAAAATTGGAACTTGAGTAAGAGATACAACTGAAAATACAAAAATAAGGATTTATGAAAAAGCTTGGCTATCTTTAGCAACTATGCGTTTATTCCTTATTTCTTGGCAAAAGCTATATAATTATCAATTATACATGCAACTTCTTGAACAGGAGGATAAGCTACGTGCTTAACTCTAAATTTATATTTCTTCAACACTTCATCTACATGATTCTTTCCTTTCTTTAATTCCCCTATTGTCTCTGCCACCTCTTGACACTGAGTGATCAAGTACGTGTACCTGTCCATGAGGGCAACATCAAACTGGGTCAAAGGTCCTAAGTGTTGAGCCTTGTATGTGTCCCATTGATTCAAAACTTGCTGCTATTCCATTATCCTTGTACTAGTCAATCCTAATCCAAAGGCTCCAAGCATACTCTTTACAAAATTCTCATCTTTGCCATATCCTTCATATACTATTGAAGCATTTCAATCTTCAGCCCTAAAATGTATACATAGGACTGTAAGTTTTCATAACTATCACCTCCTAAGAGGTCCTCCTCCATTACTGTCTCTTCCCCTAGCCATAATACTTTATTCAAAACTTGGAATTGCTTATTGGAAATAGTTAACTTTCATTCCCATTGCGTAGCATGGGAAGCTAAGGCTCTGCCTGCCTATACTGCCCTCCGGTATATCTTCATTGTATCATGCAGAAATAGTCTAATCTTAGCCACATTTATTTGGGTCCATGACTTGGTTGCAGCGGCCACTTGTCTCACCTCCACTAGTGCCTTCACTTCTCCCTCTGGAAGTGATGAGGTTGGAGGTAGATCATCATCTCTACAGGAGTCCAGAGGTTTGCTCATTTCAATTAAGAGTTGCTTGTATTGTTCCACTTGTGCTTTGAGCTCTAGATTCGAAGTATACTCTTTCTCTACATGCCCTTTGACAACACTGGTGCCTAGCTCCAAAGTATCTAGCTCTCCCCTCTTGGTTTGTTTACCCAATTTATCTGGGATATTTGATACTTGGGAGAAGCTTGTCCATCATCTTGGAATGGAAATGTCACATCTGCAATCACTTCACCGGAACCAGTTTTTGATAAATGATGAACAGTTTTTAGCTTCTTAGCCTTTGGTGGCTCCTCAGTGATTACTTGTTGTAGAGTGAACTTGGGAAGCTCCGCTTTTCTCTTTTTCTTCTCAAAGGTAAACTCAAGCCATTGTGGTATATCTTCATCCTTATCACATTGATGTGACACTATATTTGCAGTTACAACATGGACGTCTGTTTTCTCCTCTGCTTAATCTCTTTCCTCTGCCTCTGTTTGCTTGGGATCTTGAGGTGAGGTAACTTGGTGGGCTAGATTGGTTTGGAGAGCCTGTTGCTTATGTAAATCTCCCAGTTTGCCATTGACATCTTCATTAAATGCCATCTCTTCCCCACCTGCCTCTATTTCACCTTGCCCGGTTGCTATATCCTTGAGGAGAGGTCTTCTTGATCTTGAGAGGTTAGAACTATTCTTTCATTCAATAGGTCTTTTGTGTCATCCCCTTCTTTCTCGCCTTCTAGCAGTCATTGTTGCTCAAGATCCTCTTCCTCCTGATCTAAATCAGACTCGATGTTCCTAACTTTTACTTCTTCAGTGGTAGACCTGAAGCCTTGCACTCTAGGTTGCCCTGCGAGTATATCAACTGGTAGTGATATGGGAGCATTGGTGTCTAGGTCTTATGTGGCAGTTGTTAAGGTGGGTATGTCTTCTGTAATCTCTATTTATTCTTCTTGCTCTTGTGTACCCTCTCCTGTAGTCTACCCTGTAGACACTTAAAAATAATTACTTTTTATTATTTTTAATTCCTCACATAATTAATTAATTATGTTAATTCAAATTCTCCTCAATATTAATTAAATATAATTAATATTATCACTATGGTATGTGACTGATTTATTTAATAAATCAATCCCTTTCTTTATTCTTCTAAAAATTAAATCCTCACAAATCTCCCTCTTAGCTAATTAATTTCAATTAATTAGTTAACCCACATGATTCCTACAAACCATCTTCTTAATTCATCATTAACCTAATAAAGTCTTCTAGAAATTCCCTAAACACACTTAACCTTATTCTTCTAATTTTTAATTCCCTCCACTCATTCTCTCTCCTAGTCAAATCCTCCTACAAATCCTAATCCCACCTAACATTTCCTCTAATTCCCCTCCTAATGAGTTGCTAATGGCTAATCATCATGATTAGCCACAATGTCAACTCCTTGTCCCTTCCATCCAAACACTAGCTTTTAATGCTCTTTTCCTAGGTGAATGTGAGATTTTCAAAATATCACAATCCTCTAGGCATCTCCTTTCTCAAGGAATTTTTAATTATTTCTTATTCCTCCAATCCCCATGATTATCCCTTTTTGGAGAATTTTAAATTCCTCCTCCCCATTCTTCAAAGAATGTCACATCCCTTGCTCCTCTCAAGGCACATTGGGAAGCCTTCCCAATGCACCTTGTTCCTCTCAAGGTACATTGCGAAGCCTTCCCAATGCACCTTGCTCTTCTCAAGGTACCTTGGGAAATCTTCCCAATGCACCTTGAGGAGTGTGGAGACAAGAAATTCCTTTAAGGTATATCTCTTGGTCTCCACACCCTCTCTTGGACCTTATGTGAGCTCACAAGCAATCCTAGCCCTTCATCTTGGACCCATCCCAACCATCCATTCTTCCTCTCTTCTTCTTATAAATTGAGGGCTCCATCCCTTCATTGATCATCTCCAAGTTTAGTAATCTTATGTTGTCCTTTTGAGCCCAGGAAATCATCTTGGCAACCTTATCATGCTCAAATCATATCTCATCCACACTTGATCATCTCATCCTTATCATCTTCCAAATCCATTCCATTTGTGCACAACATTGGAGAGCCATTCACATCAAGCAAGAAAGAGGAGCACATCAAGTGGTGCATCATCCAAGGGCACCTTCACTTCATCAAGCTCAATTCAAGAGAGAGGTAAAAACAACAAGGTATAAGCATTATTTTCATATTTTTATGTGGTTTTATGCATGCTTTATGTTCTTATACTTTTAGTGTTTGATTTGTATGCTAACAACCACTAATCCACCCTGCTGGGTTTTTCATCCTCTTCATTCTGGCATGCTCGGTGGGACCCATGTCCCTAAGAACTAATATTTTTATGAGTTTTTGTGAGTTGTGAGACACAGGTTCCGGAATAGCGTGATCGCAGGAAAAAAAAAAAAAGTTCAAAAAAATAAAAATTGGTGGCTCTGTATTTCAGCGTGAGTGCCTTGGCTTTAGTGTGACCGCTCTGCGCATTCTCCCATCTCCTCATTCTTCTTCTTCTTCTATCTATCTTCTATTTCTTTTCTATTTTTGTTTCAGCATGACAGCTCTGCGATTAGTGCGAGCGTTTTTGTGAAAATTTGAATTCCTGTTATATGCTTTGTTTAATTCTGGTTTTTTTTCTGCTCTGTTTAATTCTTTTTTATCTGCTCTATTTAATTTTGTTTATCTGCTCTGTTTAATTCTGTTTTTCAGCTTTGTTTAATTCTATTTTTATCTGCTCTGTTAATTTTTTTTGTTTTATTTTGTTTTTTCGCCATATCTACTTTATCTTCACTAAATTTTCCTTCAAACTTCATTGGATCCCCCGCATGGCCATTTTGCACATTTCCTTCCTAGGGGAGCTTATCCCAAAATCCACTTTTTGAAGCCCAAAATCCCACATTCCTCTATTTTTGGGGTTTTCTATAACTCCTTCCACTTTTACCCAATCACCTCTAAATTTTCCCACATTGTCTATCTCCAACTTTTGCTTCTTTGTCCCTCATGGACAAATTTTTCCATTCCTTCACCTCTCCTCCAAAATCCTCATTTTATGCTTGCATATCCCTTGGAAAGTGGAAAAAACTTAGTCAAACCCCATTTACCCATCAAAGCTTCCTCCAAATCCACATTTGTCATTAGTAGAAAAGTTTTTATTCATGTTTTTCTACTTATTCCCAAAAATTCAAAAAAATTAATATTTTTGTCATTTTGTTGTCTTTTGCAGGACGCTTGTTGAAGAATCCATTTTTCAAACTACTAATCAAGTTGTTTTGCAGGTTGCCCAGCTGATTCAACCAAGTATTGTGCATTTATTTAAATTAGGCACCTAGATATTAATTAAAATGGAATGAACCATTGTCTTATGTGTCTTTAAGAAAAGCGTAAAGGTAGGAGAGTATGCTCTCGTCTTACTAGACGATCAGAAATCCAGACCCTCCAACCTTTTCTTGTTTGATTGTGTGTTTACCTCTAGCGGGCCTGCCCTCCCAACTTGCTCTTTGAGAAGGTAAGAGGGGAACAACCCAAGTGAGTACACCCGGACCTAGGGTTCCCAACTCACTATAATAAATAGGCCATTGACTATGAAAGGGTCAATGGTTGGGGCTATATGAGAGTTCACTCTCACATTGGGTGCTTAGTAGGATCCTAGAGATCTCAATCATGCTTGCATGACTACTAAGCTCTTGGTGCTTCATTGGGATATAGGCCTCAATTGCGCTTGTGCAACTTCGAAGGGTAGCTCCTAACAGGAAGACTTACTAAACACCTTGTTCATAGTGGTCAAAAACCTTCTAGTCATTGGTGCAAGAGGTCGGACCTCTGAAGCCGCCCATGTTTTTACGGCCCTTAGTAGAGACACAAAGTTCGCCATGAGGAGTTTTCATGGGAATTGATGCTTGGCTACTCCAAGAAGTGAGTGTCATGGAGAGGAGTTAGTGGGGTCAAGCATCTAAGTGTTCACTCTGGGTAAGCGTAGCTGGGAAACCGATTGGGATCCAATTACTATTGTCCTTTCCAGCCTTGAGAATGTTGTATATGAGCATGAGTGTCTTTGAGATAATATGCGTTTGATCATTGTGTTTGCTTTTTTTGATACATACTTTCCAAGAGAAGACTAAAAACACATCACTATCCCCAAACACTTTGCAAAAACACTTGTCAAGACACAAACAATTGTCCAAGTCATTACCCACACAAAGTCTAAAATTGCGTCAAAAATCCATCCGTCCCATGTTTCATAAAGCTCAAGAGAGAAGCTAAGAGTTCATCCTCTCCATCCTTTGAAACACCTACTATCGTCCAAATCAGGGTGTTCGTATCCCTTCATACAACTTGCCATTCAAATCGACCACCATTAAGTCATGTTCATGCCAAAGACAACCTAGTCATCAAGTTTCTTCTAAGTCATCACTACCATACCTCCTCCATCAATCATCCTCAAATTTCCCAAGGACTTAGCACATCAAATCAATCTCCCTCCACTATCAAATCAATTATCAAAATTCAAATCCAATCATCCTCTAATCCAATTTAACCTCACATTAAGGTTACATGCCTTGTGAAATTCCATTTAGGCCTCATCATTAATCAATTGGCTCTCGTTCTTGGAGGGGAATCCTCTCCAAGTACCTTTTGAGTCGATCAAGACTCTTAACTCACGTCTTTACTTTGTTTAGGGTCATTAATCAACCCTTGGTATAAGAGAGGCTTTGTAATCATCAATCCAAGGTCTAAATTCTACACATCTTGGCCATCACCTTACTTGTGGTTGCATCCACCACCTAAAACCTCATCCAAGGACTGAGGTGTCAAATCCTAATCAAATCCGGGCTCTAATCCAAGAACCATACCAATCAACAAAATCCCTTGTCATAAAAGACAAAATCCAAAATTCCACAAATATCTTGCTAAGTCCTTTCATCACAAATTTCCCCCTCCAAACTTTTCCAAGGTTATTCATGTATGGTCACAACTCGATCCCAAAAGAGAAAGATGGCTGAACAAGATCCTATATTAAGATCCCATGCAAGATCCTACACAAAGTGGGCAACCTAGCAATCAAGATCAAAGCCAAAATCCTAACATGGTTAGCCAAGATGAACTCTCTCCGGAATTGCAAACTTTCCTAGCGGATTCTTATAACCAAGAGATGATGGAAAAGTTTATTCAACACAATCCTACTACACTTCTAAAAACTCTCCTTGAGAGTGGAGCTCAACTTCTGCCTGAATTTAATAGATCCACTCTCGCCCAACAACCACAAGGAGATCTCGCTCCCACACAAAGTGTTGCACCTATTATTCAGACTCAATCAATTGCAGCCCCATCAATCATCCAAGCTCAATCAATGCCACCCGTGGCACCTCCCACCATGGTCTCCATCCCACCTTCTTCCTCCTTACCATCTATACCACTATCACATCCGATCTCATCTATTCTCCAATGCACTTCCATACCACCTCCTTCTGTTCAACCACCTATTTCTATTCCACAAACTTCCCTTCCCGCCAACAATGTGGCAAGTTTTATCTGGGCCGTACTCAATCCTATTACAACAGTTTGCGGACCGCAACCAACTATCACACAAATCCTTGGCACATCGATCTTCACATCCCATGTTCCCGCCTCCTCATCATATCAATATATTGGTGGTGGTGCACCTTCTTTGGCTCATCCAATTCTTGGGGTAAATACAATTCATTATTATCAAAGTCTACAACAAGACCTCATCAAGGAAATTCAAGACATGAAAAATATCATCAAGGACATGAAAGAAAGGACTAATAAAAGAAAAACTTACTCGTTTGAAGAGTTTTCCCTTGTCATTACGACCCATCTATATTAGTTGCACCCTACTCCCTGGGATCTGAGATCCCCAAATTCACCAAGTATGAAGGCAAAGGAGACCCCCACGACCATGTCCGAGAATTCCACATCTTATACCAAGAAGTCTCCTATAGTGACCTTTATCTTCGCAGACTCTTTCCCAAGAGTCTCACGAGAGACGCCCTGGCATGGTTCTCATCTCTACCACGAGGTTCCATTGTCTCCTTTCCAGACTTGGCAGAAAAATTTGTGGCCCACTATGCTTAGAACATGGTTAATGATGTTTCTATGATGGACCTATGCAATACAAAACAAATGCCCGGAGAAAGCTTTGCCAATTTCCTACAAAGATGGCAACATCTTATCAAAAAATTCTAGTGGGACATGCCAGAACAACATCAAATTGAGCTATTTCAAAAGAACTTGGTGCCTGAACTTTCGAGACCCTTAATATCCCAATGTATCAAATCCTTCCAAAAATTAACCAATAAGGGCCTCACCCTTGAATGTGTCTTGATGGAGGAAGGAACCTTGAAACATTACTAGAAGTTGGCACAAAGTTCTCCCTCTTATCATAATGACAAGACAAGATTTTGGTCTAAAAACAAAAATGTGGTCAATGATGGTGTAACTGATGCAAAGCGGGTCCAAATCGTGGCTGCTCCTCCAAAATCCACCACCAATAATCATCAATTCAATAATCAAAACAATCAAAATCATTCCCAAAAATCTCACAACAATGTCTCAATCCAGGGATGATCACCCCGATCGAATAACCGGACTCCAAGAGACTTCACTCCTCTGGCTGAGCCTATTGAAATGATGTTTCAAAAACTTGTCCAAGCAGGTGTAGTGGTTTTTCCAATCACTCTCCCGTTTGACCCCAATCAACCTAAACCAAGATGGTATAATGAAAATGAGTATTGTGAATACCATCGTATCAAGGGACATGATACACGAAACTATATGAAACTAAAGACCTCCATACAAGATCTCATTGATAGAGGTGAGATTGAAGTAGCAAATGCAAAACCTAGTAATAACAATGACAAACTCAAAATGTACCAGGAACCCTTCTCGAAGCATGATAAAGGAAAAGGCTCATCATCTAACGCAATGGGTTATGACTACGCTAATCACATAACTGACTTTGATTTTTTAGTAGGTCACATTGAACCTACAGACAATCATGTCAATGTCATAACCATCCAAGGAGTTAATCCTCCTTCTTCCCAAAGCAGACCAAATCCTGCTAGGATAGTCATTCAAGGCACCACGCCTTCCACCTCCCATTCCCAGAATGACTGCAATGTAACTACATGCCAAGGTAAAGTCACCATCCAAGGAGTCCCTCCCCCACCAAATCCACCACCCATGTCCTCCACCCACCGATATGACCTCCTGGACCAACTTGGGAAGACCCCCACTCAGATCTCCATTTTGGAACTTCTTAAAACTTCCCCGGTCCATAAAGAAATTTTGGAACAAGCCTTTCTCGAATCACGCATTCCTGATAACATCAATGCAACCCAATTCCAAGCCCTCATTGGAAATGTTTCTGCCCAGCAGCACCTGGTATTTACCTCCAAATATGCTCCCGTAGATGAAGACCATAACAAATCTTTGCACATCGAAGCTCTTATCCACAAGCATAAGGTCAAGCATATCCTGATAGATAATGGATCTGGGCTTAATTTGTGTACATACAAATTAATAAAACAATTGGGACTTTTTGAGGATCTGATAGACACATCAGGAAGGATCACAATAAAGGCATATGATGATGCAGAAAGAATTTCAAAGGGCATGATCCCCTTACCTCTTCAAGTGGGCTCCATTACAATTGAAACCCCTTGCCAAGTACTAGATCTTGATCTCCCCTACAACATTCTCCTCGGGCAGCCATGGATTCATTCTTTGCAGCGCGTACCCTCCACCTATCACCAATGCATCAAATTCCCCTATAATGGAAGAGAGATCACTATCAAAGGTGATCCCCAACCTTTTCAATATTGCAAACTACTAGAGGGGAAGCATCTGTATCATTATCCACTAAATAGACCCTCGCCAATGCCCCCATCTGACACATCAAATGTTGCCTCCACTTCATCTGAACCGGATAATCAAATCAAGATCTTGGACAATGGCTCTGGAGAATACAAATTGGAGGACGTCTTGTTAATAGACAACCTCCCTCTCTCTCCTAAGTCATTTGGCAAACCAAAGGAGCTCTAAAAGGACCCAAAACCAATCATACAATGCCAAAATACCACCTTCCAACAATGGGGCCCACTTAATGAGGAGTCTTGAAGAAGCATATGTCTCTTCCTGGTTGTACCGAGAAGAGGATGATGAGCTAGCGAAAGTACCCAATAAAATGTACCCAAAAGCATCTGCCATAGTTGAAAAAATGGGATACAAAGGATACGACCTGGGACCAGAGGAAAAAGGAAGAAAAGCACCCATAAATCCTATCTCCTACAAACACAACAGAGGCTTAGGGTATGCCTTGATGCTTAAGATCACTATTGCTGGTGCCCCTTCTAGTCCTTCTTTGGATATCGAAAGCGCTAATGAAAAGGAATTCCATGAAATGCCTTATGAATACAAGAAATATATCTTCTTTTATGCTTACATCAATACCATCACCCCCGTAACCCCTCCCACTTCACATGAGCTACATCTTGTCCATCTTGAACTCATTGACTAGGGCCAATGAGACAAACCCACTTTAGATATCTACACCGACAATAATGCTCTCATTTCTCTCCTAACAACGCAAAATCTGGAAGATTGTAACAGAATCGAGGGTATCCAACTACACGAAAAGGGATACTTTGGTAATCAGGACAATGCCCTTAGCCCCAAAAAGGATAATAAAAGGAAAAGACATGATTCCCTAGGTGAAAACCTCCCTGAGGCACCTTTGGATGAACAAAAAATAAAAACAAAGGGCGTATCTAAAAGTGAAAACCTGGAAAGGGCACTTAACGATGAGGGACTTGACCTCCCTACCATTGGTTACCTTCCACAGGACAAATAAAATTTGCTGATAGAAGAAAAAGACAACATCAACATGGGCACCGAAGCCATCCCACAAAATGTGCTCATTGCCAAGTCCCTCATAGAAAAAGAGAAACAAGATTTCATCAACTTCCTTATAGAGGTAAAAATTAATTTTGCATGGTCCTATGTCGATATGCCAAGGTTGGATCCTGCCTTGGTGGTTCACAATCTTGCTGTCCGCCCAGATGCAAAACCTATAAAACAAAAACTACGCAAAATGCACCCACATATTGCTCTCCTGGTCAAGGCGGAACTCCAAAAGATATTAGATGCAAAATTCATCAAATCCATAGACTACGCTGAATGGGTCTCTAACATTGTACCTGTCGGCAAACCTACCGGGGGCATCCGCATCTGCACAGATTTCTGAGATCTAAATAAAGTTTGTCCTAAAGATGATTTCCCACTCCCAATATAGATATGATTGTGGACCTTACAGATGGACATTAAATTCTATCACTAATGGATGGGTTTTTCAGATACAACCAAATCAGGATAGCAAATGAGGATCAACATAAAACCACATTCACAACACAATGGGGTACTTTCTATTATCGGGTCATGCCTTTTGGCCTTAAAAATTCTAGAGCTACATATCAACGTGCAATGAAAACAATTTTTCATGACCTCTTGCATAAAATTATGGAGGACTACGTGGATGATCTGCTAGGCAAATCCAAGACAAGACAAGAGCACATCCCTATTGTAAAACAGATCTTTGAAAGATTGGAAAAATGCAATCTGCACCTAAATCCCCAAAAGTGTGTGTTTGGCATCACATTGGGAAAACTACTAGGATTCATTATTTCCCACAGAGGCATCGAGGTTGATCCCACAAAGGTAAAAGCTATTATGGAAATGCCTCCACCAAAAACTCTCAGACAATTGTGCAGACTCCAGGGAAAACTCCAGCCTATCAGGCATTTCATTTCACAGCTAGCAGACAAGTGCCATACATTTGCACACCTGTTGCGTAAAGACACAAAATTCAAATGGGATTGCTTATGTCAAAAGGCCTTTGAGAAATTAAAAGAATATCTAGCATCACCTCCAGTTTTGATGCCACCTACCCCTGAAAAACCCCTCATTTTGTACATATGTGCTACTACAGTGGCATTGGGGGCATTACTAGCACAAACAGATGATCAAGGGAAGGAACACGCCATTTACTACATCAGTCTAACATTGGCAGGATATGAACTCAATTACACCCCCATTGAAAGAGCCTATTTGGCATTAGTGTTTAGCACACAAAAATTTTGACACTATATGCTAAACAACAAAACAAAGTTGATTGCCAAGATAGACTTGCTTAAATATCTCTTGTCGAAAGTTGCTATCACTGGAAGAACCGATAAATGGGTCATGCTCTTGAGCGAGTTTGACATTGAATACGTGGACAGAAAGGCAATCAAGGGACAAGTTATTGCAAATTAGCTGGCTGAAGCTCCACTTCTAGGTGACCATCCTCTTCTCACAGAATTACCAGATGAGTTCATTATGGTTGTCACCACATCCCCCACATGGCAATTATACTTTGATGGTTCTTGCACTCAAAATGGATCGGGGGCAGGAATATTATTGGTTACAACTCAAGGAGATGGCATCCCCAAATCATACAAAATAGCCTTTTCATGTACCAATAACATACTAGAATACGAGGCACTCATCACAGGTTTGCGTCTAGCTATCCACTAGAAAATAAAGGAGTTACAAGGTTATGGTGATTCTCAGCTCGTTATAAAACAAGTCAATGATGAGTACCAGACAAAAGATGATAAACTCATTCCTTACTATACCATGGTTGAAGATCTTAAGAAACATTTCACAGCAATCACATTTAATCAAATCCCATGAACAAACAATAGGGCTGCAGATGCAATGGCCACCATTGGCTCCCTCCTTCAAATGCCAGCACACAATCAAAAGTGTGAGTTCTTGGTCAAGCAATTATTTATAACAGCATATGACCTACCAGAGTCTGAAATGGTGTGTGTTCTCGTTGGTCCTGAGTCCTCTTGGTACCAAGAAACCTTCGCTTTCCTCAAAGACAACACCATTCCCCCACATCTCACAAAAACCCAACAACAAACCTTCTCATCTGCCGATGTGCTTGTTACACCATCCTCGGAGACACCCTATTCAGAAGGCATTTCGATGGTTCCCTCCTAAGGTGTTTAGATAAACAAGAGGCGGAATGAGCATTACGCGAAGTACACGAGGGTATCTATGGGGCACATTCAAGTGGGCTCACATTGGCTAAAAAGCTTTTGAGAATAGGATACTATTGGTGTAAAATGGAGGTAGATGCATATAATTATGTGAAGAAATGCATCCCTTGCCAGCAACATGGCGACAAAATTCATGCACCGTCATAAGAATTGCAGCCATTTATAACACCATGGCCCTTCTCATAGTGGGGGCTCGATCTCATTAGGAAAATCCACCCTTCATCTTCCAATGGACATAAATTCATTATCAACGCCACCAAATAATTCACCAAGTGGGTAGAGGCTATCCCTATTAAATCACCACCGGCAAGCAAATATCCAAATTCATCTTGAACTACCTAATCTACCGATATGGCATCCCAAAAGTTATCATCATACATAATGGAAGATAATTTAAAAACTAGGATGTCAAATAACTCTGCCAAAAATTCAACATCCAACACTACTTCTCCTTTCCATATTACCCCCAAGGCAATGGCCAAGCTGAGGCTTCTAATAAAACCTTAATCAAAATCCTCAAAAAGACAATCAATGAAGCTGGCCACGATTGGCACCTCCAACTCCATCCCACTTTGTGGGCCTATTGCACCTCCATCCGCACCCCCATAGGTGCAACCCCTTATTCCTTGGTCTTTGGTTCTGAAGCCATCCTTCCCCTTGAGATTGAGATCCCCTCTCTAAGGGTATCGCTGCAAGACATCCTACCAAAGGAAGAATATAGAATTACCCACTTGCAAGAGCTAGAATTGTTAGATGAAAGGCACCTCAAGGCCTTGAACCATCTCCAGGTATATTAGAACCGCTTGCGGATGAGTTATCACAAAAGAGTCAGAACCCAGGAATTCCAAGTTGGTGTTCTTGTCCTCATGGAGAATCAGAAAAATCTACAAGAAAGAGAAAAGAAAGGCAAGTTCGAACCTAATTGGCTTGAACCATATGTAATTACAACAAAATATGGATCAGGAGCTTATCAGTTGGCTACTCCTAAAGGCAATCCTTTGGATGATCCAATGAATATCATGCACCTCAAAAGATTTTATGCTTAGTCCTCAGAAAGTCTTAAATTGTCAAAAAAATCAAGAAAAATACAAAAAAAAAGATCCTAAAAAAAGCGTCACTTTGGTGAAAACCTGGCAAAACAGGCACCATGTGACATAAAAAAAAAGAAAATATACAAGAAAAAGAAAGAAAAACAATTCATCCACTAGTGAAAACCACTTTGTGGCGCTATGGACAAGTACCTTGGTGAAAACCTCCATACAGGCGCCATGGTAAATAACCGGATCCACTGTCTATTAGGTCAACACTGCAAATCACTCTCTATCCAATCCTCCCATTCATAGCATTATTTCCCTCTCACCTTCCAATAAAACACATGTATGATGATGAGTCTTCACCTGAGTCATGAATAAGGAATGTCCCATCAAGCTCAGCTTTTATGCCTCTATGTAAGCTTCAAGAAGTCTTCAAAAACAATCCCAGGTCTGCTAGTCACTCTCCAAAACCATAAAATCACTTGCCTAAAATCTACAAGACCACGTTTCCCTAGGGATGATTCCTTCCCTCGCCTGGCAACCTAATCCTCCATCCTAGTCCTACTCTTGGCAAGAGGTATCAGTTGGTTATATTTGACCTGTTAAATTTTGTTGGATCTTTTCATATAGACTTGCATCTTTTGCCCTACGATTGCCACTATTTACGACTACCTGGGTTCTTCCATATCTAAGTATGTTATGATAGGTGCATACTGGGGCATATTTTCATAGTAGTGCATGTTTTGGATCTCTCTTGTACAAACCGATGACTTGGTATTTGTGTTTATCAACACTTACCTTCTCGTGTACAAGAGTTATTGGTGTGTTTGAGGGTCTCCTTGCACATACCCACAACTTTGTGTCAGTGTTTCTTAACACTTTCATAGCTATGTGTAAGGAATTCCTATTTATCTGAGAGTCAGTCCACGCCCTGGGTTTCTCATGGCATCTTGATTTCTATAATCAGTGGTACAGGCCACTCCGGGCAACATCAAACTAGGTTGGCTCTCCACATTTGTTGTGCACAAAATCTCACCATCATTCCATCAAATCCTAAACTCAATAATCCCATGGAGTTCTCAATTTCCCCCACTTCCCATCTATTCCATATTCTTCTATCTAAGATCATTGTGTCATTATTGGCATACACATCATGTAGAGTGCATTTCTTAGACAGTCATTTTTTTTCCACAAAACATTTACCATATAAGATTGCATCACATAAATAAAAGATACACTTATTCATATAGCATTACATTTAGACTGCATCATAAATTATTCACACGTGTATTTATACATAAAGCATAAAAAACACTCATCCTGCACCCAAAAACAATGTTAGCAACACATCATAAACATACATACATAAGCATCCACTCTGCATCACAGAATAGGTCCGCATAGCACATCCATGATTGCATCCATATATGACATCATAAGAGAAAAAAAAATAATCCATCACAATAAATGATACACATCATCTATCACCAATTGAATCATGTATACATATATATATATATATATATATATATATATATATATATATATATATATATATATATATATATATATATATATATATATATATATATATATATATATATATATATATATATATATATATATATATATATATATATATATATATATATATATATATATATATATATATATATATAAAGAGGAAAATATGTCCGTCATGATACAATGACCCCTCATTGGGTCTGTTGTGGCGTATATGGGCCCCCGTGAGGGCCCATCTTCCCCGCGGTCTCGCCTCTCCTATTCTTCTTTCCAAATTCTTCATGACTGCTTCATATTTCTTCCTCATTTATCCCTTCCACCCTGATTCTTCTTCCTCTTTTTTTGAGAATTTTTCATCCTTTTTTTGAAAAAATTCTCGAGGGGGCATACACCTTCCATGCTTTACGCTGGGGCATCCTTTTCTTCTTCTATCTTCTACACATCACCAAAATGTAGACACTTCAAAATAATTATTTTTTAATTCCTCACATAATTAATTCTGATTCTGATCATGTCTTATACAAGATGAATCCTTCCTGAAACCAGACGTTGTGCTCTGATCATGTCTTATACAGGATGAATCCTTCCTAAAACCAGACATTGTGATCAGTCATGTCTTATACAGGATGAATCCTTCCTGAAACTAGATGCTTTGATCATGTCTTATACAAGATGAATCCTTCCTGAAACCAGACATTATGATCTGATCATGTCTTATATAGGATGAATCCTTCCTGAAGCCAGACGCTCTGATCATGTCTTATATAGGATGAATCCTTCCTGAAACTAGACGTTGTGATCAATCATGTCTTATACAGGGTGAATCCTTCTTGAAACCAGATGTTGTGATCAATCATGTCTTATACAGGATGAATCATTCCTAAAACCAGACGCTTTGATCATCTTTGTCTTATAAAGGATGAATCCTTCCTGAAACCAGACTGAATCTAGATCTTATCAATCGAATCGAACAAGATGTTTTAATCTTACCTACCTAAGCCATCAAGTTCATACTATAATTTAACAATCAAGAGCTGGGGCATCCTATCATATCAATATCATCATCAAAGAAATGAGATTATTCTTTGAATCAACGCGTCATCACACCTCGCTTCAAAGAGGGGCAAAATGTAGACACTTAAAAATAATTACTTTTTATTATTTTTAATTCCTCAATTAATTAATTAATTAATTATGTTAATTCAAATTCTCCTCAATATTAATTAAATATAATTAATATTGTCACTATGGTATGTGACTAATTTATTTAATAAATCAATCCCTTTCTTTTTTCTTCTAAAAATTAAATCCTCACAAATCTCCCTCTTAGCTAATTAATTTCAATTAATTAGTTAACCCACATGACTCCTACAAACCATCTTCTTAATTCATCATTAACCTAATAAAGTCTTCTAGAAACTCCCTAAACTCACTTAACCTTATTCTTCTAATTTTTAATTCCCTCCGCTCATTCTCTCTCCTAGTCAAATCCTCCTACAAATCCTAATCCCACCTAACATTTCCTCTAATCCCCCTCCTAATGAGTTGCTAATGGCTAATCATCATGATTAGCCACAAAGTCAACTCCTTGTCCCTTCCATCCAAACACTAGCTTTTAATGCTCTTTTCCTAGGTGAATGTGAGATTTTCAAAATCTCACAATCCTCTAGACATCTCCTCTCCCAAGGAATTTTTCATTCCTTCTTATTCCTCCAATCCCCATGATTATCCCTTTTTGGAGAATTTTAAATTCCTCCTCCCCATTCTTCAAAGAATGTCACATCCCTTGCTCCTCTCAAGGCACATTGGGAAGCCTTCCCAATGCACCTTGCTCTTCTCAAGGTATCTTGGGAAATCTTCCCAATGCACCTTGAGGAGTGTGGAGACAAGAAATGACTTTAAGGCATATTTCTTGGTCTCCACACCCTCTCTTGGACCTTGTGTGAGCTCACAAGCAATCCTATCCCTTCATCTTGGACCCATCCCAACCATCCATTCTTCCTCTCTTCTTCCTATAAATTGAGGGATCTATCCCTTCATTGATCATCTCCAAGTTTAGTAATCTTATGTTGTCCTTTTGAGCCCAGGAAATCATCTTGGCAACCTTATCATGTTCAAATCATATCTCATCCACACTTGATCATCTCATCCTTATCATCTTCCAAATCCATTCCATTTGTGCACAACATTGGAGAGCCATCCACATAAAGCAAGCAAGAGGAGCACATCAAGTGGAGCATCATCCAAGGGCACCTTGACTTCATCAAGCTCAATCTGAGGGAGAGGTAAAAACAACAAGGTATAAGCATTATTTTCATATTTTTATGTGGTTTTATGCATGCTTCATGTTCTTATACTTTTAGTGTTTGATTTGTATGTTAACAACCACTAATCCACCCTATTGGGTTTTTCATCCTCTTCATTCCCTATAGCCGTCCTTGGTGGGAGAACTTTGGCAAGTGGTACCACTCCCAATCCATTGGTCACTCCCAGGTCCACTACCTTCTTTAACAATTCAGACCCCCTCATCTTTTCTTGGAGTTTCTTCATTAAGTCCTCAATACTCTCTTGAGGTTTTCCCCCCTCATTTGTATCGATGGACAAATTTTTCCTCGATGCTGACCTTGTCTTCTGAGTGTACTCCTTACGGCTTCTCGATTGAGGTACCCCTTAAGTGGACTCATTTTATTTCACCTTTCAGGCACTGGGCCTTACCCTCTGGCTTAACCATTGCTTGGTCCTATTGATGACCACTTGAGAAACTTTTTCAATATTTACATTTTCACTCACCGACCACTTCATTGGAGAGAGAGGTTTCTTATCAATTTCTATCCCTTTTTATGCCGCATCAAGAAAGTCTCCATCGTCTCTGAGGTCTTTGGGGAGATTGGTTTCAATTTCAAAATCTTTGATCTGTGGCATGGACAACTGACTATAACTCTTTTCTCTAACTTCAGAACTATCCCGAAGGTTAGCACAAAAATCCTCTAGTCTCGGCTTGTGTCCCTTATATGCCTTAGGCATATCTTGTTTGAGTTTCCCTTAGGGGTCATTGAACTCCCTAGCATAATCATATTCCTTCGGGTTCAAATCCTAAAGCTCTAGCTCTGGTTATTTTGCAACCTGTATTTTTTAGCATGCGAAATATCCAATTGATACCGAGAAATCAATACCTGTTTTATGTTTTGTAGACAAAAGAGACTTGAGGCCCAAAAGTTGCCTTACATACTCTAGAAAAATTACTCTATCATTACAGTATCAGGGTAGTGACATTGGGTTCCCTGTGAATCCGCTAACCCTGATGTAGGTTGAGCGTGGGTTTTGGATGAACCAACATGCCCACTCTCGGATAATAGCCATGGCCTCCGAGCTAATTTGGTATCCTACGTCCCCTGTTAATTTGATTATTAATGGAAAAATGAAGGCATCATTAATTCTCTTGAAATGAGCCTTTGCATTGGCTAGAGTGAGTTGGGAATAATACTGCCATACCTTCTTTTGTCGTTCCTCCTCTCCCTATTGACCTTCTACCTATAGCCCTGGAAACTTTCTAGCTCTACCAGCTACCCAAATGACATAAGATGTGAAAATGAACTTTTGGGTCTCATGAACCTTTTCATTTGTTTGTAGATATTGTCAGAGAGGATCTGCGACCAATCAAAATATTGTTTCCCTATTAAGATAGTGTTCATAAACTAGAACATCCATGGATGGAAATGTTTACAATCCAGCTTGCCAAAGGCCTTGCTGAGCATAATGATTAAGTCTCTCTAAGGCTCTTTTAAATCTTCCCTCTAGATCTCTGTTGCCTTGAGACCTATTTTTCTTTCTTCTTCCAACTAGTTCTTATTCATGTGCCTTTTACTTGATGCAACTTTGTCATTCCATGCCTTTAAGGCCTCTTCTTCAGTTCAAAGGAATATCTCTTCCCTAGTTAGGATGTCAAAAACAAACCCTAGCATATCAGGAGACAAGTCTATAACCATTTTCCCTTGTGCATATGTGCACTTTCTAGTATCTGTGTTATAAAATGGGGCAATTGTCATTATGAACTCAGGTGCTTATACTAATTGTGGAAAGGTGGTGGCTTCCACCAGGCCTGATCTTTTGATTCTCTGGTGGAGGGCCTCCAAACTAGGTTTGTCTAACTGAGTCCTGATATCCTCAAGTTCTATATGGCCAATTTATGTATCTATGACCCACCTGATTTGATCATCCAGCTTCGAAGTGTAGACTTGCCCCTGATAATGATACTTCATGGTGGCTGGGAGTCTATCAATTTCTTTGCCTCTTTTGCTAGAGGATGAGTCCATCTAGCCACTCGAATCTATTAGAAGAAAATAAATTGTCAGTCCTTGATTATAATCACAAAATTTCACTTGCTTTGGGACTTCGGGGTCTCGGACTAGGTATAGATGAACTAGGTCCAGAACTCCGGGATTTAGGAGTTTCGGGTTAGGTATGCATAAGGCAGTCTGGAACTCTGGGGTTCTGGGTTGGGTATGTATGGATGAGGTAGTCCGGAACTCTAGGGTTCCAGGTGGGATCAAGCCAACCAGGGATAAATTTAAGAAACCACCCCCCAGGCAACTGTGTAAAATCTTGGTGAATCAGACTTTATTTTTGGGGGGAAATTTTCATATCAATGGCGATTTTTTTTTTAAATGGGAAAAAAAATTATTTTATATTGGCGATTTTTTTCTAGGGTATGATAATTCCATAAATTTTTGGAGAATAATACCTTGTTCTATGGGGAAATATTTATTGTGGGAGGTGAATAATTTTTGTTAAAAGGAATGAATATATAATTGTATGAGTGAAAATTTTTACTCCGAAGGAAAAATTATTTAAATGTATTGGCGATTTTTATCCACCGCTTGAAAATTATTTAAATGTATTGGCGAATATTTTGTTATTTATGGAAAAATATATAATTTATTGGTGATTTCATGAATTCATTGTCATTAATAGACAAGGCACATCACATCACATAAATTCATAATACAATGAGTCCAGACTCTGCACGATGTATCAATAAGTGTGACCTCTTTGACACGTGAAGGGTGACACATACCTAAAATCTATCAATGATTTTAAACCGTTCAATGATCGTAGATCAATGGTTGAAGTTTTATTTCGGCCCAATTTTCTTAAGAGAACATAGCTCACCAGAAAGTACCCGGAATGGAATTGGATTCAATAGACACATATCAAATGTCATGAATCACGATCGATAATTTTGTTCATTTAATATATATCTATTCACTTACGGCAATCCACTTTGTCCCCATGACTTCCAATGTGATACTTGCCAATTTGGTACTGGTTCATAGATGTTTCCATTTTCGCACAATAGTGCATTTATGGGAAATATCTGCAGAGATACGAAAGATTTAAAAAAAATTATAGTAGTTAATACGGTTAAAGAAGTAATTATTACAATCAAGAGCTTCAACAATTTATATACGATCTATGCTTCTTTCATCTTCAATTAGCCTTTTCCATTTGGTAGATAAATAGTTGGAGCTTCAGCTGACTCATGGTATTTTAGGTTTATAGGCTCAAGTTGTTTAATTTGTTAATCTGTTTTCTCAAGATGGACACTCCCATCTGCTTAAGAAGCATTTCTAGAGAGGACCAGAGGGCCTTTCTAGGCTCCGTTAGAGACCCAACCCTCGAATCAGTCTGCAATGAGGTTGGGTCATTCACCAATGAGGTTGTGCGGATGGTGCTGGGTAGAGAGTTTCTGTGAAATGAAAAATAGGTATCGTTTTAACATGAACATTACATCCCGCTTCTTAGCGTCTCTTTTGGACCTAGGAGGAGACAAGGTGGATATCCTGATGCTGTTGAGGAAGGTTTTTAAGGAAGACTTCCTTGGAGATGACATTACTCTTGTCATCCTTGCAGAAGTAGGGGTGGGGATCCCTTGGGTGAGTGAATTATCCAAGCTTCTCCTCCCTGACCAAGCAGTGCCAGTGGCCAGGCAACCATTTCTCCTAAACCTGAATGTGGAGCAGTTGACGCATCACAAAAAATGGGCACAGATTGGAAAGGACTTCCTTCAGAAATGGTTCCTCCTAGACCACTTTCCAAACTACATGTGGCTTGAAGAATTCTCTCAGCTTATGCTATCTGAAGAATTCTACATGGAAGGAGGGCCAAATTCTTACGGCAAAATTGTAAACAATTCCACTACCTGTGCCCTAGCCCCGCTCGCCTGAAGTTTTTTTTCCTATGTCCTCGAACCCTAACAAGCTGAGTGATAGTGGCTCACTCATTTTGGCTTTTAATTTTTGGGGGGACTCAAGTCTCAGACAAAAAAATTGTAAATTTCAAAAGCATAAATATTAATAATAATTTTTCAAATTCCAATTTGTTTCAGTTTGCCTCTTACAGTCTTATGGATATAAAAATGTTTTTTATGATTCTATTTCATTTTTATTAATTAATTTCTTTCAAATGATTTTTGTATATGAGCTACGTTATTTCAATTATTTGTTAAACAATGGAAATAAATTTAATACTGTGATCTTTTTTATGTAATGCTATAAAAATAAAATTCAGTTCGTTCCATTAATTATTTGTACATTGAATATGGTTGATTATAATTTTATAAATATATAGTCATTCGAAATACAAAATTTCAAAAGTTTCAAGATACAAAAGTTTATCAGTAAAGGTTTTTTCATTCTATTAATTCAAAAGTTTCAAGATACAAAATTTGCAGTCATTCATGCATAAACGCAAACAAAGAGAAAAACATGTTGCCCACAGCTTATAACAAGCAGAAAAAAAAACCAGTTCATTGCCGATAGGCCGCTCACTCAGTCTCACTATCCTCCTGGGTCGCCTCCTCCCAGTCCCTTCCCTCCTCGGAGGTCGATGCTTTGGCTTTCCCTTTTGCCACTTCAGCTTTCATTTTTGGAATGTAGTTTAGGCACCGAAAGTCAGGGTCGCCCTCCAAGCTTGCCAGTAGCTGTATGGCCCTTCCTTCTTGAGCCCTATCTCTCAATTCCCTACCAACCTCCATCCTTGCCACCACATGCAAAGCCTTTAGGACTTCATCCACCCTGGTTAATTTCACAAAGAGTTTCATCACTTCCCACCCCACTCGGGCCCGTTCACGACACTGGTATTTGATTTCATCCTCTGGGCCATGAATAAAAGGAAGTAATTTGTCCTGGTCGTCCCCTTCCTTAATTTGAATGCCAACTCCTAGCACCACCCACTCCAAGATTGAATCTAGGTTAATTAAAAAATCTCCATCAATCAATTTGACCAATGTGAGTTTTACCTTTTCCATCTTCGGTTCGAATTCATAGGCCCACGCCAAAATCAGAGAGTAAACCTCCATGTTAGTTTGATACCAGTGATTGATGTGTGCCACCTCCTCCGCAAGCATCAGTCAAGCTTCCGCCCATAACTTCTCCTCCTTGAACAGTCCTTGCATTCGTTTATCAGATACCTTGCCCCAAAAGGGCACCAACTTCTTGTCTGTTCGAAGTGTGAAATTGGCCTCCATGGTCACCTGCAATTTCAAAAGAACTTCTTGCAAAAAATTTCTTACAGAAGCCACGATTCTACGAACTACAGATTTGTTTTGCTTCAAAGCAAAAACTGGAAGCTACGATTCTACGAACTACAGATTTGTTCTGCTTCAAAGCAAAAATTGGTACACAAATCATAAGGTAATAAATTCCGCCTCCGTCTTCTCTTATAGGTCGAGTAATGAATGTGCACGATAAGGTATTAATGCCATGAGGTCAAGAAAAATATTTCCTACCATCCTCCCCTTCCTCCGTTCGTGTGACATGCCACAGACAACTCCTTTTGCAACAATCAATCGCCACCTTGGCATTTGTACTTTCCAAATTTATGTTGAACATTTATATATATTTTTAAACTATTTTTTAAAATTATATATCGTAAACATATTTTCAAAGAATTTTATTAAACTTTAAATTAATATTTTAGATTTAATATTGAATGTTTTCTTTTTTATATTAAACTTTTACCTTTCAAATTGAATATCAAAATTTATATTTATATTTAGTTATTTGTTTTATTCTAGAATCTAAGTTTCATGTTTTATACTATTTTTGAATTTCAAATTTTTACAAATAATATTAACATTATATTTAATAGTTATCTCAAACTATTGCAGTTTCCACATCTTTAAAATTTAAATGTCTCTTATTATGGGACCGACGACATCTAACAACACTCAAGTTCTCAACAGGTATCATCGTCCGTCGAATGAGCAAAGATCAACGACTTAGGGTGGATTTCGGTCCAAATGTGGGTATTGAACACATTTGTGAGAACTTCACCTGGAATTGAACATTGTAAATTTAATTAAATATAATTAAGTCTATAGTCTATAGACTATAAATCTCTTTTTTGGGCGAAATTTTAAAATGATTAAATAGACTTTAAAAACAAACCCAAAAAGTGACACGAGTATGGTGACGTGCCAGAAAAATGGCAAAAGTCGTGGGACCCACTTCATCTGAAAACAGGTACCATCGACCCAACGACCGTTGGATGAACAAAAATCAATGGATTAGGGTGGATTTCGGCCTGAATGTGGGAAGTGAACACCTTTCTGAGAACTTCGCCCGGAATTGGACATTTTAAATTTAATTAAATATAATTAAGTCTATAATGCTTTTTTTGGGCGAAGGTTTAAAATGATTAAATAGACTTAAAAATCAAACCCGAAAAGTGACATGTCCGAGTATGGTGACATGCCAGAAAAATGGCAGAAGTCATGGGACCCACTACATCTGAAAATAGGTACCATCGACCATTGGATGAATAAAGATCAACGACTTAGGATGGATTTCGGGGCGAATGTGGGAAGTGAACAACTTTCTGAGAACTTTGCCCGAAAAAGTGACACGAGTATGGTGACGTGCCCGAAAACTGGCAGAAGTCATCAGACCCACGACAACTGACAATAGGTACCATCATCTATTGGATGAGCAAATGAAAGGAAATAAAAGAGCAAGGAAAGGAAAATTAATCCAAGAAAGTTTATGATGAAGTAATTGTTACCAAGAGAAAAGCAATAAACTTGGAGCATCACCCAAATGTGAAGAAGGAGGCACAAGAACTTTTGAAAGGGGAAAAGCAAAGAAAAACCCCTTGTGATATTATGAATGAGGCAATGCCTAAAAATGAGAGAGAGAGAGAGAGAGAGAGAGAGAGAGAGAGAGAGAGAGAGAGAGAGAGAGCAAGAAGCTCTTTACAATATTGTCATTAAGAAGAAATGAGAGAGGAGGCATCTCTTAAATAGAGATGAGGAGAGGAGTTACAAAGTAACTCCCAAATCTATGAATGCCACCATTCATAAAATGTGTGTGCCATGTGTCCACATCCTCTTATGGAGGAAATCTAATATTCCTTAATAAAGGAAAATAAAAGAAATGACTTGTCCTCACACATGTACTAGAGGACAAATTACATGTAGGAATTCCAAAGGAATATCCTAAACTAAATAAAAATAAACCTAAGCTAAGTAAAGATTAAATATTCTAACACCCCCCCTTAAGCTTTACTTGGGGAGCTTACATCAAACCCTTCAATGGGTTGTAATCCAAGATTTTTACAATGAAATTGGAATTTTTCTTTACAAAGTGGCTTGGTCAAAATATCTGCAATTTGGTCTTCCCCCTTGCAATAGAGGAGTGAAACTTGCTTGTCTTCAATTTGTTCTCTAATAAAGTGGTGTTGGAGAGCAATGTGTTTTGTCCTTGCATGGAAAACTGGATTTTTAGCCAAGGCAATGGCACTTTGGTTGTCACAATACAATTGAGTTGGTTTGTGTTGAGGTAGACCCAAATCTTCAAGTAATCTTCTAAGCCACAAGACTTCTTTGGAAGCATTAGTGCATCCTTTGTACTCAGCTTCAGTGGATCCAAGAGAGGTAGATTGTTGCTTTTTACTATTCCAAGAAATTGCTCCTGAACCAACAAAAAAACAATAACCACAAGTAGATTTCCCATCATTGGGATCTCCACCTAGATCGGAATCAGTAAAACCTTTTAAAGTAAAATCAGAATTTGCATCATAAAACAAACCTACATTCATTGTTCCTTTAATATATCTTAAAATTCTTTTAGCAACTTTAAAGTGTGTTTGTTGAGGTTTAGACATAAATCTTGAAACCAAACCAACACTATAAGCAATATCAGGCCTAGTAAGAGTTAAATAATTTAAACTTCCAACTAATTGTCTATACAAAGTAGGATCAACAAGAGGAGTTTGCATATCAAGCATTAACTTAGTGCCTAATTCAATAGGAATTGAAACATGATGAGCATCATTCATTTTAAATTTATCTATGAGATCTTGAGCATATTTACTTTGAGATAAGAAAATTCCTTTAGAGGTTTGCCAAATTTGCATTCCTAAGAAATAATGTAAAAGACCTAAATCAGTCATTTGAAGTTTTTGATTAAGTTGAAACTTAATATCAGAAATCAAAGTATTGGAACTTGAAGTAAGAATCAAATCATCTACATACAAGATAATAATTATAATATCATCTTCACTATGTTTAATATACAAGTTAGGATCATTTTTACTTCTAATAAAGCCTTGAGAAAGAAAGAATTCATTAATCTTTGCATACCACTCCCTAGGAGATTGCTTTAATCCATAAATTGATTTCTTTAATTTACAAACTAAGTGTGCATTACCTTCTTTAATAAAACCAGGAGGTTGAGACATATAAATTTCCTCATGTAAATCACCATTAAGAAAAGCACTTTTAACATCCATTTGGTGAATAGGCCAATTCATTCTAGAAGCTAAAGCAAGCACAAGTTTAATTGTAGGCATTTTAGCAATAGGAGCAAAAGTTTCAGTATAATCTAAGCCTTCAATTTGAGAAAAACCTCTAGCAACTAATCTAGCTTTAAATTTACTAACTTGATTATTAGCATTCAATTTAGTTTTATAAAGCCACTTGCAAGAAACAAGATTTTTACCATGAGGCAAGGGAACTAAATCCCAAGTTTGGTTAGAAGTTAAAGTATCATATTCTTCCTTCATTGCTTTTTGCCAATGTGGTTGATTTTTAGCTTGATCAAATGTTTTAGGATCATTAGAATTCATAATAGTAGTCATTAAAGCATAATTACAATAATTAACTCTCCTAGCTTGAAGTTTATCCATTCTAGCTAAGTATTCATCACTATCTTGAATTAAAGATTTAAACCATTTAGGTCTTCTTTTAGAAGTAATGGATTCATCACTAGAAGAAGAGTCATGAGGAGTAGAGTTATTATTATCATCATCACTATCACTAGAAGGAATAGAAAGAGATGCATTAGGAGTAGGGTTAAGAGAAGGAGGTTGGTCCTCCACAAGCACAACTTTGGTTTGACCAAGTTCATCATCCTCCACTTTAGAACAATCATGAATGCCTTTTTCTGCAATACAAACATCTCTTGCAACTTTTACCTTGTTAGTAATAGGATTGTAAACTCTATAACCTTTAGTATTTTCATCATAACCAACAAAAATAAAAGGAGAAGATTTAGCATCTAATTTTTTCCTTTTCTCCTTAGGTTTGTGAACATAAGCTATGGAACCAAAAATTCTTAAATTCTGCAAATTAGGCTTTGTACCAGACCAAGCTTCTTCAGGAGTTTTATCCTTTAAGGCTTTGGTAGGTGTTCTATTAATTAAATATGTTGCACAAGCCATAGCTTCAGCCCAAAACTTGTAATCCATATTTTTAGCATGCAATAAACATCTACCCATTTCAACAATTGTCCTATGCTTCCGTTCTGCCACACCATTTTGTTGTGGTGTATAAGGAACGGTAAGCTCATGTTTAATTCCAAAAGATTTCAAATAAGCATTAAATGCATTATTGACATATTCTCTTCCATTGTCAGTACGAAGAATCTTAATTTTAGAACCAGATTGCCTTTCTACAAACATATGAAATTCAATAAACACATCAAGCACTTGATCCTTACTATGAAGGAAATATATCCATGTTCTCCTTGAAAAATCATCAACAAAGGTAAGTGCATACCTTGAACCTTGGATGGAGGGATTCTCCATGGGACCCAAGAGATCACTATGAACGAGGTGCAATTTAGTGTATGCCCTCCAAGATTGACCATGAGGAAAGGGTTCCCTATGCATCTTACCACTCATGCAACCATTGCAAACAATTTGAGAAGGAACAATAGTAGGCAATCCATCAACCATATTTGCTTTTTGCATTAGTGAAATATAATCAGAATTGAGATGGCCAAGTCTTTCATGCCATATAGTAAAATCAACAGTAGTAAGCAAAGAATACTTTGGAGGAGCAAATTCATAGAACTTGAATAAGTTATCACTATCCATTTTAGCAGTAGCAATAACATGATTAGTGTTTGGATCAATGATATAACATACGCCCCTATAAAAGTTAATCTTATAATCTTGACAAAGTTTAGGAACTGAAATCAAATTTGATTTTAATTCAGGAACATAAAGAACACCATGTAATTTCCCATTAGCAACATTCACATCACCAATAGCTTCAACTTTACAACTATGATTATTAGCTAATTGAACAGGAATATTGGAAGTATCGGGATGCAAAGATTCAAAACATTATTTATGAGAAGTAACATGTTGAGATGCACCAGAATCAATAATCCACTCAAGTGGTTGAGAAACATTATAAGTACATGTAAATGCATGACGAGATGAATTACCATTATTATTATTACCCTTCTTATAATGAGGTTTATGTTGATTATTTTGATTATTTTGATTCATGGGCTTTTTACCATTTTGTTTCTTAAAACAATTATTAGTAATATGTCCATCTTTCCCACAATATGTGCAATGGGGTCTTGTTTGAGAATTATTCCTTTGATTATTGTGATTATTATTATGATTATTATTATGAGAATTATTATGATAGGATTTAGAATGAGATTGATAATTAGGAGATTTGTGATTATTATTATGATTATTATTATGATTATGATTATGTTTATTATTATTGGATCTAAAATTATTATTATGATTTTGATTTTTAGACATAAAAGCATGTTCACTACTTTTAAGAGTACCAAATTGAATTAATTTAGCTTCCTCTTGACGCAATAAATTACGAAAAATATCATATGTTAATTGAGTAGCTAAGCTAGGAATAGCAAGTTGAGCATGAATATTTGTAATAAATTGTTGAAATTGACGAGGAAGACATTTTTTAAGAATAAGATGAATTAAACGTAAATCAGCAAGAGTAACTCCTAAACCAGTTAATTGACTATTAACAGAATCAAACTTTAATAAGAATTCATCCATAGTTTTAAAATCCGTATACCTTAGATCTTCAAGTTGATCTTGAAGTTGATTTTTTCGGGATTCATTTGAGCTATCATAAGTTGTTTTTAAAATTTCCCAAGCTTCATGCGCTTTTGTACAATTTCCAATTAAAACATACAAATCAGGAACCATTGAAATACCAATTAAACCAAGTGCTTCCTCATTTTGAGCCTTGCATCTATCTAGGTCGGCTTGAGGAGCAGATGTGGCGGGTTCAAAGGTTTTATCAGTCACAACATCCAAAAGGTGTTTGAAATGAAAAATAAACGAGATATGTGTTTTCCATGAATGATAATTGGAACTATTTAATTTAATTTCTGGGATTAATGTAGACATGATAGTAAAATAATGATTCGAAATAAAAAATGCCCCTTTTATTAAAAAAAACACTTGAATAAAAAAATAACCTCCTTAATTAAAATAACCAATTTTGATTTAAAAATATTATAGATCGAAAAGGATGATTGTTTTAAATCATTAATAATAAATTTTAACTATTTTAAAAAATTTAATTTTTTTTTTTAAACAAACTTTATATTAAAAAACTTTAAATATTAATAATAAAACAATTTTATAAAAAACTTTTTATAAAAAAAATATATATTAACACTTAAAACAAATATAACCTTATATAGAGCAAAAAACGATAAAGAATATGAGTATTAAAAAAAAACGTTAAAAAACTATAATGCAAATAAGTTAACTAAACCTGCAGAAACGTTACACAATAGTGCAGAAATAATGATGCAGAAATAATGATTCTTTGCACAGGGAATATGACGTTACATCACAGGTTTTTGGTGAGAAGAACCAAGCTATTAAATAACCAACACTACAATCAATTGATATCATTGATGAGAAATAATTTAAAAAGACAAAACGAACAAGCAACGGTTATAATCTCTCAGATCAACTCAGGCCATGGGCACGTCATCTGACATAACTCTTCTTGAAGAAATTTTGTATAACTTTCATATAATGGTGCACTACAAAATGCCAACCTAGCTTCCAATCTTAGCAGCTAAGAGTATGGCAAACTATTTACACATTTAACATGAAGCTTCCAGTTGATTACCGGTCTGACCAGATTGGAGAAAAGATGAGGACCTCCACGAGGATAAGGAGAAAATACATTAACAGAATGAAAACAGTAATATCAAATATAGCAATCTATAACCATCGGTATTATGCTATGAGTTTCAGCTCATTCGCAGAAAACAAAAAGAAAATGGTTACCTCATATAGTAATCTAGAAACCCCAGATTTATGGTATGAGTTTCAGATCATTCTTAGATAGTGTGATTAGAAAGGTAGCTGACAGTATACTATTTATTTTAAGGCCTTAAGCAACAAAACTCTCGAGTACAAAGATATTTCTCGTTTTGAGGATAAACAATGCAATGGATAATATATACTACAGTTATAACTGGCGTAAAAAAAATGTATACGAAATCTGGAAGCAGAGACTGGGCACAATAACAGTTTGACAAGAGACAACAAAGAAATCTAACCTCGAATACTCCAAAGAAATCGCACGAAGATATAGAAATAAAAAATAGACGGGGGTTGTAGGCTTTTACAGATGCGTAGGGTTTTTGTGTCTTACAATGTGAATTCAAGACTTATAGCCAGCAGTTAAATTTAATATGTGTTGTGTACTTTCTGTATTCAAATGCATTAGTTTGAGAACAATTACAAAGAATTAAATTGCCAGATCTTTATCGGCACTGGTAAAAGGAATAATAAACTTATTTTATTTAACAATAAACTATAAAATATCTAAAACAACTCAAAATGATAACCATGGTATGGTTGAAAGGGACATTAGAGTCATAGTCCAATGACTGAAAAACAAAATAGATACAATCATACAAGAAGAACAAATTTAAGTTTGAGTTTAATCTTCAACAAATTTAAGTTTAAATAAAGATTATCCTTTTTATTTATCAATAGCACCTGCAAATAAAGATGTTAGGACTGAATGGCAGATTTAAACAAATTGAATCAGAATAGTTGTAAGCAAGAAAAAGGTTAAAATCTGCAAGTGAATCAGAAATGAAGTTTAATGATAAATTAGTTTTGGTGGCAAGCCGACCAAATAAATTAAGGAGACTAAGTTTGGCGGTAAACCTTCCAAACTATGCACACTAAAAAAAACAGTAACTTTGGCGGCAAGCCTTCCAAAGATACAAATTTAAACAAAAAAAAAAGGAGGAACTTTGGCGGCAAGCCTTCCAAAGCCCTTTTTTTAATAAAAAACTAACTAGAATAGGAGATTAAACCTGCAGGTAAACTTGTTAACAAGTTTGAAAAAAAAGTTAAAATTTGAAACCAAAACCTGCACAATAGAAAATATTAGAAAAGAACTTCTTCTCCTCTCAAGAATGCCTCCAACAAGGTGAACTCCGCAGAATGGTAACCTTCATCAATGTCAACTTAAAACAAGGATTAGAAACCTACTCTGATACCATGAAAGGAAATAAAAGAGCAAGGAAAGGAAAATTAATCCAAGAAAGTTTATGATGAAGTAATTGTTACCAAGAGAAAAGCAATAAACTTGGAGCATCACCCAAATGTGAAGAAGGAGGCAGAAGAACTTTTGAAAGGGGAAAAGCAAAGAAAAACCCCTTGTGATATTATGAATGAGGCAATGCCTAAAAATGAGAGAGAGAGAGAGAGAGAGAGAGAGAGAGAGAGAGAGAGAGAGAGAGAGAGAGCAAGAAGCTCTTTACAATATTGTCATTAAGAAGAAATGAGAGAGGAGGCATCTCTTAAATAGAGATGAGGAGAGGAGTTACAAAGTAACTCCCAAATCTATGAATGCCACCATTCATAAAATGTGTGTGCCATGTGTCCACATCCTCTTATGGAGGAAATCTAATATTCCTTAATAAAGAAAAATAAAAGAAATGACTTGTCCTCACACATGTACTAGAGGACAAATTACATGTAGGAATTCCAAAGGAATATCCTAAACTAAATAAAAATAAACCTAAGCTAAGTAAAGATTAAATATTCTAACAGCAAAGATCAATGGCTTAGGGTTGATTTTGGCCCGAATGTGGGAAGTGAACATATTTAGGAGAACTTTGCTCAGAATTGAAACATTTTAAATTTAATTAAATATAATTAAGTCTATAAAGCACTTTTTCGGGCGGAAGTTTAAAATTATTAAACAAACTTAAAAAATTGACCCGTCAAATCACAATAGGTACCTTGGGGTCCCTCATCCATTGGATGAGCAAAGATCAACGACTTAGGGTGGATTTTGGCCCGAATGTGGGAAGTGAACACATTTGGGAGAACTTCGCCCGGAATTGAATGTATTACATTTAATGTCCTCAGAATTTATACAACATGATTCATAATGTCCTCAGAATTTATACTGAAGTAATGAATGTTTTGTCCTTCGGCATCGAATAGTTATTAATAGTAATTAATAAAATTGCAACATGATTCTAGATATTTTGCCCTTTAGGTTTTACTTTTCTACTTTTCAGATTTTTCAAAATAAGAGACTCGTAAATCATAATCGTCTTTCATTTCATGGAAAAACCTGTAAATCGAGGGAGATTTAGAAACAGCTACTAGATTGAGGAATGCAAGTTGCAACAGAGACTGTCTGTGCCAATCTAGTGAAATAGAAAATCCAATTTTCGAGTAAAATCTAGAACACCTACATCCCACCTTTTTTGCTTTTGGTAATCTCATGGTCCAATTTGAGGGTTAGCATTTTCAGGTTTTTATCTAGCATTATTTTGAATTATTAACAATAATAGTGATGGGGAAAACAGGAAGCAATAGTTCAACAAGAAGCCAAGTGAAAAACAAAATATACCTAACCGAACTAGTTAAAACACCAGGTTTCACTGACGAATACCATGATACTTATGACCCTACTATCCATAGTGAAAAGCGTATCATAGATATTAGATATATATTGTCTAGTAAGGTGGGAGATGCATCTAGGGAAAAAAATTATTTTTTTCAACCCAATGTTACAACAAAAAACAAATAAAATTGCATTGTGGGATGTTGGATTGGGAAGCATGGTGTTACCTGAAGTATTCCCTTGCCCTGATTTTGTCATGGTCTGTGCCAAAAAATTATGATGAAGATAAAAAAGAAATTGTCAATAAAAATACAAAAGAGGAAATTCTATCCATAAACAAGGGAGAATTTGCTTGTTTGTTTAACCTAAGATTTGAAGCCCAAAACTCAAACGTCCAAATTGACCTTGAAAAGATGGCAGGGAATTATGAGAGTCTTGATCCAAGTCATAGAGATTCATTTGTCAAAGCTCTAATAAAGAGTGGTAGTGGTACTGGTATTGTGTTGGATCAGAATTATAAGCCTCCTTATGATTCTAACATTTTTGTTCCATGGGTTGGGGATATTATTTCCTTGCTGTCGTTTTGCCCAGGATTGGAAAATGATAGGGAAGTGGGTGCAAGCCTTCTTGAAATGATTTATAATATCCATTGTGTAGGTCAGCCAGTATGATATAATTTTATTGAGCACACTGTAAAATCCATGCAAAAACAATTACTAATGATCAAAAAAGGTTCCTATAAGACATTTGGGTTCTCATCCTACTTGTGCTATCTCCTTCTATCCAAGTATTGTGCAATATTCGAGACCAACAAGCTTCAAATTGTGAGCTATAAGATTGATGAGAAGACTGGGAAGATAATAGAGTATCCAATATATGATTGGACGCCAAAGATAAGGATGCATGATAACAGAAAGAACTACAACCATTTTGTAGACTTCTTTTTGGCACCAATGTAAAATGAAATTACAAGCACTCCAATGCCTAGGTTGCCTGTGTCTTGTAGAGATTGCATTCAACTCGGAAGTCAAATAGAATTGGTTGACTGGTTCTTCATGGAAGAATTCACTGTGTTAAGGTTTTATGGATCGGCAGTAAAACCATACAGGCTTCCAATACATGTGACAGAGAGGGTATTTGTATTAGAGTATGTATAGCAATTGGAGAGCACAGATAGGCACTTCCATGGTCAAAAAAAGAAGAGCATATTTCCTTCCTTGCCTTTCTCATGTGGAGGGTTCACATCTGAGAGAAAAGCATTCGATATGGCACATGATTTTTTGACAGTTTTTAACTTTGGTGATGAGGGTCTCTGGCAGTATGATCCAATCGGTGTAGTTCAAGCAAGGCTTAAGAAAAATGGAAACTCTTCAGTGTTATGTCAACATGAAAGTAAACCATTGCTAGAAAAGCTTAGAAACATGGACTCCTGGGATGAGGTTAAAAAGAGATGGAGAAAATTACAGCTGACAATAATATTTCAATAGAAGAAATTTCATCACAAATTATGGCATTGAAAATGCACATAGAGAGGACAACAGAGGAGAGCCAGGGCATCCAAAGTAGGAGGTCCTACAATTTCTACCTAAAATCTTCTAATCCATCTAACAAATCTATTCCCAAATCAATTCTGCACGAATGTAGAGAGAATTATTTCACTCAAACCAAAATAAATGATTTTTGGAATATGAGGAGGAATCTCGATGAACCAAAGACAAGTACAGAATTTGAGAGCATCGACGAGGCTGTAGAGTTTAGCAAATTGTGGGATATGGAGAATGGTAGGACTAAAGATGATGATGAGCATGAGGTTGTCATTGAGCCCCCTCCAACAACTACTACAGTCCCTAAAATATTAGGTGGAGTCAATGAGTTCATGAAAGAAAAATATAGCAAAGGGGCAAACCTTGTGGAAAAATGGGTTTTAAAGGTGGTGGTCTAGGTCCCAGAGGAGAGGGCATTTGGTATCCACTTTAGGTACAACTTCCATCACAGTCAAAATCAAAAGGTCCTTATAAACCAGTCATTAGACTTGATTCTTCAGATTCATCAGGGATAGGTACTACTCATTACCCTTAGGGTCCACCTACATTTGTTTCAGATTCAAATCCACAACCACCACTACATCATGGTATTCCCATTGGTGGTGAATCAAGTCCCACTGCCACTGGTGGGGAATCTAGGGATAGTATTCCTATTATTGTTCAGTCAAGTGTTGCTATGATTGGTGGGGTTGGCATGGGTACTACTACTGATACTAGTTGTCTTGGTGTTGGACAAGGGCAACAACAAAATATCTCTCACAAGAGGCCACTAGAAGTAGATACTCAATCTCATACTATTGAGAATCCTATATCAAGTGCCACTGACACTACAAATCAATCATTTGCAGCTTCAGATCACATACCTCAAAAGACTATGAAAACTACACATGAAAGTGTCAATGGGAGTGGGACAGCATCAGGAATTGTTGTTGGTAATCCTCGTCAAGCATTAGTTAAAACGACAAGAATAAGTTGAACTGGAGCCTATGGTATTTCTATGTCACCTTTCAAACATTCAATTTCTTCAGCAAGCCCAGATTTTCAATTTTGTGATTACTATGAAAAATATGAACACACAACAAAAGAAAATAAAGAAAAAAAAAACATTTCATAGGGTTTTTGTGTCTGAAGTTGTAAACGAGTAGCCTGCAAGGAACAGGGTATTTACAACATATGACCCATAGAAAGATATGATGGAGTTCGTGGTTGTTATGCCCCTAGGCCCATCTAAAGATAAAAATCCACCACACAGTCAGATAGATCCCTTTGAATTTCAAGTTAGCACCCTCCAAATGGATTTTTCTAAAGTACATAATGTGGAAAAAATTAGTGTGTCAAAAAGGACTAACGAAGTGGTCTACACTTCACTACTAAAGGTGGAGAGAGAAAAAAATAAACTAGAGAAATAAATAGAAAAGTTACAGGAAGACCTGGAAAAAGAAAAATCAAGGAGGAAAGCAGTAGATAGAAAGTGCAATGATTTACAAAAAAGGATAAAAAATTCGGGCTCTGCAGTAGAAATTGCAGAGCAGGAGAAGAGGGATGCAGAATTGAAGGACCTGATAGAAACATTGGCTAAAAGCAGTAAAAAAATTGTTGAGGAAAAAGCCAGTTTTCAATAATTATACAAAAGTTATGAGTCTGCTGCCACCGAAATGAAAAAATTACAGGACCTATTGGATCATGGGAAGGAAAAAGAAAAGCATTTGCAAGAGGAAGTAGAGGAAGAAAGAAAAAAATGTGCACAAATGAAAGAAGACCTGCACAATGCACATGATAAAATAAAAACTTTGGAGGATAGATTGAAAGATAATATGAAAAATACAACGAAGTATATACAAGAAAACATTTGGTGGCAAATAATGCAGAGGAGTGAGAAGTTGTGTGAATGGTTTCAATTGACTAAAAGTATGAGACTAATTTTTATAAAAATCAAAGGGCACTTTGAGAAGAGCACACATTTTTATTCAAAAGAGGAAAAGGCAAAAAAGATTTTGAAAGTAGTCTACAGTTCCAGTGACAGCTACTTGGCATCCAAGGGAATTAAGAGATGCATTGATGCCACAGTTAAGACATCATCTATCATTCAAAAATGCCAGAAGCTAAGGGAAACAACAAAAGTTGTGGAAAGTTGTGGAAAAAAGATATTGAAGCTGCAAGAAAAGAAAAATAATTTGATTAAACTTGGTTTGCCTAAGCCTTTTGACACATCAAATAAATTAATTGGAGAAGAAGCTTACAAAAAAAGCATGGAGATAAAAATGAAGTTTGATTTAGACTTGCTTCCAAAGGACACAACTCCCAAAAGCTTTCTGGAATTCATCCAACCATTTACAACTCTAAATTCGGTATTGTATGAAACAATGATGTCAAGTAAATCTTCTAAATATGGAATGTTGACGAATTTGGAGTTGACTTTCCATAGTTTATAGAATATTGACCTTCCATCAGATGAAGAGTGGAGCACCCTACAAAAACTGGCATAGAATTCTTAAGAATCATAGTATGTATTGCACAATTTTCTTCTTTTATTCTTAATTTCAAGGTTTCATATTTTTTTATTTTTCTATTTTGCTAACCCAGCCTATGAATCTATGATGCACTCGCTATTGCTATTTTGCTAATCCAGCCTGTGAACCTATTTTATGAATAGGAAAAAAATAGCACTCGCTATTGCTATTTTGCTAATCCAGCCTATGAATCTATGATACACAGTGCAAAACTTCATCCAATAAATTTGTATTCTCAAATTCTCCCTTGCTTTAACATTTATGCATTTCTCTATTTCTGATTAGTAGTTTTTAGGCACTGCTATTATCTATGTTTAATTTGTCATGGCATGAATTAATATTTAATTTTGAACTCTATTTTTTGAATAGGAGACATCAAACATGTAGCAGATGTTAAATTGCTAATACGACTTGTGATGGCCATATAAATTTGTGTTGAGTTTGTGATTTTGATGTTCAGTCTTCACATGTTGCAAACTTGAAATTCGACCTGAAGCTTTTGTTGCTCCCTTGTTTCTATAAAAGGGAATTCAGGGTCATTTGCAAAGGGTTCTAAAACTTTGTATTCACTTTTGCAATTGGCATGAAGAATCACACAGATTGATGTATTACTATTGAATGAATGGTATCATATGGCTATATTTTGAAAGAATTAATGAAAATCTAAGTTCTCGACATGTGTATTACTATTGAATGAATTGTATCATATGGTTTTGAAATGTATCACATAGATTTGAGACTCAAACATGTATAAATAAACAATAAACATCTCTATATCAATAAACACGTTATGTTTTTTTTATTATGCTATTTTAAATCTGGAAATAGAAAGTTGAAAAATACAATTACAAATCAATATTAAATTCTAATTGCAAAAAGTAATATGCTTTTGTAATATGAATGATGAGATACAGTAATAAGATTAATAAATACCAATCTCTTATAGTTGTCATTCATCCTCATCAAATTCAGTGCTTTCTTGATTCTTGTCTGTGGTTTCTTCACTCTGAGTTTGCATACCTTCGTTGAACTACATCTCAATGCTACTAGTAGGTCTAGTACATGAGTCAATAGTCCAACTTTGGTTTGAAGTGTTGCCCAAACCTCTTCTTTCACATTTGGACCTCCAAATTTGCAGTGCCCTATCATAAGGAAAAGTGTGGACATCATACCTAGATGTATAGAGCCTCAAGCAATTTTCTAAATTTTTGTCTATTTTGTTTCTTAGCTATGATTTTAGGAACCCTAAAGCACTGAAAACTCTCTCATCTTCCACAGAACCCAATATCATGGTAAGACATAAATCAGCAAGCTTCACATATTCTGGCATTGAATCATGCAACGTTGAGTTCTCAGCTATAGATTTCCAAAGCCTTGCTACTGATCCCTCTTCACAGGGGTTCTCCATTTTGGCATATTGTGATTTCATAGTGTATGCAAACCGAGATGATTTCTCTCGAAGATGATTTTTGTCTAATATTCCATTTATAGTTACTCCATTCAATTCTCTAGATATGCAAAATTGTTTTATCAAATTCAGTAGCTTACTTTGAAAATCAGCTGCATTATTGAAGCTCTAATAATGAGGAAACACAATAGACATGGCTTTGAGTAGGTTGTCAGGAGGGAATCTGCTTCTAATTTGTGAGGAAAGATCATATGCAATTTTCTTCATAGAAGTAGTTACAGTCTCAACAATCTTGTCGAAATCTTCCCTTGTAACTCTTGCTTTTTGCTTCCTGGGGTGCTTTCCTAGTTCCTCGGGGTCGACCGTGGCATAGAAGTGCATTGGTATCTCAACTCCCCATACATTGGCACATACCTCCCCATCTACACCGATTTGTAAAAAGGTATCAAGATTGTTCAAATTTGTGAGTGTCTGCCACTTAACAAATTTGTCATCAGATAGTGTTGGTTGATTTTGATAGAGATTGTCGAGGGTCATGTATGTCATCTTACGCAGCGTAGCATATTCTGCAATATATAGAGCTCTTTTTTGGGCAGCCTTCATAATATTCCTCATTTCCTCTAGCATGGGTAGAAGAGCTACTAAAGTTAAGAGTGTCTCTAAATTACTTAACCTGCCAAGAAGTTCAAGAAATTTTGGTTAATCTGATTCATCATGAGTTGTGTGAAATAGTCCAATCAAGGATGGATATTCTAAAAACACTCGATGCACTGGACCATCCAAAGAGATCCATCTGGTATCATTATCCTTGAGAAGCTTGTTCCCATGAGTAAATCCATCAGCAAAGTGTTGAAATTCCATAAATCGCTTGGGACTTCGATAGAAGTGTGAGTAGAGCTCTCTAATTAAAATTTCAATTTTTTTAACTGAAGCAAACTTGCTCACAATTCCAAAAGCTAGATTCATTCTATGAGCCATGCAGTGAATTGCAGTAATGTACGGTGGAAATGAAGTTTCAATCTTTGTACAAAGACCGTTCCTGTGACCTTACATTACTGAAGCTCCATCTACTCCAACACAAACCAATTTTTTGGCTACCGTCATTTCATCCATACCTCCATATTCAATTAAACTTCTCTTTACTAGTTGAAATAAATTTTCCGCTATCACACTCTCCTTCATTTTAGCAACAGATAGTAGATGAGGTTGGCGGGTATGATTCTCTACAATATAAACATGCATGCATACCCATGAAGTATTGTCTACTACCATAACTTCATCTAAAGAAAATGCAATGAAGTTTGACTCTTATTTTTTCTTGTACATCTTCTTTTTCAACCTCAGCAAGACAACTTGCCCATTCTCATCCACTGTTTACTGACCAGTATCTATTAGGATAGTTAGGAACTTTCAAAAACTATAATAAACCACTAATTGATGGGAAATCTATCATAGCATGCCCTCTGGTCAAAATATGAAAAACAACGCTTAACTGAACAACTTTTCCCAGTTGTTCTATTTGCATTGCTTTTCTAAAAATATTTTCAATAGAACCTTTAACTTCAGCAAGCTTCGTCTGTAATTTCTCAAGAAAATAATACTCTTCGATATTCCTCACATGCTTACATTCCTCCTTTGTTTTCCATCTTATCAGTGACTTTTCAACCCCATCTATCATTTATTTTTCATAAACTTTACCCATATGCTTTTCTATGGTGTCAAATTTTAGCTGCAACCCAATTTCCTTGTTATGTTTCCAAGTGCAAATCTTACACCTGCATTCTATTGGAGGCTCGCCTTCAATTGGATTCTCCACTAGTTCAATGAATGGATACTTTGTGTAGCATCCTAAAATTGCGACACTTGCAATTTTGACTGCATTTGGGTCTTCACGATGGCGACGCAACGTTGAACCTGAATGGAGACCCCGAAACCTGCTTGTGACACCAAAAACTGCATTTTTATGCACCCTGGCCTGATCCCTCCTTGCACCCTGCTATCCTGGGAGGTGGGACCATGGCGCCCAGTGCCCTTGTCCTTCAGGACTAGGGTGCCCAGGGCCCTGGTCCCCCAGGACCATGGCGCCCAGCGCCCTGGTCCCTGGCCCTATTTTGGGCCCGGTCTCTTTTGGGCATCGGGTCTTTAAGTTTGCAATTCGGGAAATAATGTTTCCTAGGCGGCCTAAGGTCAGAAAAATCAGTCTATCAACCCTAATTGACAAGTATATAAACTACTTTTCCTCTCCTAGAAAGGGAGGAAGGAAATAAGCAAGAGCAAGACGCGGAAGCGATATTCAAATATTCAAACATTCAAGCATTCAAGTATTCCTTCAAGCAATTGAGCATTCTAAGTCTCCATTCAAGGCTAGGTGTTGCATTCAAGACAAGGATTCAACCATTGAAGAGGAGATCACATACAACATACAACATACTACATACATTACACCTTCGCATGTAAGAATACAAACATTCTTACAACAAGGTATCAGTACTTGTTTACATTACAAACATTTACATTTACAGAATTCTCATTTCTTGGTTAATTCCAAAACTGAGGTTTGACCTAAAAGAAAACCCCTAATCCCTAACCCCCCAATCGTCCTCTATTTTCTGTGTGTAGGTTGCAGGTACGCGGCTGTAATTGAAGATCTGGAATCCTTGTGTAGAGATGAACAGATCCACCTTCGTTTCGCGGATTTTTCGGAGGACCATGTGCACGTCGAGTGCCATCGTCCTGTCAACTTTCACTCAAATTTGCAGAACAGCATTGTCTCGACATTTTACTGCTAATTCCAGGTCCGCAGCTTCATCCCATATCCCTATCTCTGTTTACAAGCAAATCTTTCTTGCTTCTACATACATTCCTAGTTCAATCATTCTATCTATATTCTTTACAAAAGAGGGTATCCTTGATCTCTTAACCCTTGAAACTCATTTAGAATCCAATCCTGCATTGTGTGGGATTGGATCTTGTTGGTTTCAACCCCTCTTTTGAATGTAAAGTCCCTCCTAAGTGAAAACCATCAACCCAAGTGACTCTCCCTTCTCTCTCCTTGGAGTTGGGGGGGAGAACAACTAGGGTTCGATTTTTCCGCTTTACATTTTGGTGAACCCGACGTGAACATCCTCATTCTGATTATTCATGGTTAGATCTGAAAATTTTGTTTCCTTAATTACATTTCCATGTTTGATCTTTTGCAAATTTTAGAGGCTAATTGCATAAAAACCCTAAAATTTTCTTTTTAGTAATTAAACTTGTGGAATGTTTAATTGTTAATGCTTGTTTTAGATCTACCCTTCTATTGCAAATTGTCAATTCATATTTGTGCTTTAATTCTGACAATTAAGTGGTTAAATGTCAAAACCCTAATTTTTAAAACCTTCTTGATTCAACCTTTGACTGATAATTTCACTGATCAAAACACCTCCAAATCGGCTGTAACTTTGGATTCCGCAACAAAATCATAATATCTCTCATCCCTAAAAATTTGGAAAAAAGTTGCGAGGACCGTGTGCACTCCGAGCGCCATCGTCCCTGACATTTTTTCCAAAATTTCGAGAGCTAGATCTTACTGTGTTTTTCTGCTAAAATCTAGAATTTTGGCTGATTTTATCAATTTTAACACTTTCAAAATTAAAGTCAAAGTTGGTCTAGCGATTGCTTGGATTGAGGCTTCTAATCATTCAAAAATTGTTGAAATTAAAATTCATATCAAAATTGTGTTTCTTACAGTCCTAAATCTGAAAAGTGTGTTGGCATTCATTCGAAATTTCAGTGCTTTATTCAAATTTTTGCAATTTGTGACTTTTGAAATTAAATGTTTAATTGCAACAACCTTGATTTCCACTTTCAAAATTGAATTTTGCGTGAAATTGAGTCAATTTTTAAAATTTCAAAACTTGCATTGCTTTTAGTATTCCCTCTAAAATCATAAAATTCAAAATTTCAGTTTCCCTCTCTTTTTCAAAATTCAAATTTTACATTTTTCAACAATCTTGGTAGGGTTCAATTTTGAGATTGCAACTTTAATTTGGCCTATCTACAAATCGTAAAATCACTCAATTTTTTCAGATTAGCTTTAAAATCATCATAACTTTCATCAATGAAAATTTCAAAAAAAGTTGCGAGGACCGTGTGCACTTCGTTCGCCACGGTCCCTGACATTTTTTCTGAAATTTCGGGAGATTGTCCTGATTGTATTTAACAGCTTAAATCTAGGAGATTGGCTGATTTTATTGAAATTTGCTAACTCTAAAATTCAAAATCTTCTCTCTCTCTTTAGTGCATGAGTTTTACAACAATAAGTCCTACTTACACTATTCCCGTTAGACGAAGCCTTAGAATTAAGTCTTTCCAAGGTTTAATTACTGAGGAGATGGAACCTAATTTGAATGGCCTATTTAACGAGGACACGGGTAATTCCTCTAATCCTCTTAATGATGAAGAAGCTCTCCATGAGGTTTCTGTAGAACAACTTTTGAAATTGGATAACCAATTTGATGATTTTCGACAATGGATGTCTCAAGAATACCCTGATAGTGAAGCTCTTTCATTAATTGAGGGTCTAAAACGTATGGTTCAAAATGATAAGAATGGAATTGATATTTTGCGTAGTATTGCACACATTGTGGATTCGAATGTAATTCCTATGAAGAGTTGTGCTAAAACTTTAGGTTATACACAACCTCCTACTCAAGTTAATCATTCTACCCCTTTGACAACTTCTATTGCTAGTATACCTACTTTTACATCAAACATAATGACTACTTCAATACAAGACATTCCGCCTATGATCACCAGTCATGGGGGCAATCCTTCTTCTTCAATCAACCCTCTTCCTTCATTCAATCCAACTTCTTCATTCATTCCTTCAATGAGTGTCCCTATTTCATCTCCACAAATGAACATGACACAAGGGGGCAATTCATTTAACCATTCCATTCCTCCTTGTAGTGTTCCTCCTTTCCAATCATCTCCTATGACTAACTATCATAGTGTCCCACCACCTTACTCTCAATCAATACCTTCTTTCAATAACATAATACCTCCATCACAATCTAACACATCTAATATGAACTCTTCGACTGAAGTGACCATTAACAATCTTGTACAAACTGTCTCTTCTTTACAGCAACAAATTGCCTCTATGAATCAATCTAAGTTTAGTGTGCCCACATTTGATGTTGCGAGCCCACTTTCTCTTGACATTGTTTGAGCTATCCCCCCTAAACATGTTGAAATTATGCATTTGGAGCTTTATAATGGTAAGGGTGATCCTCTAACACATGTTAAGACATTTCAAACAATATGTACCGATTTTTCTTATGACCAAAGGTTGCTTGCAAAACTGTTTACTAGAACATTAAGAGATAAAGCCCTACAATGGTATTGCTCGTTACCTTCCTATTCTATTACTTCTTTTGAACAACTTGCAAATGCTTTTATTCAATAATTTCAAAACAATATAAGTCCTAAAGTTACTTTGATTGATTTAATGCATTGTAAACAAGGTGTTAAAGAAAAAATGACTGATTTCATTGGTAGATATAAGCATTTGTATGCTCAAATTTCTTTTCCAGTACCTGACAATGATATTCAAAGAATCTTTATTTCTAATTTACAAAAAGATATTAGAGAAAAACTTCTGTTTTCTGAGTTTACTTCTTTCCAATAGTTGTGCGCAACTCTTCACAATTATCAACTGACTGTGAGTCAAATGGAACAAGCAAATCCTATGGCTCCGAGTGATAAGGGTGATAGTAGTCAACAACCATTTGGGAAGTTTAAACTGAACAGAGAGTCCATTAAATTCAATGAAAACATCATCAACAACAATGTGAATGCAGCATCAGGTGTGCCTCCTATTTCTAAGTTTTTCAAGAAAGAAAGAAAGTTTACTCCTTTGAATGAATCATTGCATAGTATTATGAATAAGTTATTGGAACAAAATGTGCTTACTCTTCCTCCTATAAAGCAAATAGATCCTGCAAAGATTAACTCACCCTATTTTGATAACAAATCTTTTTGTCAATTTCATCGTCAACCTGGGCATGATACTGAAAAATGTTTTGCTTTAAAGGGTAAAATTCAAGATTTGATTGATAATAACACTATCTCTGTTTCTGGTGTGAATGATAAAGGCAACACATCTGTAGCTCCTCCTAACCAAAATCTTCAGATTTTTACTGATCCATTACCTTCTCATACCTCTAATACGATTGATACTATTGATTCCTCTGTCTCACCTGATGATCTTGTGTCTATGACTCCGAATGTGATTAACTTTGTAGAGTAGTAGAAAATCCCTAAAGAACGTTCCATCACCTTTGATTCCAGTGAAACTATCAGGGCACTTGATGGTCCTTTATATATAGTTGCAAAAGTCAAGAATACACCTTGCCGTGGAGTGCTTATTGATCCTTCTTGTATGGTTAATGTCATTACTGAAGAATTTCTTTTTACTTTGCAATTGAATCAAGTGATCTATGACGAAACAAATGTGGTTGTGAAACTATTTGATGCATTTTCTTCTCCTGCAATTGGTTCTATTACACTACCTATTGAGGTCCATAACAAATCCCTTGATGTGATATTTGCTATTATTCCATCATCCGAACAATTTCGTGTGAAGCTAGGCTATCCTTGGCTATCTTCCATGAAAGCTATCGCTTCTCCTATTCACAAGTGTTTGAAATTTCCCCATAATGGTGAAGTCGTTACTGTCAATCATAGTCTCTTTAAACCAGCTAAAAGAACTTCTAGCATTCCTATTGATTACTTTTGGCCTAAACAATTCCAATCTCTTCCTCCGCGAAGTGATCATCTTTTCAAAACTTATCAAAAGTGGAAAAAAGATATGATCCTATCTCTAAGTGAACCTAGAACACCCAAACTTGACATTCCTATCGTTCTTGAGAAGGAAGTTCTTCCTTTGAAAGATAAAACCAATGTCTTTCCTCAAGAAGATTCCCAACCTATCCTTATGAATGTGATGATGCCTATGACTAATAAACTTCCTAAAGGTAGACCTATACCTCCTCGTCATGATGGGCTTGGTCTCCTTCCTAAACCAAATATTCCTCCCTTATATGGAGCAGTTCCTCCTCCTTCCTCTTATGGAGAGAAGAGACCTTCCTCTTCTCCTATTATTCAACCTAAGAGACCACAACCTAAACACCCAAGTGATAAAGATGAGAACATTCCTCCTCCTCAATCTTCTCAACTTCCTACTAAGACTAGACAAAATCATTCTGCACGTGAACGCCGATGAAAGCGTCGTCTCAGAGCTCAGGCAGCTACTTTTCAAACTTTGCAATCCCCAAAAACACCTTCAGCTAGTATTATTCCATTTTCTCCTCAGCCGACGATTGAGCCGAAATCTCCTAAACATAAGGTGCATGATGGTCTTGATCCTATGCAAATTAAAGATCCTATTTTTATAAATCTTGATGATGATATAGATGAAAATGTTACTCCTCTTCATTCTGATAGTGAATATGAATATGTTGATGTTGATAACCATTTATCTAACGAATTTTCTAAAGCACTTATCCTAGCTCCTAGACAAGAACAACGTGGCTTGGAACATGAACATAGCCCTTGTTTGGATCTTGTGATAGCTCCATCTACTGTGTTGGATGTTCCTCCTCTAGCATGTTTCCTACCTTCCCGAAATATTGATCAGCAAGATCGGGGGGTAGATGACGTGCTAGACTAGTTTCATTAGCATAGCAGACTCTCTCCTCCTCTCTTGATCTCTTTTGTTACTTCTTCTATGTGTTATTCTCATTCTTCTATTTGTTGTCCTTAGTGTTGTCTACTTGAGGACAATGCAAAACATTGAGTTCTCTTTTGGTCTCTCTCATGTTGACTCAAAAGACACATGTGTTCCCTTCTTCTAGGTGACCTTCCTTGATTGGGGAATGAAGAACAATTATGCATACATATATATGATATACATGAATTATCATACAACATACTGACCCCAAGGAAAGTGAAGTCACCTTGTGCTTTGTGTTTTGTGTCTATTATCCTTGGGTTTATCTCACACTTGGGGGCTAAATCCTTGTGATAACGTGCTCCTTTCTCATTTCTTATATGTATCACTACCTTAAATCAATCACCCCCGGTGAGGCGTGTGTGATCACTTTAACGTAGGGGAGCATACATCCCGTTCATATCTCTTCAAGATACTTGAAAATTTCTTGGTGAACTTAGCTTTGCCTTGAAAATTTTTGATATCTTTCTTGCATGACTCATAGTGAGGGAGCCTTACTACTGACAGTCATGGTTCTCCCTCATGATCTTCCCTTTTACTTTGTCAATCGAAGTCGTAACATCCTTAGTCCATTGGGGGCTTGGTGTATCTTGCCTCCTTGACGTGGTGAAAGTCTCTCAATGTTGTTTCCTTGTACTTTACTGGAAGTATGAGCGTACGCTTATACTCCCGCTAAAGTGGGGGCTAAATGTAGCGTCCTAAAATTGTGACACTTGCAGTTTTGACTACATTTGGGTCTTCACGATGGCGACGCAACGTTGAACCTGAATGGAGACCCCGAAACCTGCTTGTGACACCAAAAACTGCATTTTTCTGCACCCTGGCCTGATCCCTCCTTGCACCCTGCTGTCCCAGGAGGTGGGACCATGGTGCCCAGCACCCTAGTCCTTCAGGATGAGGGCACCCAGTGCCCTGGTCCCCCAAGACCATGGTGCCCAGCGCCCTGGTCCCTGGCCCTATTTTGGGCCCGGTCTCTTTTGGGCATCGGGTCTTTAAGTTTGCAATTCGGGAAATAATGTTTCCTGGTCAGCCTAAGGTCGGAAAAATCAGTCTATCAACCCTAATTGACAAGTATATAAACTAATTTTCCTCTCCTAGAAAAGGATGAAGGAAATAAGCAAGAGCAAGACGCGGAAGCGATATTCAAATATTCAAACATTCAAGCATTCAAGTATTCCTTCAAGCAATTGAGCATTCTAAGTCTCCATTCAAGGCTAGGTGTTGCATTCAAGACAAGGATTCAACCATTGAAGAGGAGATCACATACAACATACAACATACTACATACATTACACCTTCGCATGTAAGAATACAAACATTCTTACAACAAGGTATCAGTACTTGTTTACATTACAAACATTTACATTTATAGAATTCTCATTTCTTGGTTAATTCCAAAACCGGGGTTTGACCTAAAGGCAAACCCCTAATCCCTAACCCCCCAATCGTCCTCTCTTTTCTGTGTGTAGGTTGTAGGTACACGACTGTAATTGAAGATCTGGAATCCTTATGCAGAGACGAACAGATCCACCTTCGTTTCGCTGATTTTTCAGAGGACCGTGTGCACATCGGGCGCCATCGTCCCGTCAACTTTCGCTCAAATTTGCAGAACAGCATTGTCTCGACATTTTACTACTAATTCCAGGTTTGCAGCTTCATCCCATATCCCTATCTCTGTTTACAAGCGAATCTTTCTTGCTTCTACATACATTCCTAGTTCAATCATTCTATCTATATTCTTTACAAAAGAGGGTATCCTTGATTTCTTAACCCTTGAAACTCATTTAGAATCCAATCCTGCATTGTGTGGGATTGGATCTTGTGGGTTTCAACCCCTCTTTTGAATGTAAAGTCCCTCCTAATTGAAAACCATCAACCTGAGTGACTCTCCCTTCTCTCTCCTTGGAGTGGGGGGGGGAGAACAACTAGGGTTCGATTTTTTCGCAATACAATTTGATGCCCAATTAATTTGGAAATTCCTCATTGACATATCCCACTCCCGATCCTTTTTTGATTACGGTTCACCCTTTTTTGATATGGCTTTTCTTTTCCCCTTCCGTGCATTATCATCAATGGCATTATCACCCAAGTCAATTATATCATTCCGGCTAACTTGGGTATCTACCAGATAATCTTCTTCAAGATCATCCTAATCTGAGATATCAGGTTCGTCATCGTCTTCAACATGCGGCGCAGGTGGTGAATTTTGTACTTGTACTTGTGATGATGTACCTTCCTAATTTTCACCACAATCTTTTCCAATGCCAAAGTACGAAGACAATGTTCTGCTTTTTTTTGGCCTCTCTTGGCCTTCCCCACATTTAGGTTTCCTACTCCTCTTCCTGTTCGACATCTCCAACGAAATAAAGGTTGCCAAAAAAATATCAATTTGTTGAAGAAGCAATAATAGACTATAATGTATAATATACCTGTAGTCACATAAATCTGTCCACTTAATTAAATGAATACTTAGTATTTATTTGATTATTTAACCATCAATTAATGAATTAATTAAATGAATATTTAATTAATTTATCTTAACCCTCTTCTCCTATTAATTAAATAAATTATTCAATTTATTTGATTTAATTCACTTAACCAAATTCAGACCATTAATTAAATAAATAAATCATATTTGTTTAATTAAATCTTCTCTCACATTTAAATAAATTAATATTTATTTAAATCCCCCAAAATCCCACCTCTCACATTTAAATAAATTAACATTTATTTAAATCACCTTTATCCTCTACCCACTTGTATTTTCCTACAAATGCAAGTTGCACAATTATTTTAAATAAATAATTTATTTAAATCACCTTTATCCTCCACCCACTTGTATTTTCCTACAAAAGCAAGTTGCACAATTATTTTAAATAAATAATTTATTTAAATCACCTTTATCCTCCACCCACTTGTATTTTCCTACAAAAGCAAATTGCACAACTATTTTAAATAAATTATTTATTTAAAATCCTATTTATCCTCACCCACTTGAAACCTTTAATGGTTTCCCTTAAAGTATTCAAACTTGATGGCTTTAAAGTCTTCAAACTTGATGGCTTCCTTCTATAGTCTTCTTAAGACTTTAATGGTTTTCCTTAAAGTCTTCAAGCCTTTAATGGTTTCCCTCAAAGTCTTCAACCATTTTAATGCTTTATCTTCATTATTCTCATTTAAATAAATTAATATTTATTTGAATATTTATCCAAATGCAAATTACACCATTTAATTGAAATAAATGATTTTATTTTAATTGAAAATACCAAAATTTCTCCCACTTGCATTTTCCTACAAAATCCACTTGCATGCCTAAACCCCTTCTAGAATTTGTTAATCACTTCTAAATAACCTAACCCCTTCTCTAAAATTTGTCACATTCCTAAGCAAAAGGGAAGTCACTTCTCAAACCCTCAAAGTCTTTGATAACCATTAAAGGCTTTCAACCTTCAACCACTAAATGGCTCAAAGTCTTTGATAACCATTGAAGGCTTTCAAACTTCAACCACTTAATCCCCAAAGTCTCCAATAACCATTAATGGTTACCTCAAACCCTCCCACATGGTTAAAACATTTGTTTTGACTCAACCTCTACCCAACCCAAAGGTCTCATCAGGCCATTAATGCTTTGACCATGATTATCTCTTAAACATTTGCACAAAGGTTTATCCTTGGATTAACTCTTAATCCAGTGGGTAATCTTAATTTGGACTTGACCCTTAGCCTCTAGATAACCATGAGGTCTTCTCAGGCCTTTAATGCCTCCAACCTCTTCTCTCAACCCAATCCTATGTTGACACTTGTCACCATTTTATTGGTGCCAATTGTGCACATGGATCCCAAACTTTCAAACTTGGCCCTTGATTAAACCATTCAATCTTAACCCTTCATTTCCCCATTTCTTCTATAAATAGAACCCTTCTCCTCAAGCAAAAAAAGAGAAGCATTAGAGTATGGTTGTTATACTGGTATTAGCATAGAGCTTTCTCATAGCATCACTATCTACACTTGCATAGCATTTGCTTATCATATTCAACTATCTTGAATCTCCATATGGCATCCATGGCTAGTGCTAAAAGCTGAGAGCTACACTCATTTGGGACTTGGAGAGGAGAGGAACAAGGGAGGAGCAACTATGAGCATCTTGATTAGCTATTTTATTCTATGTTTATATGCTTTCTATTTCATGCTTAATATCTCTCTTGATATGCCTGTTTAGGATAATCTTTTGTTGCTAACACTAACATTTGTTTCTTGTGCTCTTGTGTGTGTTGTCATCAAACAGATTTTCTAATCCTTTTTGCAGAGCATCAATACCACTTCAAAAATATGACCGCTCACCTTTAGGCTTTAGGTCACTAGCAGTCACCAATGCAGTCAACAACAATGATTTTCCTTGGTCTGAAACTTTGCTATTGATTAGTATTCAGAGCCTAGAACCCACTAGATTGTGTTGAGATAGATCTGATCTTTGCATGTATTTATACCAATCCTTATATGGCGAATTCCGTGGGAATTTTATATGGTATACAAATATTTGGCGAATACTGCGTAACTATAACACGACATATAATTTTCAAGGCGATTATAGGTCATCCAAATATGACTTATGTAATTTTCAAGGCAATTATAGGTCATCCAAATAATAGGTGAATATAATATGGGTGAATGGAGACACGCGTCAGCAAGATGTCGGGCGAATTCGGTCCCCTTGGCTAACAAATCTTCACATGCCTATAGGCGAATTAAGGTCATCTATTAAGGCAACCTCAGAGAGTGTAGGTGAAACAATTAAATTTACCATGTGTCCACCATGTATTGTATTGGTGAAATCATCGCATAGAAACATCTGATTGCATTAAACATATGGTGATCGGTTCGTGACTTTGATGGAAATTGATAATGTTCTGGCGACATGGCCACCCCCAGTCGGTACAAAATATTCACCATTTCCGACATGGCTGACATGAAAAATTTGCCATTGGCAAATATTTGACACTAAAGTAATCTCTAAAGCCAACTACCCGAAACTCCAGGAGTCCGGGGTTCCGAGCGCGTGAAAAAAAAATAACTACCTGGAACTCTGGGGGTTCGAGGTTCCGAGTTAGGGAAAACCAACTACCCGGAACTCTGGGGTTCCAAGTTAGGGAAAACAAGGGCATGTGAAAGAAACAAAAAAAACAAACAAAAACCAACAACAACAAAAACAAAATGAAGAGGAAAGAAGATCTAATCTATAAACCACCAAAATGGGAAAGAAAAATCACCAACCTAGTGAATCGAAATGCCCGAAAACACCAAGGAAATCTCAAAAATCCGGAGGTTCACTACTTGGAAGAAAAGGAGAAGGAGCTCTGAATGCACAAATGAATTTTAAAAGTTCATCATTCCTATTTATACCCCTTCCCAAGGCCATCCGTACGAAGGCTTTAAACATGACCTCGGGACTCCAGGGTCCCGAGGTTCTGAGCTTGACACAAGAAAGAAAACACCCGACCCCGGAACTCCGGGGTTCCAAAGCAAGCAAAAAAAAGGTTCCGCTTCAGGACTTCGGGACTCTAGAGTTTCGAGGTAGAAGACACAAAAAACCTTGGGACTCCGGAGTTCCAAGGCAAAAACACAAAACCTCGAGACTCCGGGACTCCAGAGTTCTGAGGAAAAAGACAAAAAACAAAGAAACCATGGGGACCAACCTCGGGACTCCGGGGATCCGGGGTTTTGAGGTTGGTAAAAAGAAAAGAACAAAGAAAAAGGGACCTCGGGGTCTCGAGGTCTCGAGGTTTTGAGATGAAAGAAAAAAAAATAACTAAGGAAGACGCCAACCTCGGGACTCTGGAGTTCTGAGGAAAAAGAACAAAAATGGACTTCGGGACTCTGGGACTGGGGTTCCAAGGTCCAAAACCAAAAAGAACAAAACAAAAAGAAAAGACAAGACAAAAAAAAATAGGGGACCCAAATTTTGATGCAAGGAGACTAATGGGGAAATACATATGTAAGGCATAACAAGTCCAACCTACAATATTCCCATGAGAAGAAGTTGTATAACTAAGGCTTACCAAGGTTTAATTACTGAGGAGATGGAGCCTAATTTGGATAACTTATTCCATGAGGATGTTGGTGGTTCTTCCAATCCTACAAATGTCCCTGTTTATCCTCATTCTTTAGATAATTCTCATGATGTGGATGAATAACTAACTAGGGAATCTATTGACCAATTGGAGAATATTGACAATTAATTTGAAGATCTTCAACATTGGATGATTCAACAATACCCGGAAAGTGAATCTCTCCTGATAAGTTGATACTTTGTCATGTTTTTACCATCAAAATTCTTAGGTTTTTGACATCTTTTGGGTTGCATTGTGGTAGTAAAGTATTGTGAATTGACTATATGTATTCCATGCATAAACCTGAACTTATGAAATCGTGTTTGAAATTTGTCGGTCTATTCTTGCAGCCATACCAATTTATTCCAGTAGCCAAGTGGTTTGTTCCTATTGTTATGCAGATTATTTGAGATAATGTTATATGTGAGTTAATGAATGTATTAATTAAGTAAAATACGTAGGCATGTCCTTGTATGTTGGTCTTGTTTAGTCCAGATAATAAATGATGCCATGATGGATGTTCTCCTTTCGTGCCTAAGGAATGAAGAATCACGTATGAGATAACTAGAGATCAAATTAAAGAGGAGCTGAGCGAACACAAGATATGGCATAACCGGAGCAGCCATACATCACTATGGGAGTTTAACTCTAGTGGGCATTGAATTTGCAAAATATCGCTATGGCATGCAAAGACTGTGGTTCGAGTTAGATCCATGTTTCCTGCAGTCAAGCTCTAGTTATCTTCTTCATCTGTCAATCATCTGCCTCTTCTTCTGGGCATGAATTGAGTTGTCCATTGCAGTTGACCTTTGCTTTATAATAAGCTCTTCCTTTTTCTTAGAGGTTAGACAGAATAGAAAGGAATAGAGCAAAGAATTGTGAGAGGCATTCTGGAGTTTTTCTTTTAGAACATGTAATCATTTTCAGGAAGAAATGAATGAAAAATATGTTGTTCTGATCTGTTAAAAGTATTTTGCTGGAAGCTTGATATCACTCATCCAAGAGGGCCCACTTGGTGAGTGATCCTATGTTTATGTTCATTGAAATTATTTCTTCTTTAGTTGCAGTAGAAGTTCATGCCTGGATTGTTCCTTCAGCCACTAAAAATAGATCCACTGACTGTTCTTGCAGCCAAGCCAGAACAGAGTTATTTCTGTTATTTACATTAGATCATTCCAGCATAGTTTTTATAAGTTTTCATGTAGCCTTCTATGATTTTCATTCTTTCTTTTCCTTTTTGCATAATGTTAAGTTACTGCAGCAATGCAGAATAGCCATTAAAGGAGCTTAGTGCATATATAGTGCAGACCCATTTCAATTTTTACGTCCCTGGGTTGATAACTAAATGAACACTAGCCATGAAAATAGTAACTTTACCAAATGAATGTCCAAATTTTGGATTGAGATTTCAATTAGAGTTATTATTATTATAGTTGGAGTAGACATTTTTGGCGCCATTGCCAGGATGGTGTCAAACTAAGAACCCTTTATGGTTATTATAGTTTTTTTTTTAATTGGTTGAAAATTTCATGAATTTGCATGCATAGCAG